>NC_063162.1:29276402-29585013 GCF_023159225.1 Perognathus longimembris pacificus
ATGATCCCAATCGCTGGTGAGGCTAAGCAAGAGAATTGAGAGTTTGGACTACATGAGATTACCCTGTCTCAAAAGACAACAACCCCTTCCCCGCAACCAACAACCACTGAAGAAATTACCTTGAAGCTACAGAATGAGGCCAATATGTGAAAGTCTAAACTGACATTGTGCAGTAGGTCTGTTTAGGATTGAAACGACTATATGGAAATATAGCACAATTATTTCAAATAGCTACTTCTGCTACAAATTAAACAAACTTAGCTTTTTAAAAAAAGTATCAATCATTGTTGCCCCCTCAATCTAGGTCAAAAGTTTTGAAAACAGGGGACTACAGAAAGCTTTCTTTCCCTATTAGCTTTAAAAATTAAAAGAACATTTTACCCCTCTGAAGATTTAGCTAATAATACAGAATTCTAATTTGTACTAGTTGAATTGTGAAACTCTTGGACTTTCAAAACATTAGGTTTTTGAGTCATTCATCAGAATATTTCTGTAGGTAACAGATAACCCGGCATAGGCAGTAAAACATTACATCCAATTGTATGATAAAGTCTAAGCAGAATCTCAGGAAGGTTATTCTGAGGAAGACTGCTCTAGGAGATGGGGTAGACAACTGCCAAAGTTGGTTGCTGTGAGCAAAACAAATCCTAGTCTAGATGAATAGTAGAGTATTAGGAGACAGTGGCTCTGAGAAGTGGCAATAACTGTATTACTACTGTACTACTGTACCAACATAGATCCTGGAAGCAGAAGCAGATGGGAGAGAGAAATGAGGAAAACTGTAGAAAGAAGTGACAACTTGCTTTTCTACTTGTTTATGTATCATATATAAACAATGTTTATATGTAAACAGTAATTTGATATGCTTTATTTCTTTTTGTTGTTGTGGGGTTTTGTTTTCTTTTTTGGAGTAGTTCCACGGTTTAAATTCATGGCCTCTCATTTAATAAAGAAGTGTTATACCACTTGAATCACACTTCAGTCTTTTTTTTTTCCAGTCCTGGAGCTTGAACTCAGGGCCTGAGCACTGTCCCTAGCTTCTTTTTGCTCAAGGTTAGCACTCTACCACTTAAGCCACAGCACCACTTCTGGCCTTTTTCTATATATGTGGTGCTGAGGAATCGAACCCCTGGCTTCATGTATGTGAAGCAAGCACTCTACCACTAGGCCATATTCCCAGCCCCACACTCCAGTCTTTGCATTTTATCAAGACAGATCTTGCTATGTAGTTACAGTTGGCTTAAAACAGGACCCTTCTATACCTGTCATTTGAATGTTGGGATCACAGGCATTTGCCATCACTTCCAGCATATATCTTATTCTTTTTTATTGGTGCCAGTCCTGGGGCTTGAACTCAGGGCCTGGGTGCTGTCCCTGACTTTCTTTTGCTCAAGGCTAGTGCTCTACCACTTCAGCCACAGGTCCACCTCTTTTATTTAGGATAGTTTTTAGTGGAGATGAGGCTCGCAAATTTTCCTGTCCCATGCTGGTTTTAAACCACAATTCTCAGATCTCAGCTTCTTGCGTAGCTAGGACTATAGATGTGAGCCACCGGCATCCAGCTACACATTTTTTCTTTCTTTCTTTCTTTTTTTTTTTTTTTTTTTTGCCAGTCCTGGGGCTTGAACTTATTAGGGCCTGAGCATTGTCCCTGGTTTCTTTTTGCTCAAGGCTAGCACTTTACCACTTGAGTCACAGCACCACTTCTGGCCTTTTCTGTTTATGTGGTACTGAGGAATTGAACCCAGGGCTTCACGCATGCTAGGCAAACACTATACTGCTAAGCTACATTTCCAGTTTCCACATTGTTCTTTTAAAGGGACAAATAAATAGTTCTTTTAAGTAAAATCCACTTGGTATTATATAAAATTTGTTTAAACTTGTGAATGTGATATTCATTCAAGGCTGAAACTAAGATCTTTCTCTTTTATTACCCAGTGTTCCTATTTTCAGAAATAGGTGTTTTTGGCCTTTTAAAGCAAGACACACATAAACCAAGACCTTCATTATAATATACAAATTCATTAAACAATGTCAAAAGAAAAACTCCAAGGCTAACAAAAACTTTAAATTGTATCTTACTTTTACAGTTTCCACATCTCCCGCCTTTGCAGCTTCCAGCAATTGTCGGTCTGCCTCTGAATTACCTAATGGGATACCTTCTAAAAAAGAGAGGAAGAGTTATGATTAACTTCTATTTAGAAAATAGAACCAAGCTTTCTAAAGTTCTTTTACAGTTTACTAGATTATATAGGAAATTTCCAAAGTAGTGAAGAAAAATATTAAAGTTCCTAGCAATTTTCTGAAACATATTGCATATAAGTATGTGTAGTTACAAATGTGATAGAAAAGAATATAAAATACAATCAAGTTACGAGGAATGCTGGGAAAGTATTAAATTAGGAGAATAATTCTGCCATTAGATAATTACTAAACGTGAGTAAATCACTTTAATTTCCTGAGCTTCAATATTGTTTTTCAATTTTAAACAGTTGGAATTGGAGGCACGGCTCAACTGGTAGCATCAACTGTGAGCAGAAAAAACCTAAAATAGCACAAGGCCCTGAGTTCAAACCCCAGTACTGGCACAGAGCAAAACCAAAACTAAATAAAACCTAGGAAAATATTTCTACATCTTAGAAAAAAATTCTAAAAATACCACTTTGAAGGCAAATTGATTAAAAAATATCAGGCAATAGCATGGCACTTAACAAAGCTAGAAGACAAAGAACTAATGGAAAAACCCCATATTACAGTATGTAGTTAGAAGAAAATACATTCAATATGTAAGTGTTCTTATGAAGACTGCCCAAGGAGGGCTTAATACATAGCTGAGTACATTATCTGATGCTGACAAGGAAAACACGACATTAGTATTAGTGGGGGTGTAAAATAGTACACAGTCTTTCTAGAAGATAATCTGACTATATGCTACCTTGGAAATTCTAAATTTATTCTAAGAAATGGGTTGGAAAGGTAAGTAAAGCCATATAATACAATTTAGCACAAAACTGTCAAGACTAAATTCTAGTACCAGGTAAATGAACAGGACAAGTATTCTTAATCTCTAATCAAGTGTAATATATGGGAAAGTAGATTTTTAAGTAATTCAGTTTTGGCAGACCCTAGGAGGATCAATCTGCCTCCACCTATTTAAGCAGTGAGTTGCAAAATGTGGATCTCAGACCACAGACATAAGATCGTCAAGAATGATTGCTAAGGGCTGGGAATATGGCCTAGGGGCAAGAGTGCCTGCCACGTATACATGAGGCCCTGGGTTCAATTCCCCAGCACCACATATACAGAAAACGGCCAGAAGTGGCGCTGTGGCTCAAGTGGCAGAGTGCTAGCTTTGAGCAAAAAGAAGCCAGGGACAGTGCTCAGGTCCTGAGTCCAAGCCACAGGACTGGCCAAAAAAAAAAAAAAAAAAAAAAAAAGATTGCTAAAATAAGAAAGAAAAGGCTTGATTTATTATCTGAGTTTTGAGATCTATGTCCAATCTATATAAAGTATGTAGATGTTTAAGTACTTAAAAATAATGAATATGAACACATTCAGTAAGTCTTAGTAACTCTTGTATCAATTCCACATGTCTTAAATATGCAGGATCTAGGGCTGGGGATATAGCCTAGTGGCAAGAGTGCCTGCTTCGGATACCCGAGGCCCTAGGTTCGATTCCCCAGCACCACATATACAGAAAACGGCCAGAAGCGGTGCTGTGGCTCAAGTGGCAGAGTGCTAGCCTTGAGCGGGAAGAAGCCAGGGACAGTGCTCAGGCCCTGAGTCCAAGCCCCAGGACTGGCAAAAAAAAAAAAAAAAAAAAATGCAGGATCTAAGAAAGAATGAAGCACAGCTAGTATTTAAGGTGTATTTATTACTAGGATTGCTATACTAAAAGACCCTTACACCTTTTCTTTCTTTTTTTTTTTTGTCAGTCGTGGGCTTGAACTCCAAGCCTGGGTCCTTTTCCCTGAGCTTTTTGCTCAAGGCTAGTGCTCTACCACTTTGAGCCACAGTGCCACTTCTGGTAGTTATTTTGAGATAAGAGTCTCAAAGACTGTCCTGCCTGGACTGGTTTTGAACCGTGATCCTCAGATCTCAGCTTCCTGAGTAGCACAGATTATAAGCATGAGCCACCAACACTTGGCCCCCTTACACTTTCTTTTCTTTTTTTTTTTTTGGCCAGTCCTGGGGCTTGGACTCAGGGCCTGAGCACTGTCCCTGGCTTCTTTTTGCTCAAGGCTAGCACTCTGCCACTTGAGCCACAGCGCCACTTCTGGCCATTGTCTGTATATGTGGTGCTGGGGAATTGAACCCAGGGCCTCATGTATACGAGGCACGCACTCTTGCCACTAGGCCATATCCCCAGCACCCCACCCCCCCCCTTACACTTTCTTAAACATTCCTTTAATTGGAGATAATGGTCTCTCAGACTTTTCTGCCTGGGCTGGCTTTGAACTGTGAACCTCAAGCATCCTGAGTATTTAGAATGACCAGTGTGAGCTAAGAAGTGTGGGTTAGTTGTATCTCCCCCCCCCCCCCAAACCAAGGTTGTTAGTCTCATAACAGCTATACCATGTGCTGGTATTACAAGTGTGCACCATGCATCCAGATGTAAAGGCTTTTTTATTTTTAGCTTCCTTTATAAAAATTTGAGAGCTATCTACTTAAGAGAAATTTGACAAAAATACTACTTAAACAAAATCACATGAGTTAATGACATTTGGGTACTAAGCATAATGAGGTTAGAGTATGACCTAGGAAGAAAAGAAAAAATTTCTCTTACCAACTCTTACACACAATTCTTAGTACCTAAAAAAGTAAAGACTAATAATGATGATATGATGATGATGCAAGCACTTAATACCTTGGAGGAGTTGCTGCACATTTTCATTTCCCATCTGCAAGGCAGTAAAGCCCTGAAGGGATATAATGTTAGGATCACATCCATAGCTCAGGAGTAGACGACAAGTTTGTAGATGTCCACAATGTGCAGCTCTGTGCAAGGATGTCTGACCAAGATTATCCAATGCATTAACCTTGACAATGCAGAAAAAGTTGAAGTTAGTCTGTAGTGCAGTGCAGTTTTAAACTGGATACTACCACATGCTATATTGCCAATGTTACAACGCAGGCAACTTGAAGGAAAATTCCTTGTAGCACACATCCACAGTCTGCTCAAATGCCCCAAACCAAATAAAACAAAGACATCTGAGAACTTGCCAATGGGTTTCAGTCTTTTATCATTCCTGAATGTTAGTGCTTAATAACTTTTTTTTGGTTGGTCGTGAGGCTTGGACTCAGGGCCTGGTCGATGTGTCCCTGAGTTCTTTCAGTCAAGGCTAGTGTTCTGCTCTACCACTTTAGCCACAGCTGGAATCCCAGTTTTTGAGTGGTTAACTGGAGATAGACTCTCACGGACTTTCCTGCCTGGGCTGGCTCTGAACTATGATCCTCAGATCTCAGCCCTCTGAGTAGCTAGGATTAGTTATAAGCTACCAGCACCCTGCCGGAAAACTCAAATTTTGACTGAAAAATTGTGAGACATCAAGTAATAGTTGAGTCCATCAATTTTACAGGCTCTCTGGGGGATGTGGATGTAGCCAGGAGCAAAACTGGATATTACTTAGCATTAAAATGCCCATCTCTTTTCCTTTCCTTTTTGTGGTTCTAGAGATTAAACCCAGGACTATGTTGTTCAAGCTAGGCAAGCTTGCTACTGCCATTGAGACACGGCCCATGTCCTTAAAATATTTATTTCTGTTGTCTATCTCATTATTTTGTAAAGTATAATTTGTATAAATGTAAAAGTATATTCACACACAGAATCTTTTCTGCAACTCAATGGAACAATTTGTTGAGGTGTTGATGAATTTCCAAAATATTACACTCAGTGGAAAAATCCTTATACAAGAGCAAGTTGCATTATTCCATGTTTATCAAGGCCTCAACAGGCAAATTTAATTTATGTTAGAAAGTAAGAATGGCTATTACGTACATTAAGAGGTAGGATGGGGCATTATTATTGTCTTTTTGGTGGGGTGGTGGTTGTGCTGGGAACTGTGAGCTCCGACCACTGAGCAATAACCACCAAGCCCATGTTCTTTCTCTCAATACTTTTGGCTACCCAGATGCATACATTTGTCAAAGTTCAGCAAATGTTCATTTAAGATGTGTGCCTTTCATGGTATGTAAATATTATATGTAAACTGAAACCTCGAACATGTTGAACTCTGATGTGCATTTGAAAGTATTTAGGGATAAGTACAATGATTTGCAACTTACCTTGCCATATGTAAAAAAACAAGATACTGATGGATATGTAATAAAACGACACAGTAAAATATTAGTGACAAAATATGTTCTTTAAAATTCTTTCAATTCAGCTGTATTTTTGATATTCTTCACAAGGAAACAATACTTGTACAACTCTATTTCAACCTCAACTCTGCTGTCTGACCATAAATATAATTAAAAGCATAACAGAAATTAAGTTCTTCAGTAACCAACCCAGTGTCCATTAATATGATTTTAGATACTGGTTGATTCACATTCATGAAATCAGAATATAACAACACCTTAATGAACATGAGAACTAGACTATTAATAACTACTCTCCATTCTTTTAGAATGGGACTTATTTTAAATGCTGAGGGAAATTAAACTACTCATACACTCTAATTCACTTCAGTATGAGAAACATCATTTGAAAACCATATTTGGATACCACTATGATTAGGGTGACCGACTTGTCTAGTTTGTCCAGAGCTTTCTCAGTTTTGACACAGAAAGCCCTGTTGTTTTGAAATCGCCAAGTCCTGGATAAAACTGAATGGTTGGTCACCCCAGTCAAGACTGTTTTTGAGTTTCACAAATCAAATTTAAATATGTATGAACATATTCTTCAAGTAACACACCACATGTATGAAAAAAACAACCAATGAAGGTACAGAACAGAGAGACAAATGAGATATGCCAAGCAGTCAAGTAGAAATAAACTTTATTTCATTGAAAAACTTACAATAGGAAAGATTATTTGCACATTATCAAGAACTCCCCCAAATCAAAGTGACATTAGGACAGTGAAAGATAACAGAAAAAGAAACTGGAAAATTCTAAGTAGTTCTTTGAGTAGAGACCCAAGGAAGGATAGATAAAATGATTCTTCAAATGGATGGGTGTGGGTGGGTGGCGCACTCCTGTAATCCTAGCTACTCGGGAGGCTAAGATCTGAGGATCATGGTTTGAAGGCAGCCCAAGTAGAAAAAGAAAAAACTGTGAAATTCTTATTTCCAATTAACCAACAAAAAGTCAGAAGTGGAGGTATGGCTCAAAGTAGAGCAGTAGCCCTGAGCAAGAAAGCCAAGGAGAAAGTAGTTTAACCTCCAATACCAATGCAAAAATAAAAAACCAAAACAGCCCTCCCAGCATCTGGTTAGGAAAAGATTCCAAGTGCTATTCAAGGGAAATGAGGTCTCTGCTTTTTTGTTCTCTATTTATCCTGAGTAGCTCCATTCTTTCTATTATATAGTACATTTTTACTAATGGTTTTGTTTGAAAAGGCAATGATTTGAAGTAAAAAAACTGAAAAATGCAGAAAACCCCACAAACAACCTGAAAATGCAGATGTATGTAACTATCATTTCTGTTTTGTGTATTTTTTATTAAGTGGTGGTTTTTCTTTTTTAAAGTTCCTGGATAAGAAATAGTAATTTCTACCCTTAGTGGAAGTATTCAGTGAATAAAATGCTTTGTACACAAATGCTAAAGGACATTAATCAAGATGGACAGATACATTGTTTTTAGTCAAAGTATTTAAATAATTTCTTTTTATTCAAGTTCTTTGGCTTAGTTACAGAAATAACAGGAGGTACAAAGATTATTTCTGGGGCAAATAAGAGCTATCATGGTAACCAAGATACAGGTGAGAAAAGATAACTACGAAAAGACTAGAATATAATCTGGAGTATGTACTGTTAAAGTCCTTGAGTACTGAGCTACGATCTGTAATCTTTGCTACTCAAGGAGGCTGAGACCTGTAGGATCATAGTTTGAAGCAAGCCTGGCATTAAAGTCTGCAAGACTCCATCTCTAATTATTTAACAAAATGCCAAACTGGAGGTATGGCTCAAGTTATATCGTGTAAGTTGACCTGAATCCATCCCCAGGAACATAAGCATGCTCACACAAGCATGAGCTTGCACACAAACATACATATATACACACACTCCAAAAGTGAGAGTACTTAAGGATGACTTTGGCCAATGGGATATAGTTAAAAAAAATAGAAAGAATATGTAAATAAAATAAATCTTGCAGCAAAAAAATACAGAAGTTACCTATGGTACTGTTTTTAAGTGAAGATTTAGAGAAAAAAACTTATTAGAGAAGTTTAAAAAGTCATCATCTGCTAAATGAAAAATAATTGATTGAATTATCAAAGACTACCAAAAATGAAATATACCTTTGCTTCATGTTTCACTACTACTTCGACAACATCATTGTGAGCTTTCTCAGATGCCACGTGCAGAGGAGTCAAGAATCTTAAAGAGAAAAAGTCAGCCAGACAATGAGTATATTTCTGAAAACCAAAATATCAATAATATTTAAATATGGAAAGTATACTTACTCTTTAGTCTTTTCATTGATGTTTGCTCCTTTTCTTAACAACAATTCACATATTTGCTTTCTTTTAGGATATGGAGATGCAGCAGCACAATGCTAAATAATTTAAATTGCAGCATTAATCAGACTATATATAACTGATTTTATATAAAATATTCATGTTTCTTGGTGTTGGAAGTATGGCTCAAGAGTTAGTGTCAGCCAATGAGCAAAAATGTCAGCTACTGAGCTCTAGTCACAATATTGGACAAAAACAAACAAACAAAAAAAACCAAGGAACTTGTGTTTCCAATCAAGAATAATCAAGTAATTCAATTTCTTCATTTTTTTCTTTTACCTAACTGCTCTCGGAAGACAGAATGTACATCACCACATTCTGAAAATCCTATGAACTATATGACACCCATTACTAGATACTCTAGTCAAACTTTGTTCCACTGTTGTAATGGAAAACAATATGACCAGTCACCTTTTATTGTTCTCATACTGCATGATGTCTGTGCTTTGTTTAGAAAGTTCTTTCAGTGTTGAGGATCGAACCAAGGGCTTCAAGCATGCTAGGAAGTGTCTACCACTGAGCTATATCCCTAGGCCTAGGCTGGGCTGCTTTATAATACTCATGTGGGCCAGGTGTGGGTGGCTTACACATGTAACTCTAGGTACTCAACAGGCAAAGATCTCAGGATACTGGTTTGGGCACCTTGGTCAGAAAAAGTCTGTGACACTATTATTTCCAATTAACCATCAAAAAGGTGGAAGTGAAGTTGTAGCTTAAGTGGTAGAATGCTAGCCTTGAGCACAAAAGCTCAGCAACAGTGCCCAGGCCCTGAATTCAAGACCTCCCCCGTCCCCTCCAATTTGAATTCTCCCAGCTTAATAGTACTGATAAAATCACTGTTAAACCAAGTGGTATTTATCTCTCAACTAGTTGAGGCAGCAAAGTAAGAACCTTGGATTACTTGTTCCACACAGTGTTAGAAAAAGATATATTCTTGGTTTGAGGCTGAGTATCAAAGAAGAAAAAATGCTGGGTGCCAGAGGCTCCTACCTGTAATCTTAGCTACTCAGGAGACTAAGATTTAAGGATCACATTTGAAGCCAGCCCAGGCAGGAAAGTCCATGAGACACATCTCCAATTAATCAAAACAAAACAAAAAGCTGGAAGTGGAGCTGAGATGCAAATAGTAGAGCACTAGCCTTTGGCAAAAAATCTCAGGGACAGTACCTAGACCCTGATTTCAAGTCCCAAGACAGCACTAAACACCTCCCCCCACCCCCAAAAAAACCCCCAGAACAATCCATATATACATATATAATGAATAAATAAAATTTAAGTCTGAAGCATTACCAATGCTGTTTCATGAGTCTGAGGATGTTTAAAATTGACCATTTCCAGAGAGAGGTGTTTTTTTATTCGTGTAACATCTGCTTCCCGTGCAGCTTGTAGCAATGAATGTCCTTTAAATTCATCTAAATGAAGAAGCATTTAAATCTATGTGAGAATGATCAGATTAATGAAATTTCTATAACAAAAGATACTTAGTAACTTTCCTGGAATTAGTATAAAAATAATTTCCCAAAATACCTAGACTGAAGATGTATAGCTATTTTCTACATATAACTGCTAAAAGTGACACAGTGGTACACTAGTTCCTGTCAATTGCTGCTGAATTAATTCTCAGGTGTATACAGAGATTTAAGCCAAGGTAGAATCATAGTCTGGCCATGCCAGTTGGTGGCTCATGCCTGTAATCCTAGCTACTCAGGAGGCTGAGATCTGAGGATCATGGTTCAAAGCCAGCATGGGCAGGAAAATCTGTGAGACTCTTAGCTCCTATTATCCACCAGAAAACTGGAAGTGGCAGTGTGGCTCAAGTGGAAAAGTGCTAGCCTTGAGCAGAGAGCTCAGGGATAGCACCAAGGCCCAGAGTTCAAGTCCCACGACTGACCATATTAAGAAAAAAGAAAGGAATCATGGTCTGTTCTATTTCATAACTGGCTCAGAGAAACCTACAAAACTGCAGTGTATTTATAGATCAGAGTGTTCTGAGAATTTTCCAAAGCACAGAACTTTTCTAAGTTAAAAAAAAATAAGAAAAAGGGTGTTAATTATCCCTACATTAACAGCACGGCAGTAGCAGATGGATTTGCTCATACCTCTTAGGTAATTATGGACTTGACAAACTGGCTATTGCTAAGTGCAATCTATAATGAGTGAATTAAAGAGAGTATTTTTTTTTTATCAGTTTCTCTTTTACTTGAGAAACCATCTTTCATTCTTTTTCACTCCACAATAATGAGTCCAACTCATGTTGCCTATTGTTAGTAGTAATAATACCATATCTTAATTAGGTGGTTATTTCTTACTGCATCCATTTTAACTATAGGCAAAAACCACAGAACTTGGTAAAAGAATATGAAATGTTAGGACCCAGGGACTATACTTATATGATTGGAATCTTACAAATAACATTTTGAATTTCAAAGCAGATTAATTAGAAAGTCATATTAAAGATAAAATAAAAGCTTTCATTTTAGAAGTACACCATAATACATAGAAAAAAGCAAAATTTGATTTCAAAGAATGAGTAAGTTTTCTTTTAATCGCATCTAGAGCAAGTACTAGCTTCCAAATCATTAAATATGCTAGGCAATAATAGCTACTCATGGTTAAAGAAAATACTCTTAAATATTCCCCCAACTAAATAGACATATATCTCACTATTCACAATTTCTATACTTACATGACAATCTTTCTTTTAACTGTGGGGTGGGAGCCAGATCTATAGCGCTTTTATTGTGACAATTCAGGAGTGTTGGATCTGCACCATAACTCAGGAGAAGAGAACACACTTCAACCCTGTTCTTAGAAGCTGCTTCGTGAAGAGGAGTAAACTGCCACAAGTCCATTGCATTTACACAGGCACCATGCTGGGGAGGAAAAGTGTATTTTTGTTTTGTTTTGTTTGCCAGTCCTGGGGCTTGAACTCAGGGCCTGAGCACTGTCCCTGGCTTATTTTGGCTCAAGGCTAGCACTCTACCACTTGAGCCACAGTGCTACTTCTGGCTTTTTCTGTATGTGTGGTGTTGAGGAATCGAACCCAGGACTTCATGTATATAAGGCGAGCACTTTACCACTTTAGGCCATATTCCCAGCCTGGCAAAGTGTATTTTAATATTAATTTTTTATGACAATTTTTTTTTTTTTTTTTTTTTTTTGGCCAGTCCTGGGGCTTGGACTCAGGGCCTGAGCACTGTCTCTGGCTTCTTTTTGCTCAAGGCTAGCACTCTGCCACTTGAGCCACAGCGCCACTTCTGGCCATTTCTGTATATGTGGTGCTGGGGAATTAAACCCAGGGCCTCATGTATACGAGGCAAGCACTCTTGCCACTAGGCCATATCCCCAGCCCTTTTATGACAATTTTTAAACTGCAATTTAGTACTTTGTATTACATTAGTACTCAGGAAAGTTTAAAAAGATTGTCTCCAAGGTTTATTTTTTAAGCTAATTATTTCAGAAAAATAAATTATTTTTCCAGCTGAGTGTTACACCTCCTAATAAGTTATCTGTTTTAAATTCTAAAGTGAAGAATGAAGCTTTAGATTTAACTGGCATCTTCTCCAAGACATTTTTTTTCCCTTCTGGACATATAAATACAAATACAGTGAAATGAACAGCTCTTTGTATAATTAAGTGAATTTTGGCAGATATACATATTCATGATATCATCATCCAAGTCAAGATTTAGACTCTTCCATGACTACAGAATTTTTCCTTGTGCTCCTTCATAAGCAGTGTTTTGGCACAGTAATAGGATGCTCTCTAATTTCAAAAAAATGAAAAGTGCTGTACTCAGCTATCTATTTGTACTAACACAATCATCTGATGTTTCACTATGATTCCAAATGTTGTTTTAAAGAGAAGCAAAAGCATCATTGCTAGTCTGGGAAGGTGATGTAGTAGTAGAGTGCTTGCTTAGCATGCATGCAGCCCTGGGTTGGATTCCTCAGTACCACATAAACAGAAAAGGCCAGAAGTGGTGCTGTGGCTCAAGTGGTAGAGTGCTAGCCTTGAGCAAAGGAAACTCAAGGACAGTGCCCAGGTCCCGAGTTCAAGTCCCAGGACTGGCAAAAAATAAATAAAAAGGATCACTGCTACAAATACATGATACCACAAGTACATTATCAATTTGAATAGGCTTATACAATACAGCACAGACTACTCAATATTATAAAGTTGTTTCTGTAGATATTATTATGTGGTGGCACATGTCCAAAAAGAAGCATTAAGGCTCTGGAAACAAATGTTTTCTTTCCCTTCCCTTGACAGCAGCTGAAAGTAAGATGAAGTATTGAGGGATTAGACAACTGGGTTCAAGGCAAGAGCCGTCTTACAAAGGTGGAGGTGGGCACACACAGGTGCACACACACACATTTGTATGTAGAGAAATTGGAGTGAGTAACAACCTTGGATGGGAAAATCTTGCTTGCAGATATAACTGGTGGCTTAATATGTGAATCAATAAAAGTTGCTTTCTGATCTTTAGCTATAAAGTACAGAACCAATCTGCTATTCACATGACAGTTGTGTTATTTTGTTTAAAATTATATGGTATCTCAAAAATTTGAACACAGCCAGTTCCCATGTATTTTATGATTATAATTATTCCTTCTGTCTACCAAGCATTCAGAACAGAAATAAACCATGTATTTTAAGAATTTTGTATAATTATAGAAAATAATAAGAAAGGTAAGAGAACCAACCTTGACCAGAAGCTCAGTTACTTCATAATGACCATAAGAACAGGCATTGTGCAATGGTACCAGGTCACTACAAGAGAGAGGGAGATAAGTGTGTGATTACAGATTCTCTAGCCCTAGGAAAATTAACAAATTAAAATCTATTTAAATATCAGATAATTTGGTGATCTAATAAAAATTTGGTAACATCCATAGAGAGCCTAAGTCCCATAAGGTTGTAAGTTAAAATAGTCCAAGCATTCTTACTCCCAAGTCTCTTCAAGTCCATCTTCCTCCTACCCTGCTACTTACTGCCAGTGACTTAATTTGGCGTATATATTATTTCTTCCCTGTATTACTGAAATAGCCAAGCTGTAGCCAATGTTTTCTAAACTGTCAATTACTCTTTGTTTTAATATTCCTGTAGCCCTTTCTTGCTTTTAAGAGACAATTCAAAGTTTTATTTAGAGACCAGGTCCTTCTTTTTTTAAAAATTTAATTTATTTATTAATTGAACACAATTTTTTTTGACAAGGTGTTGTGCAAAAAGGGTACAGTTACATAGTAGGGCAGTGTGTACATTTCTTGTGATATCTTACGCCCTGTTTTTTCTGAGACCAGGTTTTTCTATAGAGCCCAGGCTGGCTTGGAACTTCCACCAGTCTCCTCCTCCTGAGTAGAATGAGATGACAAGTATGTGCCATTTTGTCTGGCATGGTTCCATCTTTTTCACGTTTACCACAGACTCATGAGATTGCCTTCTTTCTCTGGCTTTGCCCTTCAATAACAGTATGTTGAACTCTAGGTCCCCGTATATCTCTACACAAACTGAACACACCACAGATTTCCCTCCATCTTCTGATCTCCCTTTTATATATCTTTTCCAAACACAGCTCCAACGTTAGCTGTATTCCTTAATTTTTTTTTTTTCCTGTACTGGTTCTGGGGCCTGGAAGCTATTCTTGGGCTCCATTGCTCAAGGCTAGTGCTCTATCATTTGAGCCACAGCTCCATTTCCAGTTTTGTTTTTGTGGTTAATTGGAGATATGAGTCTCATGGATTTCCCTGCTCGTGTTGATTTCAAACCACAATCCTCTTAGCCTGTAATCCTAACTACTCAAGAAGTCTTGAGTGCAGGCATGAATCACCTGCACCTGACTTTGAAATATTTTCAAATTCCGTAAAGATAAACTGCTATAGAACTCAAAAAACTGTAACCTAATTCTTTTATGATGGCAACAGAAGAACTTCCAACATAAGAAGGTTAAGTGAAATCTTAAAATCATGCTTTCTGAAGGCTGGGAATGTGGCTTAGTGGTAGAGTGCTTGCCTAGCATGCATGAAGTCCTGGGTTTGATTCCTCAGTAACCACATAAATTGAAAAGGCCAGAGTGGTGCTGTGGCTCAAGTGGTAGAGTATGAGCCTTGAGCAAAAGAAGTTCAAGGACAGTGCCCAGGCTCTGAGTTCAAGCCCCACAACTGGCCAAAAAAAAAAAAAAAAAATCCTGCTTTCTATCTTTAAGCTTCTCCTTCTCCCTGAACATCACTCATAATTAACTGTCACAGCCATTACCATAACAACTTCTGGTAATTGATGGCCACTGATTTAGTCTCTTAAGTTCTATGTATTTTGTCTTAAAAGGTTAATGGCTTTCTACCTTATCATTTTTATTATAAGACCCTTTACTTGCCTGAGCACCAATTTCATTCCCATTCCATTTTGAGTTCCCATCATGAACTTAGAGTATAACTGTTCTCTCTAAAATAATTTCCCTCTGTACTTCAGTATGTATATACTGGTTCTTTTTTTTTTTTTTTTGGCCAGTCCTGGGGCTTGGACTCAGGGCCAGAGCACTGTCCCTGGCTTCTTCTTGGTCAAGGCTAGCACTCTGCCACTTGAGCCACAGCGCCACTTCTGGCCATTTTCTGTATATGTGGTGCTGGGGAATCGAACCCAGGGCCTCATGTATACGAGGCAAGCCCTCTTGCCACTAGGCCATATCCCCAGCCCCTATACTGGTTCTAACTCATTTAACTTCAGAATTTGAAATAGAATTTTCTTCTATTCCTTTCTTTCACATTACGGCCCTACTCACAACATTTATGCTTATCTATTAGGTATTGAAGATCCAGGTTCGATTCTCAGTACCAAAAAACCCCCAAATAAATAACAACAAAACACATACATAAAACCTCAAACAAAACACTAACATTGTAAAACTGACAAAAGAATCTATAGTATCACTTAAACATAATCATTATTATCTTCATGAATTCAGTTTATAACACTAAAATAAGACTGCTTTGTTATATCTATGCCTTCATTTTTGTTTTTTGTCACATCACTATTATAGAACATCACTACATCTACATCTAAGTCTTATAATATTTACTTTCCTAAAGTGTTCTTTTTGCTTCTAGCTTCCTTTCTCCAATTTATCTTACATACTATACTGTTCCAGAATGCATTTTTTTTTTTTTTTGGCCAGTCCTGGGGCCTGAAGTCAGAGCCTGGGCACTGTCCTTGAGCAACTTTTGCTCAAGGGTAGCACTCTACCACTTGAGCCACAGCACCACTCCCAGCCTTTTCTGATTATGTGGTACTAAGGAATTGAACCCAGGGCTTCATGCAAGCTAGGCAAGTACTCTACCACGAACAGAATGCATATTCTTAACATCCTCTTCAAAATACTATTATCCTTATTTGTGATTAAAAAATGCTTAGGGTTGCAGAATGAAGTTTGAATATCAAACTTGTTTTTCACGTATTTCTCCAAACCTAACTTTCATTGTTCCCCATGTGAATTATCTGCTTCCTCAAGCTAGTCTGTCTCTCTGTCTCTGTCTCTCTCTCTCTTTTTGCCAGTCCTAAGGCTTGAATTCTGGTCCTGAGCACTGTCTCTGGCATCTTTTGCTCAAGGCTAGCACCCTACCACTTGAGCCACAGTGCCACTTCTGGCCTTTTCTGTTTATGTGGTGCTAAGGAATCGAATCCAGGGCTTCGTGCATATTAGGCAAGGACTCTACCGCTAAACCACATTCCCAGCCCCTACTGTTTCTTAAATGGGTATACCATCTCCTTCTCTTACAATGTGATGTTTCTTCAACTCTTTGCTATTCTGAATTGAGACTTGGTAAAATACCAAGAACCAAAGTACCACATCCTTCTGAAAGATGTCCCAGCCACTCTGCCCATCACTGAGAACAATCTGGAAATTCTTGTAGTACTATCCTTCTTTAATTATTACCAAGCACTTAGAAAAGAACTCTTTGACTTGTTTATAAGACATTTTCTTCAGGCTTCATAAAGTGTAGTATATGAGTAACAGGCTTACATAAATCCCTATGCCTGCAGAGCCACGTGTATATAATAAGAACTCAAAAATATTAATACTATTTGGTTAAAAAATGCTTTTTGAAATGTACTCACTACCTTATGAAATGGTGACCCCTTGGTACAACACCTTAATAACAATAAAATTTAGAAAGCAAAGTGAATACTTTTTGTACAGTTACAAATTCTATATTATAAGGTATATAACCCTTAAGTTCTCATTGTGTTCACATGCTTACCCTTTGTCTTTAGCATGGACATCAGCTCCATGTTGCAGTAACAGCTGAACAATCTTCACCCTGTTGTATCCTGCTGCCAAATGTAATGGAGTGGACTGAAATAGCAATCAAATAAATTAATGAAACTTATCAAGTGCAATAGCATATAGGAAGTAAAAAATGTCTTTTATTAACTAAGTTTTACTAAATTTAAGAATTTGAATGACTATGAATTAGTGACTAAGAATTTGAAAGGAAACACCGGTACTCTCTTTTAATGCTTTAATTTGTAAAAGGATAAATATGTTCCTACTACCAGGAAAAGAACATAAACTTAAAAAGAAGTACCTTTCTGCCATCACTTGCATGGCAGTTGACATTTAATGGTGTAAGCAGAGCCATCATTTTTTCCTCATTGCCACTCCTAGAACACAAAAAATATATTAGCTGTTGGTATTTTTTATCAGTGCCTACCTAGGAACATGACTGCGGCCATTATGTGTGTTTGTGTGTGTGTGTGTGTGTGTGTGTGTGTGTGTGTGTGTGTCTCTCTCTCTCTTTCCTTTTGCCAGTCCTGGAGCTTGAACTCAGGGCCTGAGCACTGTCCCTGGCTTCTTTTTGCACAAGGCTAGCACTCTACCACTTGAGCCACAACGCCACTTCTGTTTTTTTCTATATATGTAGTGCTGGGGAATCGAACCCAGGGCTTCATGTATGTGAGGCAAGCACTAGGCCATATTCCCAGCCCCAAGTCCTTCCTTTATGCTTATTGCAGAGTTTGAGGTGTAGTTCATGTGGTGGAGAACTTTAGTTTATAAAGCACAAGGCCCTGAGTTCAAATCCTCGTACTACTAAAACAAACCCCAAAACAAAAAACAATTGGTGGTTTTCACTGAACATACTTACAACATTAGTACATACCTGGCACTTTCCAAAAGCTCATCTTTCTTATAGTCTCCTGTGAATTAGAAGAAAATGAGCAAAAAATTAAAAAAAAATCAATGACAATTCTATGTAAAAATAGGCTCTTTATACTATATTATGGTAGATAACATTTGGAAATAAATTTCTAAGAAATGCAAAGTGGTTGATTAATAGCATACCATGAAGTTTAAAAATACTTATATGAAGAACATGGAATACTTTCGTTATGAAAAAAAATTCAGCATTAAATAATGAAGTGTGACCACCACTGTATTAAAAACAAAACCAAACAAACACAAAACCCCAAAATGCACAGCAAAGGAAGGCTCAGAAGGAAATTCACTACAACATTAACAGTGTTTGCCTTGGGTAGGAGATTATTGGTAAGCTGTTCCTTTTCTTTTTTTTCTAAAGTTTGTTATTTTTGTAACTGACAGTAAGATTGTTTCTACTTAATGGTACTTAATATATATGCAAATATCAAAAATTATAGAACTTTTCATGTTGATAGCTTTTATTTCTTGAGGTTTTTTTTTGTGGATGGCTCTTGTATTTACACAGGAGAGCAAACAAAACTATTAAATCAATACAATTTAACACAAGGATTCGATAAAACAATAGTCAAACTGGCACCTATGATAGAACTTCTATAAGTTCTGTAAGGTAAGGGTTGTTTCATGTCCTGAGATTTTTTTTTTTTTGCCAGTTTTGGAGCTTGAACTCAGGGCCTAGGCACTATCCCTGAGTTTCTTTTGCTCAAGGCTAACACTCTACCACTCATACCATAGGGTCACTTCTGGCCTTTCTGTTTATGTGGTACAGAGAAAGTGAACCCAAAGTTTCATGCATGCTAGGCAAGCACTCTACCACTAAGCTACATTCCCAGCCCCAGATTTTTTATTTTTGGTTGGTCATGGGGCTTGAACTCTGGGCCTGGGCGCTATCCCTGTGCTCTTCAGCTTAAGGCTAGTACTTTACCACTTGAGCCACAGTGCCATTTCTGTTTCTCTGGTGGTTAATTGGAGATAAGAGTCTTATGGACTTTCTTGCCTGGGCTGGCTTTCAATCGTGATCCTCAGATCTCAGCCTCTTGGGCTGAGCCACCTACACCCGGCTTAGATTTTTTTTTTAAGGGAGAAAAATATGAAGTAATTTAGAATAGTGAAAAAGGTATGGATAGTCCTGAAAGTAATTCACATTCCTAAAAGGTTCAGGGATTAGTTTTAAGTTTTCTGTCAAGCAATGCTATAACAAACATGTAAAGTCCACATATAAAAACTCCTAGCAGACCACTCAGAGGCTTCTGTCTTTTAGATGTGATTCTAATGGTTATCACATAGTAGGTAAGAATCCAGTAAGGAATATGGCGGAGTTGCTTAAGTAGAAAGCACACTGACAAGGGTAAGAAATACATATGAAGTAGTTATAGCTCAACAAAGCTTGCTAGTCTAAATTAGAACCTAATGTATCTTAATAGAACCCAGGGCCATGAATATATTGTAGCAGAGTCATCTTTGTGGTACTAAAATCAGCACGATGAGAATCCTGTTTTGAAGATTAGTGAAGATGAAGAGAATTCGTGCTTCTGAAAAGGATTCTAAAAAGAAGTGATAAAAAAGTACTATACCCCAAACAAAAATTGGAATATCAAAGGGCAGATATCAGTTGCATGAAAAACGCCAGGATAGTTTAAAAATATTCTGAATACAGCCAGGCACCGGCAGTGGCTCATACCTGTAATACAACTAACTACTCAGGAGGCTGAGATCTGAGGTCATGGTTGGAAGCCAGTCTGGGCAGAAAAGTTGCTGTGAGATTCTGATCTCTGACCACTCAAAACCTGGAAATGGAGCTGTGGCTCAAGTGTTAGAGCACTTTGTGTACTAAGGGCACAAAGAGGCTCAGGGACAGTGCATAGGCCCTCAGTTCAAGCCCCACAACCGGAAAAAACAAAAATAAAAACAAACTTCTGAATACATGACTGCAATATTTAATTATAATCACACTCTGTTCCCTAGTGAACAGTGACAGGCTTAAACATGAATCTGAAATTTAAAAAAGTTTCATCTGTTCAGTTGAGTGCTGGTGGCTCACACCTATAATCCTGGCCACTTAAGAGGCTGAAATCAGAGAATTGGAAATTTGAAGCCAGGAAAGCAAGACAAATTTGAGAGACTCCAACTACTTAGCAAAAGCTAGAAAGTGATAGTATGTCATTCTTGAGAAACAAGGCCAAGAGTGAGAAGGAAGGCCATGAGTTGAAGTACCAGTAAAGGCATGAGTGTGCACAGGCACATGCATGCATGCTCACACACACAAAGTTCCATCTGTTTTAGGTAACTCAAATGTCAACTGAGCCTCAGTGGCTCATGCTTATAATCCTAGCTGCTACTCCAGAGACTGAGATCTGAGGATCACAGCTCAAAGCTAGCCTAGGCAGGAAAGTTCTTGAGACTCTTATTTCCAATAACCAGCAAAAAAGCTAAAGTAGAGCTGTGGCTCAAGTGGTAAAGAATTACTCTTGAGTGAAGAGTTAAGGGAAAGCACACAGCCCCTGAATTCAAGCCTCAGTGCTGGCACCGAAAACAAACAAAACAAAACAAAATACCAAATCTAGATGTACAAAAAACAACTGAACTTACACTATTTATATATACTTTTCCCTTAAAAACCAGGATGGTTGGGCACTTTTGGCTCACTTTACTCAGGAGGCTGAGATCTGAGGATCAATGGTTCAAAGCCAGCCTGGACAGGAAAGCCTGTGAGACACTTATTTCCAATTAAGCACCAAAAAACTCAAAGTGGAACTGTGGCTCAAGAGGTAGAAAGCTAGTCTTGAGAAGAAAAGGTCAGGGCCAGTGTTTAGGCTTGGGATTCAAGCCCATGACCAGAACAAAAACAAAACAAACACAAAAAAACAAAAACAAAAAACCCTAAGAGGGACAAAAAAACAGAAAAACAAAAACAAAAAACCCTAGGAGGGTACACAGACTTACCAGTCAGTACTGCTTTGGCAGACGGGTCTGCTAAATCCAATGCTGTCCTTCCATCTGTATTTCGAATGGTTGGCTCAGCTCCATGCTGTAGAAGAACTGCAAAGCAGCAAAAATTTCAAAATGACATGACAACTTGATTTTGTTAAGTCACTTTCTTAAAAATTTTGGTACAGCTGGGGTCCAATGCTCATGCTTCAAACATAGCTACCCAAGGGGCTGAGATCTGAAGGTCAAAGTTTGAAGCCAGCCTAGATAGACAAATACAAGAAATCATCTTTTATTTTCAAAATTATCTCTAAGTAGTTGTGCAAAGGAATTGGCACTTAACAAAGTAGCTTAAGAATACATTATATCTTATTCAATATCACCCCTTTTAACATTCTCACCTATCCTTACCCGACCCCACCTCCCTCACTCTTCTTTTATGCTGGTTTTTTTTTTTTTTTTTTTTTTTTTGCCAGTCCTGGGCCTTGGACTCAGGGCCTGAGCACTGTCCCTGGCTTCTTCCCGCTCAAGGCTAGCACTCTGCCACTTGAGCCACAGCGCCACTTCTGGCCATTTTCTGTATATGTGGTGCTGGGGAATCGAACCTAGGGCCTCGTGTATCCGAGGCAGGCACTCTTGCCACTAGGCTATATCCCCAGCCCCTCCCTCACTCTTCTTAATTTTATAGGGTATATACTGGATTCTTGTCTGCATTTCCACCCTCTCCCCCTCTTCATTTGTTATCCCCTTCTTATCTCCAATTAACTAATAAAAGACAAGCTTTGAGTAGAAAAGCTAAGTCTTGAGTTTCAGGCTCTGATTTCAAACCCCAGTACAGACAAAAACAAAATTTTGGTCCAAAAGACTCAACGTCCTTTAGAGGGTTTTTATGTCCTAATAATACAGTAAATATTACTTTTTAAGTAAATGTAAAACAGCTGGGTATAATGGTGCATACCTGGTTCAACAAGTATGTGTTGTATGTAAATAAATATATGTATATAACATTACATTACTTAAGATATTAAATGCACATCAAGTAAGCTTCCTCTTAGTTCAATGTAAGATTTTCTCTGATTATTTATATATTGAGTGGCTAGTGATTAAGAACATATAAACAGTATATAAAGAGGTAGGGGTGAGGGCACATGCTTGTAATCCCAGCATTCTGCAGAGGCTAGCAATCCTGCCTCTCTGTACAGGCTAAAACGGGACAATCTCGAGTTCAAGAAAAGCTTGAGTTTTACAACTGGACTACACTGGGAAAACCTTTGTCAAACAAAACAAAGTATGTTAGGGGGGAAAAAAAATCCTTGCTTAAAATCTTTCTCATTCTAAGGAATGCTACACACACGAAAGGCTGCTGTGTCAAGACAAAAATGCAATGTCTAAAGATATAGACAGGTCAGGAATCAGATCTATAGGATTAAAAATACTACACAGCTTCCTTAAACTTTCTGTAAAGTTTTTATCTCCTTTTTTGTCAAGAAAAACAGAATCAACCAAGTTCACTACTCATTCTAACCAAACAGACTGAGATTCAATAGCAAGGTATACTAGGTTAAGGAGAGAGTATGTAGGTAAAAACTGAAACCAAGCAAGATATAAACTATTCCTTCCTCTCTCACTTGTTAGGCTCAAATATTTTAAACAACTATTAATTTTTCCAATTGCTTTTTGACTTAACCGATCATTTCTAATCTGTAATATTCCTAGGTCATTCCCATCTCTCACATAGGTTATTTTACAGTTTCCTAACTTGGCTCTTTGATGCCACTGCCATCCATTTATCTAGCTCCCTACTAGATCTCTCTTTCTAAAATGTACTGTACTCTCATGACGCTGTTCCCTTTCCTTAAATATCTTCAGAAGTACATACTACCTACAAAGAAATACCAAGCTTCTTAATCTAGAATACAAAACTTTTACAGAAGTCCCTACTTGCCTTCCTCCCACTACCTCCAGGTAGTTGGCCCTTGAGACTTGACTCCAGCTAAGTTATTTTACTAATCATTAGCCAGTATTACTCAAGTGTTTACTGCCATCTTTTTTTAGCTAGTTCTGATTTTATCTTCCAAGAGAATCCAAGAAACTATATTCTCCAAAAGAAGTTTAAGCTTATTAGTACCATAAAAAGGACATTGAGTGAATAGTTCCCTCATACCCCTAGAACTGGGTTTTGAAATCAAGGGCCTCAGTCAGGCACTCTACCACCTGAGCCACAACCATAGCCCTTTTTGCTTTCCTAATGCCTGGGCTGGGCTGGCCCATAAGCCTCTTATTTATGCTTCCTGCTTAGCTGAGATAACAAATGTGCCCAGCTTTTTATTGGTTGAGATGGAAGTCTTTTGGACTTTTTGATAGGACTAGCCTCCAACTGTGATCATTCTGATCTCTATGTCCCAAGTAGCGAGGATTATAAATCATGAGCTACCACACCCAATCTGAAGTCTTCCTAAATATTTAATTTCAGTTTGGCAGAATTTGATGATATCAACAGTAATATCATCTTAGATTTAGAAGTGACAACATCCAGAACATTTTGAAATTCAAAGTCTTACCAATGCAAACATCAATTTTCCCTTTAATTGCAGCTTCGTGGAGAGGAGTATAATTCCAATTATCTCGAGCATTTGGGTCTGCACCATGTTGCAAAAGGAGATTGACTACTTCAGCATGACCAAAAGAACATGCATTATGTAGTGGAATAAGGCCCCCATCATCACGTGCTTGGACATTTGCACCATTTTGAAGCAGATATTCGACTACATCTTTCCGTCCAAAACCTTGAAGAAAACAAATTACACATTTAAAGTTCAACAAGGAAAATAAATTAGTATCACTAAGTATAAATCATGTTAAAACATTCTAGGATGAACAACAATAAATTCAACAGTTCATTCTTAAATTGTTGAAAGGTGATTGGAAATATATCAATAACAAACTTTAATGATAAAAGCCAAATCTTTCTTTAGTAGTCTTGGTACCTTAGTAGTGCCTCAATTGTAGTAGTGCTCTATTTGTATTTTTAATTTCAGATTCAGAATTCTGTATATTTAATGTATACTAAAGGTATATACCTTTTCAGACATTCAAAACACATAAATATATAAATGACTACCTTATAAAGTAGTGACAAGACTAATTCTTGCTAGAATCTCTTCTCCACATCTATCTCATAAAATGTTTCTGTCAAAGTGCGAGGCTATGAAAGTAGTTAAAAAGAAAAAAAAAAGATGAACTTCGAGTTAGGAATTTATTAGCTCAGTGGACAAGTACTTGCCTAGCAGGTACAAGACCCTGAGTTTAGTCCTCAGTGTGTAAAGAAAAAAAAAAAAGGAAGATGGGTGGGCTAACAGTTCTTATTTGTTTATGTAGTGAGGTAAGAAGAAAGGTGGCCTAGATTTAAAAGAGTGAAATCAAATGTCTTCAAAGGAGCTCCTATATTGCCAATGGTACACACAGGCAACTTGAAGGAAAATCCTTTTAGATACTCACTTGCATTGCCTGCTCAAGTGCCCCAAACTTCATGTAAAACAAAAGTGAACTTATTATTGTAGATTTAGTACTTGAATGTTAGATTTAATAACTTTTTGCTGTTGTTTGTGGTGCTTGGACTCAGGGCCAGGGCGGTGTCCCAGAGCTCTTTCATTCAAGGCTAGTGCTCTCCTCTACTACTTTGAGCCATGGCTCCACTTCCAGAGTGGTTAATTGGAGATAAGAGTGGTGGAGATAGAAGTGTCATGACTTTCCCACCTGGGCTAGCTTTGAACCATGATCCTCTGATCTCAGCCTCCTGAGGAGCTAGGATTATAGGTATGAATGTCCAGTGCTCAGCTTAATAACTTTTTTTTTTTTTTTTTTGCCAGTCCTGGGGCTTGGACTCAGGGCCTGAGCACTGTCCCTGGCTTCTTCCCGCTCAAGGATAGCACTCTGCCACCTGAGCCACAGCGCCCCTTCTGGCCGTTTTCCATATATGTGGTGCTGGGGAATTGAACCCAGGGCCTCATGTATACGAGGCAAGCTCTCTTGCCACTAGGCCATATTCCCAGCCCAATAACTTTTTAAAGCTAGTTGTGAAATGAAAATGTATTTCAGTGACATGTTAAAATATGGAAGGGTGTGCGTGTGTGAATGAAAACGCTTTACTCTTCTAATAATTCTTTTTTTTTTTTTTTTGGCCAGTCCTGGGCCTTGAACTCAGGGCCTGAGCACTGTCCCTGGCTTCTTTTTGCTCAAGGCTAGCACTCTACCACTTGAGCCACAGCGCCACTCTGGACGTTTTCTGTATATGTGGTTCTGGGGAATCGAACCCAGGGCCTCATGTATACAAGGCAAGCACTCTTGCCACTAGGCCATATCCCCAGCCCTCTTCTAATAATTCTTAAGAATACTCTTCCCCCTTTGCACAATACCTTGTCAATAAAATTTAGTTAAAACAGAACAACAACAACATAAAACTCAAGGACACCCCCCCCCAAAATAAAGAATATTCTTAGAATCAAGTCTACATACAATCACTTTAAGATGACCAGCATGAGAGTGGTAAGAAAGCCTTAGTCTTTCTAGGTTGGTAGGAAGTGGGTTCCAATGAAGAAAAGTTAAAAATGGCTGAAGAGATTGTGTGTGGGTTTTTGGGGGGAGGGGAGGGAAGGGAGAGGAGAGTTAGGTTTCTAGCCACAATGACAAATATAATTTTATCTTCCCTCATTCCAGTTAGCTCACAATGTAAGGAAAAGTCATTGCAGTCCAAGTAGAAGAAACAAAATACACATGTGGATGGAAGTATCAAAGAGCAAGCCCAGGGCCAGAGAATGCTCAAAGGGGCAGGTGGCAGATCAGGAGGACCCTTGAATGTCATGCTAGGGTGGTTCTGAACTTTGACTTCAAAGTAGTTTTTTTCGGATTTCAATAAAATCTTGTTTATGATACTAATACATGTTTATGCCATGTTTACTAAATATCAGACTGATACAGTTGGCACCCATAGTTCAAATTAATTGATATGAATAACCTCCTTTTTCCTTTTCACAAAACCCCAAAGACTATACCTTTATCTTTGAACCACTTTTCGCAATTTGAAAGCACTACTAAAACACATAAATATTTTCTTTTTTTAGAAAGATCATCCTGGTGATATGTGGATGAAATGTAGAGAGACAGGACGTAGAAAGTCAAGACTTTATTTAGATGGCTAATTATCACATAATCCATGTGATAACTGACAAGGGCCAAAATCAAGACTGACTTGGTGTTTAGGATGGGTTCATAGAAACAGAATTGGTAACAATTACAAGGATGGAAGAAAAGGATGTACCATGAAGCCTTCTTCCACCCCTATTCCCAATTTCCTCTGATTATAATTGCACATATATATATATATACACACACACACAAAGATACACATAGGCATACACTGAATAAAGATACTATAAGCATCTTTCCTCCAAAAAAAAAAATCTAGTAACCTCCTAGAAATCAACTCCTTTTAGTACGTGTTTTCTTTACTGGAAATGTCAAATTTTAACTAGATCTGTTCTCATAGTAATCAAATTACTATTTTTTTCTTTTTGTCCATCATGGGGCTTGAACTTGGGGTCGAGGTGCTGTCCCTGAGCTCTTTTGCTCAAGGCTAGTGATATATCACATTTAGCCACAGTGCTACTTCTAGTTTTCTGATGGTTAATTGGAGATAAGAGTCTTATGGACTTTCCTGCTGGGGCTGGCTTTGAGCTGCGATCTTCAGATCTCAGTTTCATGAGCAGCTAGGATTACAGATGAGACGCCAGCATTCAGCCTTTAAATTTTGTTGTTGTTTAGTTTTGTTTTTTGCCAGTCCTGGGGCTTGGACTCAGGGCCTGAGCACTGTCCCTGGCTTCTTTTTGCTCAAAGCTAGCACTCTGCCACTTGAGCCACAGCGCCACTTCTGGCCATTTTCTGTATATGTGGTGATGGGGAATCGAACCCAGGGCCTCATGTATATGAGGCAGGCACTCTTGCCACTAGGCCATATCCCCAGCCCTATTTTTTAATCTTTACTTTTAAATATTATTTTCCAGGTTGGGTGCCAGTGGCTCCAAAGAACACATCTGGTCTATAGCTGATGATACATCTCAGTGAAATTCAATAACCTATTTTCTTCCTTCCTAAAACATTGCCTTCAAAGAGCCCATAGCAGTATACTCTCCTAATATTCCTGTCTCAGTCATTCATTTAGCAAAAGGCCATGAAATAATAGCTATGTGCCAGATAATTTTCTGGTGTTCTAAGCCATAAGCAAACTAAATTTTTGCTTTTGAGAAACTTCTCTTCTAGGGGGCTAAGAAAGATGAGGAAAAAAAAAGATTATTTTCAGATGTAGGGCAGGGAGTAATGAGCATATACATATGGATGGGGATTTTGATGGTCACCATAGACCTCTCTGAGATGGTCACACTGGATCAAAGGCTTGAAAGGAGATGAAAATTAGCTATACCAGGTAACTGTAAAGGGGCCAGTAGAGAAATATCTACACTTATGGTCTTAAATTCCATCTAGTTTCACAACCCCCAAATTTAAATCTTCAGTCTAAATTCCAGAATGCTCACCTTGATCCTTCAAAGGCATCTCTAACTTAATTTGTTCTGAGTTTTTCTTCATCTTCACTAATACTGTCCTATTCCAAGCAACCACCATTACCTCCAACCTCAACTATACCAAATGGGCTTTCTTAAGTGAGCTTCTTTTCTCTTTTTTTGCCAGTCCTGGGCTTGAACTCAGGACTTGGACACTTTTCCTGAACTTTTGTGCTCAAGACTAGCACTCTACCACTTGAGCCACAGTGTCACTTCCAGCTTTTTCTGAGTTTATTGAAAATAAGAGTCTCATGGACTTTTCTGTTAGGACTGTCTTTGAACCATGATGCTTGGACCTCAGCCTCCTGAAGAGCTAGGATTACTGGTGTGAACCAATGGCACCCAGCTTAAGCGAACTTCTTATGTCCACTACTTTTCTAGCAACTTTGAAAAAAACAAACATCATGAGCCAACATAGTGGAGTATGCTCCACTGTTATAACTCAGGAAGATCAGAGAGGAGGATCATGAGTTCAAAGCTGGCTGAGATACAGGGTAAGACCCAGTCTCAGAGACCACAACAAAACAAATACCTAACAGTGCTTAAAACAACATTAGCAACAAATCCTATCACACAGCTGTTTGATTCACTAGTTTTGTTCAAGGCTCTTAGGATACAATTCTAACACTTTACTATGGCCTATAAAGTTTCCAGTATAAACTGGCCTTTACCATTATCTCTAACTTTGCTTTATATCCTTTTTGCCTCCTTGACTATGAACCAAGCTTTAAGTTTGTCAAGTATGCTACACACTTGGCAAAGGATCTTTCTACTTGGAATGCTCTTTCTTTAGATGAAATACTCTTCACTTTTATATATTTAGTTTGGAAAAGGTGCTCTGGCACTTATTAAAATTTGTAACTACCTACATTCTCCCTTAC
Source organism: Perognathus longimembris pacificus (assembly GCF_023159225.1). Lineage (NCBI taxonomy): Eukaryota > Metazoa > Chordata > Mammalia > Rodentia > Heteromyidae > Perognathus > Perognathus longimembris. Next base: position 29,304,720 of record NC_063162.1, read on the forward strand.
ATTTTGAGACAGGGATTGGATATGAAGTTCAGCATGGCCTTGAACTCAGGATCTCCCTCTGTCAGCCTCCCAAGTAATAGGATTAGGATGAAGGGTTTATAGCTGTGGGCTCAGCTTCTACATTCTTAGTCCTATAAAGAGAAAGGACTATGCATGTCTGAAATTACTGTTACTTCCTCAGTAACCTTTGCAGTAATGTGGTAAACAATAATTTCTTGATGCTTGCTGAATGAATACATCAAGATACCAGAAAGAAGACTAAGAAGAACAGCACTACAGAGTCAAAAAGGAAGGGAAGGCCCTATCTATTGTCATTAGCCCCAACTCCAGTCATCTTCATTACCACCTGGGGATTACAGATGTTGTCCTCACCTATTAGGACTTCTGCTACTGCCTCTATTTCAATCATTCAGCATCCACCTGGAGGATATGGTGGCTTATACCACTAATCCTAGCTACTCAGGAGACTGAGATCTGAGGATCGTCGTGGTTTGAAACTAGCCCGGGAAGGAAAGTTTGTGGGATTCTTATCTCTAGTTGACCACCAAAAAGCCAGAAATCAAGCTGTGGCTCAAGTGGCAGAGCATAAAAGCTTGAGGGACAGCACCCAGGTTTGAGTCCAAGCCCTAGGACTTGCACACACATATGTGTGCACACGCACACATGCGCGCGCGCACACACACACAAAGTCTTCTTAACTTGGAGACTAAGAGAAAAGGAATCAGTATAAAGAAAAATCAATCAATGTTCCTAGTAAGTAGTGACCTATAGGCTAACTCCTCCCATACTCCCCTCTAGTGGAGGAGGCCTAGAAACAGCTGAATAAGATGGAGCTGTTACAAAAGACTGTCTATTAGGAAGATATTTGTTGCAAACATTAATGATCTAGCTAAAGGCCAAGTAGTAATCTCTGGTATCACTGGTAAGAATTCAGTATGACTCATGCCTGAAATCCTAGCTACTTGAGAAGCTGAAATTGGGGGAAACCACCACTCCAGGACAGCCATGTCAAAAAGTTCATGAGCCCAACTCAAGCAGTAAAAAAGCTGTAGTGTCACATACCTGTCATCCTAGCTATAGTTGTAAACATAAAAAAGGAGGGCTATGGTCCAGGTAGGCCTGGGAAAAATACCAAGAACCAACCTCAGAAATAACTAAAACAAAAACAGCTGGACTGGTAGGATTTAAATAGTAAATCACCTTCTTACCAAGCATGGGGACCCTGAGTTCAAACCTAAATTTGAGGGGAGGGAGGAAGAAGAAAAGGAAAGAAAAAAAAATCACTGGAAAGAGAAGTGGGATGCTTGATGTTAGCATTAAAGACAGATTACTGAAACTAGTTTTTGCTGAGAAGGAGCATGGGTAGAACAAGTCAAGTGACTCTATCTAATAGTTACCAAAATTCTAAGACAGATATATTCTATGCCAATGATTTTGTATCAATATGGTTCATATGCTTCTACAGCTATTACCATTTCTAAAATCAGCCAGCCAAAGTGGTGCATGCCTATAATTCTAGCACTAGGAAGGCAGAGGATCAAGAGTTTTTGGACAACTTGGAATACATAACAGGACCCCTGTCTCAGAAAACCAGAAAGATGCCTCAAATCAGTCTGGAGACCATTAGCAAAGATCAGTGCATTTTTGAAGTCACATGTAAGGATTATAATAATATATGTGAGTGGAAGTAATTTGCTGAGGTAGTAGAGTCTAAGAATTCAAATGTTTAAAGGTGCATCTTGGTAGCTATTAAAACAGCAGCAGCTGTAGCAGCTGCTGCTGTTGCTGCCGCCACAGCCAGGTACTTGGTTGTTTTTTTTTGGCCAGTCCTAGGCCGTGAACTCAGGGCCTGAGCACTGTCCCTGGCTTCTTTTTGCTCAAGGCTAGAACTCTGCCATTTGAGCCACAGCGCCACTTCTGGCCGTTTTCTGTATATGTGGTGCTGGGGAATTGAACCCAGGGCCTCATGCATACGGGGCAAGCACTCTTGCCACTAGGCCATATCCCCAGCCCCACAGCCAGGTACTTGTAATCCTAGCTATTCAGGAGGCAGAGATTTGAGGATTATGGTTTGCAACCAAGCCAGACAGAAAAATCCTTGAGATTCTCTTCTCCAATAAATGGCTGAAAAAGCTGGAAGTAAATCTGTGGCTCAAGTGGTAGAGCAGTAGCCTTGAGCAAAAAGAAGTTTGGGAACAGAGTCCAAGCCCTGAGTTCAAGCCCTAGAATTGGCACAAGAAAGAAAAGAAGATAAAAGAAAGAAGTTAGGACTCTCACTACTGGGAATCTGATAAAGCCTTTGAAGTGTTTCTCAAACTTGCAGGGGTAATCCCTCATGAAATCTTCTCTTAGGGTCTTCAAGCACTGACAAGTACCCATTTCTTACAGAAAAATTGGCTTTACCAAGTATATTTCAATCTGCTCCAAGAAGTAAAGTAGAACATGAATAGGTATCTTCTGAGTCAATCTAATATCCTACAGATCTCTTTCTGAAGGAATCAGAAGCCTTAGGTTAGAAGGCTTCATGGATGTTCAGGACACAGTTTATTTTTTAATTATGGAACAACACTCATCTTCCAACACTGCTCTATGTGTAAAAACCTTGATGAAATCATTTATCTAGTAAAAATCTATTATAAGGCCCTGACAGTGAAGCAAAGATAGCCAGGTTCAAAGTAGATTTGTTGATCAATAAACTGTATCATTTAAAACCATGGTTGGTATTGGTCTTGGTCATTTCTATGTATACCGAAGGACAAAATGAGGGTCTGGCACATAGCAAGGTTTGATAAACCCTGTTTAATCCTTGTCTCATACTTCATTGGAATAGGAGGCAAAGGACCCTCCACAGGGAATATGGAGTTGATGGCTAAGAAAAGCCAGGAACAGGGTATAATCTTATAATCTTAAATGCTTGGGAGACAGAAATCAAAGAGGGTCATAGTTTAAGGCCAACCAGTACAAAAACTTTGAGACTTCATCTCAACTACTAGCTGGGCACAATGGCACATATCTGTCATCTTAGATATGTGGAGAGGCACAATTAGGAATATTAAAAAAAGGCCAATCAGAACATGATATAAGTCTCTATCTCAAAACAAACAAAAGACCTGGTAGAGGGCTTGAGTGGTAGAACTTCTGCCTTGTAAGTGTAAGCATGAGTTTAACATCCAGTATTGGCAATTAAAAAAACCCCAAAAAAGCGGGGCTGGGAATATGGCCTAGTGGCAAGAGTGCTTGCCTCACATACATGAAGCCCTGGGGTTCGATTCCTCAGCACCACATATATAAAAAACGGCCAGATGTGGTGCTGTGGCTCAAGTGGCAGAGTGCTAGTCTTGAGCAAAAAGAAGCCAAGGACAGTGCTCAGGCTCTGAGTTCAAGGCCCAAGACTGGCAAAAAACAAAAAAACAAAAAAACAAAAAAAAGCAAGAAAAAAAAAGGCAATTTAGCCGGCTGTTGGTGGCTCATGCCTGTAATCCTAGCTATTCAGAAGGCTGAGACCCTGCCTGGGCAGGAAAGTCCATGTTACTCTCATCTTCAATTAACCACCAGAAAACCAAAAGTGGCGCTGTGGCTCAAGTGGTAGAGGGCTAGCCTTGAGCTGAAAAGCTCAGGAACAGTGCCCAGGCTGAGTTCAAGCCCCATGATTGATACCTCCCCTCCCCAAGAAATTTGTCAAGTTTCTTTACTACCTAGTTTCAGCAGTTCTGGGGAACTGTCTTACCATGACTACTGTTAACATTATTGTATTTTGCTGCTATATTGAAAACATGCTTTCATTTTAATGGCTTCCAAAAAGCTTTGAGGCAGTTAAAGTCACTAAGAGAAACCAACTTAAGGTTTTTAGGAGGTTTCATGAGCGTCATGCCAACTTCTCTTTTATGGGCTACTTTGACACTAATGGTCCAATGTGAGACGGTGATGTCTTACCAATTGAAAGGTAGACTAGCACCACATCATGTTGTTAGATAGAAAAGTTCAGAGACAAAAAAAGTCAAAACATGCCATGAAAGAGAGATAACTTCTGTGGTGTAGGAGATGCAAAGATATATTTAAGCAGCCTTCATCTTTGACTTAAGATAGCCAGGACTACTGTTGACATATTTTTTCTGAGGAATGTCATTTTAAGCATCTTGAATTAGGGCATAGCTTAAGTGGTGGACTACTTGCTTAGAAAGCATGAGGCCCTGGGTTCATGCTTATTAGCACAACCAAAAGAAAAAACAAATTTATTTGGTCTATCTACCTACTTAAGTGGAGACTGGAGTTTGAACTCAGAACTCCACTTTTTGCTTTAATTACTTCTCATGCTTTTACCCGAGGATAGCCTCAGACCTCAATCCTCTACCTCTCAAGTAGATGGGATGATAAGGCTGTACCACCACATCCAGCTTGTTCTTTATGTCTTCAGTTGGGCTGTCCAGAATAAAATGCCATTTGGGGCTAGGCAGAATAGTGACTGCCAAGTATGTTCAAATCTTTGGACTCTGAATGTGACTTTACACTGAAATGAGACTGAATGTGTAATTAAATTAAATTGAGTAGTGTGCTGGGTACCAGTGGCTCATGCCTGTAATTCTAGCTACTCAGAAGGCTGAGATCTGAAGACAGTTGGAAGCTAGCCCAGACAAGAGTCCCTGTGAGGCTCTTATCTCCAATTACTACTCAAAAACTAGAAGTGGCACAGTGGCTCAAAGTGGTAGAGCACCAGACTTGAGCAAAAGAGCTGAGGGACAGCGCCCAGGCCCTGAGTTCAAGCCCCATGACCACCGCCCCCCCCCCCAAAAAAAGGAGAGAAGTGTTTATTATTCATTAATTTGCTGATGCTTAGGTTTGAACTCAGGACCAAATTAAAAATAAAACAACCAACCACAAACAAGTCTCAAACAACAACAAAATCAAATCTCTAAAACAACACAATGTGGATGCATCTTGTGTATCTCCCATAATTATGACACTGGGCTATGGCCAAAAAATAGCAATAGGGCTGGGGATATAGCCTAGTGGCAAGAGTGCCTGCCTCGGATACACGAGGCCCTAGGTTCGATTCCCCAGCACCACATATACAGAAAACGGCCAGAAGCGGCGCTGTGGCTCAAGTGGCAGAGTGCTAGCCTTGAGCGGGAAGAAGCCAGGGACAGTGCTCAGGCCCTGAGTCCAAGGCCCAGGACTGGCAAAAAAAAAAAAAAAAAAAAAAAAAAAAAAAAAAAAATAGCAATAATATCCTTGTCAAAACCTTGAATTGTGAAGAAACAGTCCACTTTTCTGTTCAGGTCAGATAATAACCTGTTGGTTAAACTGTCCATGCTATGCAGAAATCCTCTCTACAACTGATCTAGAAAGATGTCATTCAGCCAATGCAAAATGTCAGCTCCATACCTAAATAGATTGTTCAAGTCTGGTGACTGCTCATGACCTTTCTCCTACTGGCATTTAGTTCTGATTGCTGAAGCTACACTAGTCTTTTCTATGCTCTTCTACCTATATGTGGACAGTAACATGGTGTAGTCTTCTTTTATGCCTACAATAAGTAACTTCAGCTTTCTTATCTGTTTGCCTGCATAATACAATCCAGGTGCTCTGATTTTGCTTCCTTCCTCTGGGAAAAAACCCCCCACAAAAACCTATCTATACAACTCACAAAACTGATAATTCAAGTTCAGTCTAACAGCCCAAAGCATACAGAACAAAGTACTACACCTCAAAGTAAGTGTCATTTTAGTTGACCTGGACTCTACAATGCAAGCTCATTTTCAATCCTTATAAATGTAGCACATATATAATTTCTTCTCATCATTTATGAATTATTAAAATCTAATAATTTTATATTTTTTCTACTGAGTAATATTTCTCTGTACGCTCAAAAGAATATTGCTTCTTTGTGTGTGTGAGTCCTGGGGCTTGAATTCAGAGGTTACATGCTGTCCCTTTGATTTTTTTTTCCCCACTCAGGTTAGTGCCATAGCTCTACTTCCAGAATTTTTGGTGGTTAGTTGGAGGTAAGAGTTTTACCCACTTTCCTGCTTGCCTGGGTTTAAACTGTGATCCTCTGATCTCAGCCTCCTGTGTAGTTAGGATTACAGGCATGAACCACCAGCACTTGGCCATATGCTTCTTTTTGAATATTTGATTCTTAAGCAGCGGAGTTCTATCTCACTGACCTCTAGGATTCTAAGAAATGGTTTATTTTTTTCCTGTTTTAAAATTCTAGACGCCAGAATGCTTTCTCCCCAAATTTCTGCTACCTCTTATTTTTTTAGAAATAAGTTCAGAGCAGACTTCCCAAGAATTTCAGATATTCTTCCTTTTATTAAACTTAGAACAAAAGCCCTTATCCTTACCTTGGCTTCACAAGACCTGCAATATATCACACACAAAATTAAACAAAATCATATCCTTTATGTCTCTGTGTGTAATGACGAGTGGATAGAGAGCAAGTGAAAATAATTTCCTTAGTAATTTTTTCTTCCCAAGAAATGACTTCATTGGTCCTATTTATCTAGAAGCATATGGTCTAGAAATATATATATATATATATGTATATATATACTAAAAAACAGTTGACAGAAAAAAAACCTTCTGTTTATGTTCATTACCTTTTTCATTAACAGAATTTAACTCCCTTAGGATAGCAAATGATTAATTGAACCAACTTTTTTGGAGGGAGATGAAAGGACAAAACAAATAATTTCCTAGGTTGTTCATCTTCTATGGTCTGCACACATTTCTCATTCCTACTTTGTAGGGAAACAAAAAAACAAGACATAAAGCCCCAACAAAACTCTCCAAATTTTAATTGCCTACTTTGATCCCCTCATCATCTTCTTTTTGTGTGTTGGTTGTGGGTCTTGAATTTAGGGCCTAGATGCTATCCCTGAGCTTTTCTGCTCAAGGCTAGTGCTCTACCACTTTGAGCCAAAATGGCACTTCTGGTTTTCTGGTAGCTAACTGGAGATAAGAGTCTCAGAGACTTTCCCACCCAAGTTGGCTTTGAACCATGATCCTCAGATCTCAGCCTCCTGAGTAGCTAGGCATGAGTCACCAGCACTGGAAACACAAGGAACTGGACAGGCAATCACATCATACTACCACCTACAGCTAAGCATTCATTATGCTTACATACATATAAATACGATTGATAACTCACTGCTGACAAGAGATCATAAAACACATTCTCCAAATACTAGAAGGAAATGCAGCTGGATACATTTGCTTAAGAAAAAAAGGCTGGGGTGCAGTTCAGTTGTAGAATATGTGCCTAGCATGTATGTGCAAAGCCCTGGGTCCGTATCTAGTACAGGAAAACAAAGTATGAAAATAGGTGCTTCTTGTTAATCTAATAATTTAGATTAAAAAACTGACAATATCTTTTTTATTCAGGGGGAGGGAGGGAGGGAGGGAGGGGCAGTATTGGAATGTGAACTCAGGATTGTGTGCTTGCTGGATAGGTGCTCTACCAATAGAGCCACACTTCTGGTCCATTTTTACTTTTTTGTCCTATTAGTTCATTATGTATAGTTTGTGATACACTTTTGTCCTTCCTGTTTTGTCACTTGTTATTTTGGTCTTGCATTTTACCTAAGCCAAGTGAGATCTCCTATTGAGTAGTTGGGATGACAGGTGTGCTCTACCACACCAGCTTTTTTTTCTTGCCAGTCCTGGGGCTTGAACTCAGGGCCTGAGCACTGTCTTTGCTTCTTTTTGCTCAAGGCTAGCATTCTACCGCTTGAACCACAGCGCCACTTCTGGCTTTTGCTATACATGTGGTGCTGAGGAATAGAACCTGGGGCTTCATGTACACGAGGCAAGCACTCTACTACCAGGCTATATTACCAGCCCCTGCATGCCAGCTTTTTATAGGTTGATTTAGGAATTTTAAAGAAACACCTTCTTGCCTCCAAACTGCAATCTTTCCAATCTCAGCCTCAAGTAGCTGGATTTACAGCCACTGTACCTGGTTTATAATGTCATCCTTTAAACAACTCTGCCTGAATATAAACACTTTAGTAATTGTCTTATTATTCCTTTTTGTGTATCTTGACTTCTTTTTTTTTTTTGGCCAGTCCTGGGCCGTGGACTCAGGGCCTGAGCACTGTCCCTGGCTTCTTCCCGCTCAAGGCCACTTGAGCCACAGCGCCGCTTCTGGCCGTTTTCTGTATATGTGGTGCTGGGGAATCGAACCTAGGGCCTCGTGTATCCGAGGCAGGCACTCTTGCCACTAGGCTATCTCCCCAGCCCTTGACTTCTTAATCTTATAATCTAAGCCTAGGAGATCTGAATTTGGCTCTTAAAACAATAAGTTCTCCACTTTGGTCTGAACCAACATGAAATCTATGTGAAATTTGAAATGTGCTATGAAAATGTTGGGACTGATTTGAAGGTAGGATAGAGGTGGACAAGGTCAGTGAGAAGCTAATACCATAACCTCACACCTCTAAATATTACTATTTTCAGATATGAACTAATTAATACACCAAATTCTTGAAAGGTAGCAACTAAGATCATCCTTGGTTATTTTTATCTCATAGGTCAAGTGAACATAATCTAAGTAACTTTACCCTTTGGATTATGTATCAGTTGGCTGTAACAGTGTGCCAAATCAGTTGGCTAAATGGTCAAGCAGAACAATTCAAATTACTGAAGAGAGGCAGCACTAGCCATCAAGAGCTTAGGAAAAATGACTCAGATTTGACTCCAGTATTCTTTTTCTTTTCCCTGCCCACAAGCGGTTTCTAGTTCTCCCAAATATGGTTCCCCAAAGGGAACCAAACAAAGGTTCCAAGAAGTTCCAGGGTAGTATTTACATTTCAAAATGGAAACAGGTCAAAGCACACAAATCTCCAACTAGCAAAGTCTGTGGAGAAGGAAATCTTTCTCCTGTTCCTCTGCTTATTCCTGCACCAGATGAATAGGGCTAATTTAAACTCTGATTAGTCAAAATAATTGTTTTAGACAATCATGATTTATACCAAATAAAACACCAACACTGTCATAAGTATGAGGAGCTACTCCTGATTTTAACCACACATGGCTCACTTGGAGTTATAAAGTCAACCTACCTCCAAAGTGAAAAGGCATAAAGGTTTTTTATGGAAATCAGCAGTGTCTCCCATCTCTAGCACCTTTCAATACTAACTAAACTTAATCATGAAGTGAATCTGGTAAGTAGTAAGAAATTAAAATGATATAAATCTATGAACAGGGCAACGTGAGTCCTAACTTAAAATTCTAGATCCAAGCTATAGGACCTGCACTATCTTTCCTTTCATTCTAGTTCAATCCAACTTTCTGTGTGTGTGGCCAGAGACCACAAAGCCTAAATCAGATAGCTCCTCCAACTTGCCTATTTCCAGTGTGGTCACCAAATGATGAGCTACTCGGAAAAACACACTAACATGTCAATAGCCAATTAAGCAACTACCAATAAGGGCCTGTAAGACCTTAACTCCAAACGTTGTCAGGAGTTATAGTGCACGAAGGACAGTTTACAGACAATTAGTCTTACAAATCCTTTGTGGGTAGGGAGGGCCTTTCAGGGTAACAAGACCGGAAGTTGGTTCAGGTATTGTTGATACTGTAAAACAAAACAAAGCCTCAACCACTAAACTAATCAAACACCCCTCACCCCCTCCATCCCAAGAACGCAAAAGCAATCTCTAATGTGGTGGTGTGGGGCGGGGGGCGGCCCGCTCAGCACACCTTAACCTTCTCCAGCCCCCCCAGGAAGAGAGCGAGATGGCCAGGACTAGAGTTCGGAGAGAAAGGTCGGGGAGCGGAGGGGCCCCGCGTGGTCTCGGGCTGGCTAGCGAGTCCGGGCGCACAGGCGAGGTCCGCCCGGGAGGCCCGGAGGTGCAGGCCGGCTCCGGTTACCTGCGGCGAAGTGGAGCGGGGTGGACTTCCTGCCCGCCGTGTCGCGGCTGTTCACCTTCTCCGGCGTCACCAGCCTCTTGACTCGCTCCACGTCCCCGTTGCGGCACGCCTCAAACAGCTCCCGGGCGGCCGGCTCCGTGGCCTCGGCCCCGGCGCTCGTGCAGGCCGCGCCCCCGCCAGCGCAGCGGCGGCCCGACATGATCCTGGCCGCCGCCGCCGCTAGCAGCAGCAGCAGCGCCAGCAACGGTAGCAGGAGCCCCGGCCCCGCGAGTAGGAGGGCGAGGCCCCCAGACGGAGACGCGCTCAGGGCCCGGGCCGCTTGACTGCTCACTGTCACCGGACCCGGTGCAGCAGTCCCATGGCTACGCCGCAGGGCGCCCCTGGTTCGGCTCCGTGCCCCCCAGCAGCTGCCCCGCGGCGACAGAGGCAGCGCGAACGCGGCGCCCGACCCTGGAGCGACGCGGCGGCGGAAGCTGGCCAAGCCCCCGCCCGCCAGCTCGGAAGAGCACTGGGAGCTCACTTGACGTCACCGCGCGCGTGCGCAGTTGCCGGACACCGGCTGGGGCAGGTGTTTCCCACCCCTCCCCTCCCATTCGAGCCTAGCGGCGCGGAGGGGCTTGTGGGAAATCCGGGGCGAGCACACTGGTGGCTGGAGGACCGGGGGCTTCGCCCTGACGCCATCTTTACGGCTTGCTCCGCGGAAACCTCGACAGGTTGCTGGTTGTCTTTTATTTTTGGAAAGCCTAGACTTCCCCGGGTGAATTTCCTTACTGTTGGGGCCTCGCTGAAAAAAAAAAAAGAGGCCTAGGAAGTTTTGCTCCGGTGTTGGAAGTAATTCTTTTGCAAGTCCTCGTGTGGACGTTTTGTGCATTTTCCGCTTCCCCAGCACCTCTCCACGGTGGGGTTTCGTGCACTCTTCCATTGTCTTCCCTTGTCCCTGCCCCTGCTTTGTTTCTTGCCAACCAGCAGCGTCTCGGAGATGAAGGCATGGACTTTTCGCGTATTGAGAAGTTGGGGCGAGCACATTCGAGAAGTCCAGGGAAGCTGGGTCCCCGGTCTCACGCTTGGCAGGGATGGCGGTCTTGATGGATGGCACTCCCCTCAGGGGATCACTGGGTTCGGGGCTGGGGACTGAGTCCAGGGCCTGTCTATAAACCAGCACTGGTAGCCAGGCCCGGCCGGGGGGTTGGGGGGCTCATTCGGAGTGCGCACATCCCCAAGAAAGTTTTCTGGGTTGTAAATCTCACCCCCACCCTGGGGACCAACGGGGACACAAGCACAACCCATTCAAGCTGAAAATAGTGTCACCGGTATACTTGATCTTGTCTCAAGAAACGGAAAGAAAAGTACAGGTAGCTTTTGCTTGCATAGCAAATCACACATGCCCACCTTTGGCACGCTGTCAAGCAAGCCCGTCCTCCCCTCCTTGACTTATAACCTGTTTTTCAGGAAATCCAGTTTTTGTTTGAGTGTTGACTCACTCCTGTGCTAGGAGACAATGTTCACTCCCCCCCCCCATCCCCTTTTGGAGCATTTTTATAAATGTGAACATTGTTATGCATACGTAATTGTGTACTTGATATATTTAGCATCCATTTAAATTGTGGTGCACATTGACATAATGAACATCCATGAATGCACTTAAGAACCAGAATGCTCCTGCTATGGTTGTCTCGTTTTTTCTTATTTCATCCATTTGCCAAATATATTCACAACTTGTATCATTATTAATATTCATTACTAGTATCTGCTTCTTATGTATACGTATATCCTAAACCACATATTGTTTAATTTTACCTCTTTATTTTTTTTTCACTTAATGGCTTTTGAGATTTATGCATTCCTTTTCATTGCTTTATAGATCTGCACTTAGTGAACATAACACAGACTTAAAATTCTTTTGGTCATTTGTGTGATTGCCAATTCTGTTACTGTGAACAACTGTACTGTGAACATTCTTATATGTTTCTGATGCATATGTGCAAGAATTTAGTAGGAGAGGCTTTCAGATGCTGTGACCACTACTCATGGTATAAGAAATGCAATTGACCGGCATGTAAGACAGGTCTTTCCCCAGCATGTGAGCACTAGTGGGAAGGTGAAGGGCCAAATACTTTATGTACATGTTTGAAACGCTGCAATGAAGCTTGTTGAGGCTGGTTTGGGAAGAAGGGAAGGGGATTAGAGGAAGTGGGAGTCTGATCAAGTTATATTGAATGCATAAATGGACTTGTCAAAATGAACCCCACCCTTGTACAACAAATTGATGCTAATTTGAAAATATGGGGGTGAGCCAGGCTAGTGACTCAGGAGGCTGAGATCTGAGTATCATTGTTCAAAGCCAGTCCAGGCAAGAAAGTCTGGGAGACTCTTACCTCCAATTAACGACCCAAAAGGCCAGAGGTGGAGCTATAGCACAAGTGATATTCCCACCCTTAGCATTTTTTAGAGTAATAAATGATCATTAGAGAAATGCAAATCAAAACTGAGATAAGGGATTGGGAATGTGGCTTAGTGGTAGAGTGTTTGGCTAGCATGCATGAAGCCCTGGGTTTGATTCCTCAGTACTACATAAAACAAAAAGCCAGAAGTAGATTTGTGGCTCAAGTGGTAGAGCACTGGCCTTGAGCCCAGAGAAACTCAGAGACAGAGCCCAGGCCCTGCGTTCAAGCCCCAGGACTGGGGGAGAAAAACCTGAAATGACCTAACCTCTTAGATGTGGCTGCCATCAAACAACAACAAAGCCTTCAGAAAATAAGTGTTAGTGAGACTTTGAGGCAATTAGAATCCCTATGGGATCATAAAATGTTGCCTCTATTATAGAAAACAATGGCAATTCCTCAAAAAAAAAAACACACAACAAAACACAGAACGACCATATGATTCACTTCTGAGTACTTGTATCCAAAAGAAAGCACAGTGTCAAAGAGATACTTGCACACTCATGTTCATAGCAGCATTACTCACAATAGCCAAGAAGCACAAACAACCCAAATATCCCTGAATTGATGAGGGGATAAGCAAAATGTGGTATATACATACAGAATATTACTCAGTCTTAATAATGAGGAAAGTCTGGTCATATATGCCACCAATAGATGAATCTTGAGGATATAAGTGAAATAGATGAATGAAAAAACGCACAAATACTGCCACTTGTATGGTGTGTATTTGTATATTTGATGTTAAGTGCTACCATAGTAAAATACCACAAAACAGATGGCCAAAAGCATAAACACTTCTCACTATTATGGAGGCTAGATATTCAAGGTCAAGGTGTTGGCTGGTTGTTTACTTTGTCCTAAACCTCTTTTCTTTGCCTTACCATATTCTCACGTGGCTGTTCCTTTGAATGCACATGTCTGCTGTCTCTTGTATATCGAATCCTCTTCATGAAGATAGAAGATTGAATTGAGGACCACTGGCATGAGCACATTTAACTTTATTTCTTTAAAAACCTTACCTTGGGCTGGGAATGTGGCTTAGTGGTAGAGTGCTTGCCTAGCATTCAAGAATCCCTGGGTATGATTCCTCAGCACCACATAAACAGAAAAAGCCGGAAGTGGCAGTGTGGCTAAAGTGGTAGAGTGCTAGCCTTGAGAAAAAAAAAAAAGAAAGAAAGAAAGAAAGAAAGAAAGAAAGAAAGAAAGAAAAAAAGCCAGGGACAGCGCTCAGGCCCTGAGTTCAAGCCTCAGGACTGGCAAAGAAACAAAAACAAACAAAACAACCTGAGGTACTGAGGTATTGTGGATTAGAACTTCAACATAAGATACTGCTTGTGGTGGAAGTATGTGTGTGTACAAAATTCAACATAATGTATCTACAATAGTTAATAGAAACAAAGTAGAAAAAAAGTTATTAGGAGTAGGAGGGAGGAAATGAGAGACATTGTTTAGTGGCTATAGAGTTTCAGTTTTGTAAGATTAAAAAGTTCTGGAGATCTGTTGGGGGGAATTATTTTAAATTTAACTTTATTGCCAAGGTGACATACAGAGGGGTTACAGTTACATATGTAATGCAGTGGGTACATTTCTTGTCAAACTTGTTACCTCCTCCCTCATTTTCAATTTCAAACATACTAAACCACATACTTAAAAGTGGTCATGATGGCCTGGGGTATTGGTAACACACTTGTAATTCCTATCTTAGAAGGTGGAGATAAGATAATTTGAGTTTACAGTTTGAGACTAGTAAGGAAAAATTAACTGGAGACTATATTTGTAAAACAAACCAAGATCTTGTACTGGGGGCATGGCTCAACTGGTAGAACACAGAGGCACCAGTAACCCCTCTCCCAAACAAATAATGGTGACAATGAGGAAAAATAACCAATAAAGTATATTAGTCTGTTTGTGATGCTAGAACAAAATACCAGAGACTGGGTAGTTTACAAACAATAGACATGTATTCCTTACAATTCTGGATGCTGAGAAGTCCACAATGAAAGTGCTTGCAGGCATGGTATCTTGGAGGACTGCTCTGTTTCGGGAATGATATCATGTTGCTACATCCTCTGGGAAGGTATAACACTGTGTACTCACAGAAGGGATGAAAGGGCAAAAGAGTGCTTCCTTTAAACTCAAACCATTTTATAAAGACCCTATACCCATTCATAAAGATAGAGCCCTCAGGGGCTGGGAATGTAGCTTAGCGGTAGAGTGTTTGCCTTGCATGCTTGAAGCCCTGGGTTCGATTCCTCAGCACCACATAAACATAAAAAGCCAGAAGTGGCGCTGTGGCTCAAGTGGTAGAGTGTTAGCCTTAAGAAAAAAGAAGCCAGGGACAGTGCTCAGGACCTGAGTCCAAGCTCCAGGACTGGCAAAAACAAAAAGTGCCCTCAAAACTTAGTCACTTATCAAAGGCCACCTACTTACTTTAATATTGTTGTAGTGAGGATGAAATTTCAACATGAATTTTGGGGAAGATACCATTTCTGAAGCCATAAAAGTATCTTTTTGTATGTTTATTGAATATATTTCCTTACCGTATAGTAAAATGCCTGTTTGTCTTTGGTCCATTTTTTTTTTGTTGCTGTTGTTGCAAAATCTTTTTCCTCTATCTTTCCTTTCCTATCCTTTGCTTCCCAAATTTCTGGATTTTTTCATTCCCATTTATTTTCATTGCAAGCAGACACAATTCTGAGATCAACTTATTTTTAATATCTTGGCCAAATTCAATCTGTAACAACCATAATGTATGCTTAACTTTTTTTCCCCAGTGTCTTCTCCTGGACAAGAGGTAACTGTTACAAAGATTTGTCTTTATGCAATATGGGGGCTGGTAAAATAATCTCTGTAAAGTTGTTGTCTTTCTAACACTCATGCTTGAAATTTGTATGACAAGCAATTGAAAAAGGACGGAGAGTATAATGGGGAGTTGAACAGGAACAAAACCAGAATCATCTCTGCTCTCACTGTTTCCAATCTGGGTAATGTGATTGTCTAGGTGAAGAAACTGGTGGTCCTTTTCAATGGAGCTGGAGTAGCTGACAGGATCCAGAGAAAGTTCCAGTTATGATAGCCCCATAAATGTCGATCCCATAACAAGCTGAGCCAGAGAAAAGTGGCGATATGTGCATAAGCCATAAAAACGCCTGTGCTGACATCTGGACATAAAAATTATACTTACTATTTCTGTTCTCCAAATCACCTGCAAAAATAAGTGAAATAAATACCATATAAAAATAAAATTTTGCCTGTCCTTACACCATATAATAGAAACAATTACAATTAGATTAAATCTAAATGTAACAGGTTAAGCAATAAACCTCCAAGAAGAAAGTATAAAACAATGTGGAATAGTCTAATGTCTCCCCTCCCCCAAGGGCCCCAAGAATGTCTTAATCATAAAGGAAAAAATTGATATATCAGATTTGTTTCTCAAAGATACCATTAAGAGTATAAAAAGTGAAGTCCTGGAGTGGAAGAAGATAGTTAAAATATATTTAGATGGACCACTGACTTAATAAGCCTCAAATTCACAAGGGACTCATACAAATTAATATAAAAAAGTATTGGGGAAAATAAAAAAAATTGAACAATTTTGAACAATAAACATGGAAATAATTACATTGGTCTCTGGAGAAATGAAATTTAAAAGAGATATTAGTATATATCCATTGGAATGGCTACAATTTGACCAGTTTTTTTTAAATTTTTTCTTTTACTGTCCTTTCTATCCTTTTTTGTGGTACTGGGATTCAATCTTCATGTAGTAATTTGTTATTTAAAAAAAACTTTAGACTGACACCTGTTGCTCACACATGGAATCCTAGTATTAAGAAGATTGACATCTGGAGTATCAAGCTTTGAGACCAGTTTGAGCAGAAAACTCATTAGACTATCTCCAATAGTGGAGTTGTTGATATAGTGGTAAAGTGCCATTTTAACAAGCAAGAGGACCTGAATTTAAATCCTTGTTGCCTGCCCCCCCCAAAAAAGAAAGAATAGAAAAATGAAAAAAATCCAGCCTCAAAATTTATTTACTTTCCTCTTCTTCCCCTCCCCTCCCCCTCCCCTCCCCTCCCCTCCCCTCCCCCTCCCCTCCCCTCCCCCTCCCCTCCCCTCCCCTCCCCTCCCCTCCCCTCCCCTCCCCTCCCCTCCCCCTCCCCTCCCCTCCCCTCCCCCTCCCCTCCCCTCCCCCTCCCCCTCCCCCTCCCCTCCCCCCTCCCCTCCCCTCCCCTCCCCTCCCCTCTCCTCCCCTCCCCTCCCCTCCCCTCCCCTCCCCATCCCCATCCCCTCCCCCTCCCCCTCCCCTTCCTTCCTCCTTGTTTTCCCTCGGTGCTGGGGCTTGGTACTCAGGACCTGAGCACTGTCCGTGGCTTCAATTTGCTCAAGGCTAGCACTCTACCTCTTGAACCACAGAGCCACGTCTGGCCTTTTCTGTTTATGTGGTGCTAAGGAATCGAATGCTGGCTTCATGCATGCTAGGCAAGCACTCTACCACTAAGCCACATTCCCAGCCCTATTTTCTATTTTTTTGGCCAGTCCTGGGCCTTGGACTCAGGGCCTGAGCACTGTCCCTGGCCTCTTCTTGCTCAAGGCTGCTTAGCACTCTGCCACTTGAGCCACAGCGCCCCCTCTGGCCATTTTCCATATATGTGGTGCTGGGGAATCGAACTGAGAGCTTCATGTGTAGGAGGCAAGCACTCTTGCCACTAGGCCATACTCCCAGCCCATCTATTTTCTTAATAAACACATTTTAAGCATTCTGACTTTTCTCAGGGTGGTGGTGAGAAAATAAAATCACAGATGCTTTATATGAATAATTCTACTAAATGGCGGCATGTTTGCTTATTTCTGAAATCTGAGTTTTATATCTTAAAATTTACCACATGGAGGAGCTTTTACAGTTCTTGGTAAAGACAGCCATCTAGTGGAAATAGTTCTAATTTTTTAAAACCAGCAAATAAAATGAATATGAACTTTCAAACCCTACTACCAACCACAATGTTGGTTTAAAGCTTAAGAAGAAGTATAAAAAGAAGCTAGCTTAAAAACACAGTGTACCATGAGAAAAAAGAAATGGATAGCACATTACTACTTGAGTAAATAAAAGATTATCTTTATAGAGAACAACCTATAGTGAAAATAAACATGTATTCATTGAGTCATTTGATTTAATTGTCTATTGAGGGAAGGATGAAGGAGAAAGGAGTAGGGAATTGAGATTAAATGGAGGAAAAGTAAGAGTGAAGTCTTATACAGGCCAATGGTAATAAAGGGAATTGAAGGGAAGATTGTGATTAACTGGACCCTGTGCAGGTGGGGCATCCACCCCCAGAAAACCTTAGATAAAAAACTCTTACACTCTTTCATCACACCTTTGCTTTGCATGTTTGTATTACATATATATCTAATCTCTTTAGATAAAGTCAGTTCAGGAAAGTTTGGGAATATCTGACTTAAAAAGTCTCACTTTTGAATTGGTCTTGCACAGCATCTGTGAAAGAGTGATCTGTTATGTTTCCCCAAACTACAATAAGAAACAAAGAACTGGCCAGGCTCTGGTGGCTCATGCCTGTAATCCTAGCTACTCAGGAGGCTGACATCTGAGGATCCCAGTTTGAAGTGAGCCAGAGGCTGACAAAACCAAGAGACTCTTATCTTCACTAACCACAAGGCAAAGAAGAAACAGGAAGTGGAGGTGTGGTTCAAGTGGTAGAGCACCAGCCTTGAATAGAACAACTAAGCAAGAGTGGGAGGTTTTGAGTTCAAGCTCTACTACCAACACACACAAACACAAAGCAAAGAACTCCTTTAAGCCCCAAATCAAAAAAGGTATATCTCCCAACAAAGAGACACTCATTTAACTCATTCCTGCTAAGGAATGGAAAGAGTAGTCAATACATCCCTACTGGCACATAACAATAAGAATGGAAGTTTAGCTGGGCACCAGTGGTTCACACCTATAAACCTTCCTATTCAGGAGGATGAGATCTGAGGATCATGGTTCAAGACCAGTTTGGGCTGGAAAGTCCATGAGACTCATTTGTGGAGCTATGGCTCAAGTGGTAAGAACACTAGCCTTTAACAAAAAAGCTCACAGGCAGTGCCCAGACCAAAAATTCAAGCCCTAGGACCAACACACACACACACACACACACACACACACACACACACACACACACACGAAGTTTAGATGGTATATGAAGGAAAAGAACCAGAAGGAAACACCAAAATTTTAGGTACTAAATTAAACATTTCATATGTATTTTCTCATTTAACTCAACAACCTTGTGAGATAGGTTATGATCTTCATTTTTACAAGTATAAGAAAAGTTAATCATATATTTAATATGATATAGCTCTTGAATGGTAGGATGGGGATATAAATCTTTATAAATTCTTAGGGGGGAAGTTACAAAAACTCCTGGAAGCCAGGTGCTGGTGGCTCACACCTGTAATCCTAGCAACTCAGGAGGCTGAGCTCTGAGCATTGCTGTTCGAAGCCAGGAAAGTCTGTGAGACTCCTTTTTTTTTTTTTTTTTTTTGTCAGTCTTGAGGCTTGAACTCAAGGCCTGAGTACTGTTCCTGGCTTCTTTTTGCTGAAGGCTAGCACTCTACCACTTGAGCCACAGTGCCACTTCTGGCTTTTTCTGTTTATGTGATGCTGAGGAATTGAACCCAGGGCTTCATGCATGCTAGGCAAGCACTCTACCACTGAGCCACATTCCCAGCCTCATGTCTGTGAGACAGCACCCAAGTACTGAGTTCAAGACCCAAGACCCCCTCTCCTACCAAAGGGGGGAAAAAAAAATCCTGGGCATGGTATGCTTGAATATGTTGACCTAATCTTCACACTAATCAATCATGGCTTATATACTTTAGAAGTTGGTAGAAGTTAGTTATTGTTTTTGTAGTTGAATATTTAATATTGTAACCTCCTTAGATCTTAAGGGCAAAAATATCAAGTCCAGCAAATGAAAGTAACATAACCAGTAGTTAGAAAAATTTTTTTTGAAATTCGTCTAGTGATGTTGTATGTTTCCATGGCCTTTAAAAACATGCTTGTTATTCTTTAACTGTTAAAAATAGAAAACCACTAGCAGTCTAGCTTGTATGTGTCATGCTGAAATCAAAGTGCAATCTCATTAAGTGGAACATACGGTAATCAGAGAGTTGACATTAGAAAAGATTAAAGTTAAGACTGAAGTCCTAGATTGCTTATTAAACTTTGGCCATGGATTCCAGTTGCAAAGAGTTTATAGTCATTCGTGTTTACTGTGAAATTAACAGCTTTCAACTTCCCAAAACAGGATTTTTAAAGTAAATATGTTATAAAGAAATTATCTAATAAGTCAAATTCCATTTCAATTCAATTTGTGTACATTGAACTTAAAATTTCAATTATAAATTACATACAATTTGGCTTTGGTGGTTTTTAAATTTTTTTTGGTTATTTTGGTAGAAGGCAGGAAAAGTATGGCCAGATTACAGAAAAATGAAAATGGGAAATACAGTGGTTCTCGGTGACATTTCTTTTCCTTTTAATTGAGTAGAAGTGAAAGAAAATAGAGGAAAGGGAAAAATACTGGAATTACTTGTCACTGAATTGAGGCAGAAGAGAATATGACTTCAACACAGATAGACAGACAGATGGATGGATGGATGGACAGCAAGACAGACAGGTAGACAAAGAGGATGTGCATTTATGGTAGCAAACAGTTGGCAAGAGAATGATGGGTAGTGTGGAGGAGGAATAATACTTGACCGGTTGTTTTTTTTTCAATACTGGGCTTTGAACTCAAGGTCTCACATTTGCTAGGCAGGCACTCTACCATTGAGTCACTCCTCAAGTCCTATGGATGCAAGCTGAGAAACAATAAAAAAAAATATTTTTTTTTCTTTTTGGTTGATGGTTTTCTAAGGCTACAAGCCCATGCTGGAAAAGCCTACTCTTTATATTCTTTGCCAAGGAAACAGATAATGACTACAAAACAAGGAAATAGATCCTGCTAGCCTTCATTAATAAGCAATAACAGTCCACCAATACTGGGGTGGGAAGGAATATGTTGGCTGACAAATTCTGTCATGTAGATAGAGAGCAGCAAACTGCCGCAGGGAGCAGAAAGGGAGAAATGCATTGACAATCAATTTGGGTACAGCATAGATGCTGTTGATTGCCAATCTATATTTTGTTTGTTTGTGCATTGCCTAATCAATTGACTTCTTGATACTTTCAAGGCTGCTGCACTAGAGAAAAACAAACAAACAAAAATAACAGTTGACTGGGAGGAAACCTGGCTACCTTTTCCTTAGGTAACTTGCATTTCCCAGGAGGAAAGTATCAGGAAGTCAATTGATTAGCCCAGTCCTGGGGCTTGAACTCAGGGCCTGGGCACTCTCCCTGAGTCTCTTTGTGCTGAGGCTAGAGCACTACCACTTGAACTACAGTGCCACTTCTGGTCTTTTTTTTTTTTTTTCCTGAGTAGTTTATTGGAGATAAGAGTTTCACAGACTTTCTTGCTCAGGCTGGCTTCAAAACATGATCCTCAGATCTCAGCCTCCTGAGTAGCTAGTATTACAGACATGAGCCACCAGAGCCTGGCATTATTTTTTTTTTGATAAATTCTTTATCATTTATTGACTTCCAAATGTATAGGTATGTGTATATGTATGTTTGTATTTATTTAATCTGATACATTTTGTTACATACATACTTTCCTTTTTTATGTGTCTAAGTCTATTTTTATTTACACACACACACACACTGATTGTTAAACAATAAATCCATGTGTAGTGTTGTATATCAGCCAGGGTCCTGCTAGGAAACTACATTCGAGAGATTGTTAAAGAATGTTTAGTAGATGACCATTTGCTGAGATGGGGAGAACCTTAGAGGATCCAGCAGGTATGAAATATCCAGAGACTTGATACTGCAGGAAGCCCCCTGGGCCTCAATGAGGGAATGGGTTGTTATTGGACCATGGTGAGGGTTGTACCTGTGAAAATGGGGCCATCTAACAGGCATTGTGATTTCAGGAGAAAGAACACAGGCATGGTGAACCACTTCCCGAATGTGGGCAGTAAAAATGTCAATTTCTCCTAATTATTAAAATACATCTTTGCAAATGCATACTATTACTATGCACTTATCTCTTTATCAATTTCTAAGCAAAAATAACTTTTGGATTATTTTAACATTCATTTTTCAGATTAAGAGCAATGCTAATGTGTATTCATCATTATACTTCTTTAAAATACACTGTTTCTGATTTTGCATTCTGTCTTTTTAAAAATTTGTTTTCATTGTAAAGGTGAGGTATAGAGGGGTTACAGTTACATAAATTAGGTAATGAGTACATTTCATTTTGAACAATGTCACCTCTTCCCTTGTTTTCTCCCATTTTTCCCTTCTGGCCCCTCTCTTCCACAGTTGTATAGTTAATTTCCAATGTAGTGAGTATCACTGCTGCATTTATTTGTCTCACTATTGTCTCACTATTTCTGTGCTTCCCCTTGCCCTCCCCCAAACAGATAAACTTACATACAAGACAAAAGGTACAGAAATCAAAAATAGTGACAAAGTAGGGACCCCCCCCCATAAACCCAAAACCAAAACAAAGAGCAAAATAACAAAAAAAATCTCTTGTTTCCATTTCTTGGAGTTCATTTCAATAAACATCATTTTATTTGAACCTATGCACACAGCTATTGAGCCTCACAAATTCTCTCCTAAGAATATTTGGCTTCACTATGTGAATGTTTACAGTCCTGTTTAATTTATCATGTTCAAGTGTAATTTTTTTTTTTTTACCATTCATTGTTTTTTTTTTATTTGTAGATTGATAGTTACCACAGATGTGAAAAACCGTGTAACCTGTATTTCTTTGGATCTGACTTTCTTTGCTTAATACAATGTTTTCCAAGTCTTTCCATTTCCTTACAAATGGGACAATATCAATCTTTCTGGTGGAAGTACAGAATTCCATTATATATGTATGTATACATGTATGTATGTATATATATGTATACATGTATGTATATACACATAGCCACATACATCATATTTTCTTGATCTATTCATCCACTGAGGGGCATTTGGGTTGACTCCCTTGGCTGTGGTAAACAACTGAATGTTTTCTAAACACATTTTAAATGACTTTTTTCATTTATCAACCCTTTCTTGTAATTTATATTGTTTTTCTTTTCTTTTAAAAATTATTTATTTTTATTTTTTAGAAATGTCAGATTAATTAGGAAAAAGCCCCAAGCCTGAGGTAATAAAGTGAAATTTGGCTTTATTTGAAAACCATTTAGTATTTTACCCTGAACAGCATTTTGAATATCTATTTGAGATATAAATTTTAAAAATCATCTTATCATCTCTTGGAATAAAAAATATTGGAATGAAAATTGTTTACAGAATGTTTTCAATTAATCAGTACAACTCACTGCAGTATATTTTCCATATTTTACAATCCTTGCAGTCATTGCAGGATTACTTCATCAAAATATTCTAAAATATGTTGCTGGGCTATATTTTAATATTTTGTTTAGGGTTTAATAAACAGCATTAATGAGGTGTAACTTTCATCAACCAAATTATATCTATTTAACTAGAAGAATCTGACAAGGTTTTATTGTTTTTGGCCATTAATAGTAATGTTTTTTCAAAGAAAAAATCCAAATACTGATACTGCACAGAAAAATTAACAAATTTAGTTATAACTACTATAAAGCTGAACTGCTGAAACTTGCTCACTGAACTATTTTGACTTACATTAATGTTTTTTTTTTTTTTTGGCCAGTCCTGGGCCTTGGACTCAGGGCCTGAGCACTGTCCCTGGCTTCTTCCTGCTCAAGGCTACCACTCCGCCACTTGAGCCACAGCGCCGCTTCTGGCCGTTTTCTGTATATGTGGTGCTGGGGAATCGAACCTAGGGCCTCGTGTATCCGAGGCAGGCACTCTTGCCACTAGGCTATATCCCCAGCCCCTACATTAATGTTTTATACCCCACAGTTGTATTAAAAATTCACACACAAATGAAAATGAAAATATTGCCAATACCTGGTTTTTGTCTCCTGATTTTCCACTTGCAAGCATTTACTAAGGTACCTTTTGACTAAGTGGGAAAGAAACCTTTAACATTCGGAAGTACCAATAACAGGAAGAGAGCTCTTTTTGAGAATATAATATTTCTAATCAGAGTGGGTTCTTAAGCAAATTATGTATGTGGTATACTATTTAAATATATTTTGGCATAATTGTCACATATTTGACATGGATAGTTCACCAGTTGGTATCTTCATAAAGGCTAACAAGATAGGCCTTACCTACCTCTGTCTTCTGGAAGTTTTTAGTTTTAAGTCTAGAGCAATTTCTCCCATCAGAAGCTGGGAGAGTACAATGCACTTTTGATATTCTGATAGCCTCTACATTCAAGGAGTGCCTGTCGGAGGCCTGTAACAATGACATTTCTGCACCTTTCCAGGAGAGGGCGCAGTCTTGCAAGCAGCTTTTGCAGCACTTGTTTCCTGGTGCTTCACCTCTGCTTTGTAACAGTCATGATATAGAGACCTGCTCACTTACCCTTTTGGCTGGAGCTCTAGGAGCTAGAGGTGGTGCTGGCATTGGAGCAAACCTTATGAGTTCTGACATGTGTACATAGCTATGAAACTATTACTAGGTCGAGGCCCCAATGTTTTCTCATTCTCACTTAATTTTTTTCTCCATGGCCTCCTCCCTATATCCTATCCCCAGGCAATTACTGTTCTGCTTTCTGTCACCATAGATTAGCTTTCATGTTCTATAATTTTCTATAGATGGAATCATGCAGCATGAATTCATTTTTGTCTACTCTCATATAATTATTTTGAGGTTTATTCATGTTGTGGAGTCTTTTTTTAAACCACCGAGTAGTATTTCATTGTTTGGATTCATCACAGTTTGCTTATCCATCCACTCACCTGTTGGTAAATCCTTGGGTTGTTTCCCATTACAAATGAAGTTGTTAGGTACATTCATGAATAAGTTTTTGTTTGTTTGGTTTTGTTTTTGTTGCCAGTCCTGGGGCTTGAAATCAGGGCCTGAGCACTTTCCCTGGCTTCTTTTTGCTCAAGGCTAGCACTCTGCCACTTGAGCCACAGTGCCACTTCCGGATATATATATATATATATATATATATATATATATATATATATATATATATAATGTGGTGCTGAGGAATCGATCCCAGGGCTTCATGTATACAAGATGAGCACTTTTACCACTAGGCCATATTCCCAGCCCATGTACAAGTTTTTGTATGAACATTTACTTTTATTTTTCTTGGATAGGTACCTAGGAGTAGAATGGCTTACTCATTATGATAGGTGTTTATTTAACTTAATTTTTTATTTTTGTTTAAAATATTGAACACAGTAAAAATTCAAACTACTTTTTACAGTGACCACTTGAATTGCATTAAAAAAAAATTAGGGTCTTGTTATGTATCCCAAGCTGGCCTCAAACTTACAATCCTCCTGTCTCAACCTCCCAAATACTAGAATTACAAGTACGTGCCCAGTTTCACCACAACATTGCTTTGAGCTAGGGTCTTGCCTTAGCTCCTGAGTTCTGGTTTACAGGTGTACAACTGTAAATCTCCCTTCCTCCCTTATATGATTTTTATGTTTTTAATTTGTTGCCATAACAAATTATATTCATTAGATTATGTAGCAAAATAATTCTAAAAATATACTGTTGATTATAATTTTCAATATTTGATTTGGGATTTAAAATCCCTATTTACATTTTTTCTTTTAAAATATTTTAATAGAAAAATTATGCCATCTGGTAAAAGGAATTGGGACACATTTTTTCTTTTTCTGTACTTTTAAGCACATGAATTATTTATTCATTTTTAAGATGTGCAAGAACTAATTTGTGAAACCAGGGCTTCATGTATACGAGGCGAGCACTCTACCACTAGGCCACATTCCCAGCCCTGTAGTGCAGTTCTTATATGAAGATATCTCTGGCATTTCATTTGATTCTTAAAACAATAGTACTAGGTTTAGTAGAAGCTACTTGAGAGAAACTGGAGGAAAGCGAAGAAAAGATTGACATTGTCCAAGAAGAAATATATTCATTACCTGAATTACAGCAAACCCTTTGTCAAACACCTGAATAATTTCAGAAATTATATTAAAATAATAATGATAAGTATAATAGAGTAGCTGATGCTTTGTACTTTATGCCTACTGTTTTATATTATTACATTTGTTCTCATAACAATTCAGTAAGACATATATTAACAGATGAGGAAACCTAAGCTTAGCAAGTATATTGGTTTCCCTTGACTGCTACAACAAATCACCACAAATTTGGTGGCTTAAAGCAACAGAAATTTGTCTTCCACAGTTATGGAGACCAGAAGTCTGAAGTCTAAGTGTGTGTGGTAGGATGGGGAGGCTGGCTCATTTATGAGGCTTCAGTTTGCCTCTTTGAAGCTTCTGATGGCTATTGCTTTCTTTGGCTTGTGGTAACATCGCTCCAATCCCTGCCTTTGTCTTCCTTATGTCTTCTCTGTGTATAGTTCATATTTTTCTTTCTCTTTTTTTTTTGTCAGTTGTGAGGCATGAGCTCATGGCCTGGGCACTGTTCCTGAGCCCCTTTTTGCTCAAGTCTAGTGCTCTACCACTTGAACTACAGTGCCACTTTGAGTTTTTTGAGTGATTAACTGGAGATAAGAGTCATGGAGACTTTTCTGATAGGTTGGCTGTGAACTTCGATCTTCAGAGCTCAGCTTCACCGACACCTGGCTCCTTCAGTTTCTTTTAAAGATATTTGTGGTGGCATTTAGTGCTCACCTCAATAATCAGGATAATTTCCTTGTTTTAAGATTCTTAATTTACTGGAGTGTTTATGTCTTAGCTATTCAGGAGGCTGAGGTCTGAGGTTTGCCATTCAAAGGCAGCTTGGGCAATAAAGTCCATGAGAATCTTTTCTTTAGTTAACCAACAAAAAGCTAAAGGGGAACTATGGCTTAAATGGTAGAAAGATAGCTTTGAGTGAAAAACCTCAGGGATAGCATTCAGACCCTGAGTTCAAGCCTTAGTACCAGCACATGCACACAAAAGATCATTAATCACATCTGCAAAGACTATTACTTAAAGTAAAATCACAGGTTCCAGGAATTTGGTGGTGATATATTCTGGAGCCATTGTAGCATAACTTGATCACACTCTGTAATTAGTTAGTGTTAGTGTGCAACTGGACTCCGCTCTACTTGATTTCAGTATTTGTACTCAACATGAGCGTTTCAAGGCAACTGTCTCCTGTTAGGGATTGGTGGCAATGAGGTAGACAAGTGGGATAGGAATGTTGGGCTCGCTGTGCAGGCAGGGAGGCAGTGCAATCAGCTTCAATTTCATCATGTATGACAGTGACTCCTAGTACTAGGAACAGAAGTGCTTAGTGCAGGCCTCTGAAGCACAAGCAGAGGGTCAGATCTTTTGGGGGAGGTTCCCAAGGTGGCAAGGTTTTCTTTAAATGGGCAGAGCAGCTAGGTTGAGGCCCTAAGTGTGAGCAGCATTCAGCACCCAAAGAGGACTGAGATCAGAAGGTAAGCACTTTTGATTTTGGTGGCTGAAGTGAGCTACCACAAAGACTGTTATCTCCCTGACCCACCTATTGTTTTTGGTGGAAAAGTGTAACTGATAAGGCCCAGGTGATCTCATAGACTTGAAGAGAAACTCTATGGGGGATAAAGATTGTTATATAGATCCTGAAGGGTGTGTGTGTGTGTGTGTGTGTGTGTGTGCTGGTACTGGTGCTTGAACTCAGAGCCTCCTACTCTTGCCTAGATTTTTCTGCTCACAGCTGGTGCTCTACCACTTGAGCCATACCTCCACTTCCAGGTGTCTGCTGGATAACTGTAGATAAGTGTCTTTCAGTCTTGTCTGGTTTTGAATGACAGTTCTCAAATCTCAGCCTCTTGAATAGCTGGATTACAGGCATGATTTTTTGGCACGAGCTCCTAAGCCCAATGTCTTGTATTTTAGTTGTTACATTGTGTCCAGCAATACTGACATTCTAAACACAACACATGGAGAATTCTTTTAATGTTTTCAGGCAATCAACATCATAACTTCTATGAAAAGTAGTTAACTGAGTTTTTAACTTTTATTTTCTGCCTAGGAAGCAGGAAATGTTACCTCCTTTTTCCATTTCTCCCTACTTTAATTCTGTTACACTAAAATAAATCCTTGCTAAAACTTAAAAAAAGTTTAAAAAAATCCACAAGATGAAGGAAGTGAAAATGTCTAATTATATTAAACACTATGTAGATAGAATTATTCAAAGGGAAATCACATAATTTGAAAAGTCACTGCTGTCAGTTTTAGATAATGTCAGCTTAAATAGTGGAGTGTTAAAAAAAACAAACCTGGAGAATGGCACATGCACAGGATATAACAGAACAGTGCCGTAAAAGCATCCACTTTCCATTTCCTGACAAGAATGGAAAGGTCATAATTAAGAAGAAAGTTACTGTAACTTCAGTTTAGAAAAGCAAAGAGGAAACTTTCTTCTTGACATTGCCAAAGATGAACTGATTTTGGATCAGTCATTCTTGTGGAGGATGATTTTATGTCCAACCCTAAGGATGCTTCAGGAAAGTTGGTATTTAACTTTTATCATCTGAAGGCATGATCAAGAAGTATATACACTTTTATGGACGTTTTTTAAAAAAGAGAGATCTCAAAGCAGCGTGCCAGTGGTTTAAGACTAAAACCCTAACTGTTCAGGAGCCTGACATCTGAAGATCAAGGTTTGGAGCCAGCCAGACAAATACAAGAGATTCTTACTTTCAAATAAGCAGCAAAAAGCCACTCGGATCATGGACCAAGTAGTAGAGCACCAGCCACAAACACCTAGCAAGAGTGAGAGGCCCCGAGTTCAAGCCTCAGTACAAGGAAAGCTCAGGCTTCCCTTGAACTCTCAATGCACAGGTTCTTGAGTGTTGAGATTTTAGATGTACAATGCCATGCTGACCAATTTATAAGCTTTTAATATTGAAATCTTTGCAAAATAGCGGAAAATTTTTGACTATTCAAAGACCATTTTAACATTTTATTATGAAAGCTTTCCATAAAAGCTTAAAAATTAGTGAACATCTGTTATCCACTCTTTAGATAAAACTATTACTTGCAAATAAATATAGTTGTTGAATCTACTTTTGCTTATTGGTACAGAGCAATGTCCATTAATTCCATAGGGTCTCTGGCTGTTTTGCACTACAGTAGTAGGGTTGAGTAGTTTGAAGAGAAAATGTGACACCTAAGGCACTTACTGTCTAATCCTTTACAAAAAGGTTTGCCAAGTCCTGATTTAAATGATACAGTTAATAGCACATTATATTTGCTTTATCACACATTGAACCATTTACCCATTATGGACTTATTAACAGGGAAAAATGACCAAATCATATTGAACGACCACAGTCATTTGATAAATAAAAGTTACTAAGATTAAAAATTTAGAAAGGTAATTTCAAAATGAGAAAAACAGCCAGTTGTTGGTGACTCATACCTACAACCCTAGCTAGTCAAGAGGCTGAGATCTGAGGATCATTGTTTGAAGCTAGCCCAGGCAGGAAAGTCTCTGAAACTCTTATTTCCAACTAGCCACCAAAAAATTGGAAGTGGAGCTTTGGCTCAAGTGGTAAAGAGCCAGCCTTGAGCAAAAAAGTGAAGAGACAGTACCCAGATTCTGAGTTCAAGCTTCAGTTCTGGCAAACAAAGGGAGAGAAAGAAGAAAAATCCAAACAAATAAGAAGCCAAATGAAATCTAATATTGGCAGAGAAAATACTCCTTACCAGAGAACTAAATAAATGTAGTATGAATAGATGAGATACAGCCCCTAAGAAGGTAGATAACATGGCAGGCACTACTAGACACTTCCAAAATCAATTCCAAAAGGATCAAAGACCTCAATGTAAAGCCAGATACCATGAAAGTATTACAGGAAGGGGTAGAGGAAACACTAGGGCTCTGAGGCAAAGGTGGAAACTTCCTAAGTAAAGATTCAGAATCACAGAAAATTAAAGAAAGACTGAATAGGGTTGCATCAAACCAGAGAATTTCTGTATGGCAAAGGATCTAGCTAACAAAATAAATAGAAATTCCACAGAATGGGAGATTTTTACCAGCTATGCATCAGACAAAAGCCTCATATCTAAAATATACTTAGAGCTCAAAAAATTAACCCTTCCCCAAATAAATCCTGAAAGAATCAACAACACAATTAATAAATGAGCTAAAGACTTACAGAGAGACATCTGAGAGGAAGAAGTAAAAAACAGCCAATACACATATGAAGAGCTGTTGAACATCTCTGGCCATAAGAGAAATGCTAATCAAAACAACACTGAGATTCCACTTCGCCCCAGTTAGAATGGCCATTATCAAGAAAACTGACAACAGATGCTGGCAGGGAAGTAGTCAAAAGGGAATGCTACTACATAATTGGTGGGCATGTAAACTTGTCCAACCACTCTGGAAAGCAGTATGGGTTCTCAAAAGACTAAGCAAAGAACTTCTCTATGAGCCAGAAATTCCACTCCTTGCCATTTATCCAATATAACACAGGCCACACTAAAGCTACCAGCACAACCATGTTCATTGCAGAATTGTTTACCGTAGCCAAGATATGGAATCAACCAGATGTCCCTTAGTGGATAAATGGATCAAGAATATGTAGTATACATACCCAATGGAATTTTATGCTTCCATCAGAAAGAATGACATTGCCTCATTAATGAGCAAATGGAAAGACTTGGAAAATTTATATTAAGCAAAGTAAGCCAGTCCTAAAGAAACATAGGCTGCATAGTTTTCCTAATTTTTGGCAACTAGAATGTGCCTATAAATCTACAAGTAAACACACACTGGAAGGTTAAAAAAAAAAGTAAACTTGGATATGATAAATTATACAGGTCTCTAGGTAGTCACAAAATGAGACCAAAGGAGGATATTCTTGGGAGAAGATCACAAAGGTTCGATAGCTATATGCATATGATAATATAAAATGATATTTTATGAAATGAACTCCAAGAAATGAAAACAAGAGATTTCTGTTGTTGTTACTGTTTTGTTGTCTCTTTCTTTTGTCTTGTTTGTTAGTTTATTTGTCTTTGGGATGTAAGGGAAGGCACAGAAATAGTGGGCAAAGGGTGAAAAAAATACAGCAGTGGTACTCACTAGGCACAGTGGAAAATGAACTATACAACTTGTGGGTGGAGATGGAAGGGAAAAATTGGGAGAGAGCAAGGGAGGGTTCATGGTTCAAAAAGAAATATAATCGTTACCTGCCTTATGTAACTGTAACCCCTCTGTACATCACCTTTACAATAACAATAAGGTATATTAAGAAAAAATCAAATCCAAAGGTTCACTTTTGCTATTTAATGGTATAATTAAGATTGTTTTCAGCCATGATAAAATCAGTTACAATGCTAAATGAAAAAAAAAAGATTAACTGAATTTCTGAATTTGATCTCATTTCTGCTTGAATTATATACATTTATTTAGATTTTGATATCCTCAAAATAGTACTTGACATTATTTACTTCCTGAAAGACAAACTTCCTCCATATAATATACATTTAGTGTTTAGCATTTGAAATATTTTTGTTACATGCTAACCTAATGCTGTGTAGTCAAGTCTTTGAAAATGATTTATTTAAGTCTTTGTTTTCTGAGAACCAAATGAGAGTTCTAAGTACTTTGGAAAGGGATGTGAAGATCGAGAAATGTTCTGTCTTCAAAGAGAAAAAGATTAGCTTGAGAGATTGGATATGGGCAGAATGCTGCAAGACAGTGAAAAATGTCGGGATATTCTGAGTGCCAAAAGTTCTGTGAGAATAGAGGAGGGGAGAGGTTGGCACTTACTCTCTGGCATGGTGAGCTCCTGAAAGAAATGGCAACTGATCTGGGCCTTAAAAAAATAAGGACACTTGGAAATGTGAAGAGTGAAGTGAAAGGCAGTCTGAGAAGTAAGGTCAGGAGATCCTGTGAATCAGTTGAATTTGGCTTTCATGAGGCTATGCAATGCTTGTGAAATTGAAACACACTTTTGAAATCTAGTTAGGATTTTTTTCATTGGCTGATGACCTGCAATGAAAAGAGAACTTTTAGTAAAACAAACAATAATCTTATGACATTCTGGTTTACTAGAGGATAGTTGCTAATAATTTTCTTCCTGATAGCACATTAGCCAGTTAGATTCTTGGAGGTGATTCAATTTGAGCAATCATTTTTCTTATAGTACACCCAATGGCTTAAGGGAGTTAATGCCATATCTAGGAAAGACATTCTTATGAATATATTTTACTTATGGCAATAATAAAAAGTATACCAAAATATTAAAAATGGTGATAATCTTTATAGATTTTTAAAAATGTGAAATATTAGGAAATATGTCCATGGTAAA
The DNA here is from genome assembly GCF_023159225.1 of Perognathus longimembris pacificus. NCBI lineage: Eukaryota > Metazoa > Chordata > Mammalia > Rodentia > Heteromyidae > Perognathus > Perognathus longimembris. The sequence goes on from NC_063162.1 coordinate 29,336,512, forward strand.
GGGGCTGTTAAGTTATGATAGTACAGCAAGAAAAATACAGATTGTAAAAATAACTATTAATAAATTACTATTTTTGGTTGTGTAGGTGTTTGAACTCAGAGCCTAGGTACTGTCTTGTAGCTTTTTTACTCAGGGCTAGTACTTTACCACTTGAGCCAGAACTCCACTTCTGGCTTTTGCTGGTTAGAGATAAGAGTTTTTTGGATTTGTCTGCCTGGGCTGGTTTTGAACCAGGATCATCATATCTCAGCCTCCTGAGCAGCTAGGATTATAAGTCTGAGTCATTAGCTCCCAGTTCTATCACAAACTTTTTTTTTTTTGCCAGTCTTGGGGCTTGAACTCAGGGCCTGAGCACTGTCCCTGGCTTCTTTTTGCTCCAGGCTAGCACTCTACCACTTGAGCCACAGTGCCATTTTGACCTTTTCTATATATGTGGTGCTGAGGAATCGAACCCAGGGCTTCATGTATGCAAGGCAAGCACTCTACCACTAGACCATATTCCCAGACCTATCACTTTTAATAGAAGAATTTCAGCTGAGAGAACAAATCAAAATGACTTGGGAGATGAAAGCATTACCAAGATTATATATATTCTCTGTTTGAAAGGATAATTTATTAAAAATATATTTTCCTGGGTTCAGGTGTCATAATTTATTGAAATTCCTCATATTATCTTCATCCTTAGTCTCAGAATATTATAATACTAGACACAATATTGCAGCAAAAATTTAAATCCAATAGCCAAGCTCAAGATAAGAGTACTCCCTGGGAGTCAAAAGCAATGAAGGGATGTGAAACCTGATGTAAAATTTCCTAAGCTGATGTCTCAATGGCCAAGAAGGAGTCCATCTTGAAGAGTTAACATCTGTGTTCATTGAAGCTTTAAGGCCTGGAAGGTGTGGTCTTGTACCCTTGTAAGACTGAAAGCAAAATCTAAGACCTCTTTCTCCATGGAACTAAAACCCATTAAGGATGGTATTCTTTTTTTTTTTTTTTTGGCCAGTCCTGGGCCTTGGACTCAGGGCCTGAGCACTGTCCCTGGCTTCTTCCTGCTCAAGGCTAGTACTCTGCCACCTGAGCCACAGCACCCCTTCTGGCCATTTTCCATATATGTGGTGCTGGGGAATCGAACCCAGGGCTTCATGTGTAGGAGGCAAGCACTCTTGCCACTAGGCCATATTCCCAGCCCCAAGGATGGTATTCTTAGTGAAATGGGACCAGAGCCATTTGTCTGCCCACCCAGAGAAATAATTCAATGCATTTCTCTACCTTTGAGAAATTTGAGATCCATTGAGTCTTGTTCATGAGTGGAGTTCAAGTTCATATTCACTGTAGGAGTCTCCTAATCCCCTGGCCAGGAAATAACATAAGAGTAGATGCCAAGTAGGTGTCAGTGTAGAAAGAAGTATCAAACATTTCAAATCCCTGCTGGACATGTGCTCATAGTGGAAGATACAAACTGATAAAGAAACCCTCTGTAATAGTCAACAGACCAAATAAGGAATTAGTAGCATACATATTTGAGATGAACAAACGGAAAGATTCTGAAGTATGTTCAAAATGGTATACTAGATAAAAGGAGCACTCTGGGGTCAGTCAAGTTGACACATAAAATTAACCACAGCAGTTCATGGGCATGCACACATTCATCCGGGCAGATGATCAACTTCTTGAGTTTGCAGTTCATTGCCTGCAACCTCTATCTTTGTGTCTGAATCCCACAAGAAAACCAGGAACATTACTTTCTTATCTTGGTGGGAGTGAACTGGGAAGGGCTGGAAGGCCTCTGGCCACAGCTATGGACATAGATTGATTAACTGAAGCAGAGATTTATTCACTGACATGAAAGACCTGTTCCTTCCTCCCTTGCACTAGTGCAGCCCTTGCACACAGCTTAAAGTGTTACAGGATTTGAGGATTCTAGGTCTATTTATGATGCTCCTGAGGTTGCAGTGTCAACTGGTGAGCCATCTCTAGAGGAAAGAAGAAGGACAGAAACTGAGAAAGGAATCAACAATCCTGGCAAAGTCTTTCTTTTTTTCATTTAAAAATATTTTTTTGTTATTATAAAGGTGATGTACAGAAGGGTTACAATTACATAAGTCATATAAAGAGTACATTCCTTTTTGGACAATGTCAACCCTTTCCTCACTCTCTCCCAGTTTTAGCAAGCTTTTTTTTTTTTTTTTTTTAAGTAAGCTGGCATTGGGGAGGTGTTGGTACTGGGGTATAAACTCAGGGCTTGGACACTGTCCCTGAACTTCTTTTGCTCAAGGCTAGCACTCTGCCACTTGAGCCACAGAACTCCTTCCAGCCATTTTTTTCTGTTTATGTGGTACTGAGGAATCAAACCCAGGGCTTTATATATGCCAGGCAAGCACTCTACCACTAAGCCACATTCCCAGCCCTCTTTCATTTTTCTTAATGATAGAATCAGGATTTAAAAAATTGTTGGCATTTTTATTCATAATGTCCATGAAAAGAAAGGAGAATAAACCCTAGTGCCTAGGAGAGATTTCTGGTTTTGTCTTCCAGGTTTGACTTTTGGCATTGCTTGTGATGTTTGGAACTTTGAGGTTCATAGAATTTAAAGAATTTAGTATATGGGGAGAAAAGGAGGTCTCTGGTATAGTATGAGAAGGACAGAAGATACGTTTCTGGAAATGGGTGGGTGGGGTTATTCAGGCTCTTGCAGTGATGGTAGCAAAGAAAGATTCTTTTCTTGACTGTACTTTTATTAGTAATTCTCTTTCCTGGGAAGAAAGATTATAATGGGCTGTGGGTGTTTCTAGTGGTAGAGCTCTTGCCTATCTATGCACAAATCTCTGAGCTCAATCCTCAATATTCCCCCTCTCCCCTCCAAAAGATTATGATAAATAAGACACAAGATAAACTTAGAAAATGTTGGAATTTTCTAACTTAAAGGTGTGACTTTCCATAATCTTCTAGGATATTTTTTTCTTTCCAAGATCTTTTCCCACTCTTCATGGCAGTAGCAGCTTACCCTAAAGTATCAGCCTAATGTACAAGTTCTGAACAGATCATATGTGTATGCATGCTCTGAGGACAAAGCCAGTTCTGGAAAGTAGATGTTTTGGATAATGTTAGTCATGATTCCTTACAAAGGAACCACTTGTCATTTCAAAAGAAATTGGAGAAGAGCACTGTGAATTTAGGCTCTTGAAAAATGAAGCTTTTAGACTCTTTTATCTAAAGACTTGTAAGTTAACAAGACTGTCTAACTCTCAGTTCCTTAGTATTTTCAGTTTTCAACAATTGAAATGGTTATTTTAAGAACACAAGTGAGCGAATCTCAATACTCACTGCGTCCTTTGGGTTATGCCGTTCCTCAATGGAGCCTGACCTCCTTTTCAAGGCCCTTGTCTTGGATAACACTGTGGGAAATCTGTATCCTCATGGGTAGGAAGTGTTCTGCCAGCGAGACCTTTTTCCTTTTGTCCAGTGACGTCATTTCCTTCCACTTGGCCAGCCTGATGCTTTGTCAGGCCGCATTCAAAGGAATCTCTCAAGGACAAGTATACAAAAGAATAGCCCACTTCAAAATTTTCAGGCATAGTTACTTCTACAAGAACTACCTCTGTGTGAAATAAAGCAAACACACACACACACACACAAACACACACACACACAGCACATTTTCCAAAACCACCTATCAGCTATTGGAAATTCATTTTACCTAATATTATACACACAGGATTTATTAAAAAAAAAGTTCATCATAGTACTAGTTATTCTAGGAGCTAGGCATTTACTAGTGAATAAAACAAAGCCCCTACCTCCATTGGTATTCCACTGCCATTAGGCCAGATAGAAAAAAAGAAAGATGGATAAGGAAATAATACAAATAGAAAAAGGTATTAAAGGGTATTAAAAGAAATAAAGCCAAACAAAAAAGGAGAAGTTGCTATTTTAAATTGGATGTTCAGGGAAGGTGCTACTGAGAAGGTGCATGTGGTTAAGACCTGAAAAAAGCTGAAGGAGTGAACCATGTGGCTATCTGAAAAAAGAATATTCTAGGTTAACAAATTACCAAGTGTGGGCTGGGAATATGGTTTAGCAGTAGAGTGCTTGCCCGGCATGCATGATGCCCTGGGTTTGATTCCTCAGTACCATATAAACAGAAAAAAGTGGTGCTGTGGCTCAAGTGGCAGAGTGCTAGCCTTGAGCAAAAAGAAGCTCAAGGACAGTGTCCAGGCCCTGAGTTCAAGCCCTAATGCTGACAAAAAAAAAAAGAAATTATCAAGTGCAAAATCAGTGCAAAATCCATGATGATTTTATTAAAACTAGAGAATACAGAGTACTTTTTTTTTTTTTTAATGTGGTACTGGGGAATCGAACCCAGGGCTTCATATATATGAGGCAAGCATTGTTGCCACTAGGCCATATTCCCAGCCACAAGTACTCCTAATGAAATACAGTAGACCCTTTTTTCCCACTTATTCTTCCTGCAGCCTTGCTGCCCAAAGGCTATCAATGGTTTCTGTTTTCAGTTCTAGTGATAACTAGTTCTAGTGATAACTAGAACTGAAATATACTCATGAAATCCCATCTTGGTTTATCACTTTTATCTGTTCAATTTCTGTATTGATGAGGATTTAGCTAACATCATTCTACTGTTTCTTACTCTTTCTCATATTTAAAAGATACACATGCCTTTTAGTTATGATGTTAGTTGCCATTATGAATTAAATATATTTAAACCTGTTTGTGGTTTCACTGATTTGGGGGAGGAAAGAACAGCAGGAATGGGGAAGTGCAGACAGATCACCAGGTTGGACAAAGGTCAGAAGTCTGGATATGGCACAAAGTCCAGCACCTTTGGAAAGGTGCACAGAGTTTAAAGCTGATTAGAGCCTAGAGCCTAGAATAGTGTCCCTGGACAAAGATGATGAAATCTAAATACAAACAGACGAAGGGTGACAAGTACAAGAGGTTCTGGGATTGGTGTGAGGAACTGTTCATAGGAGACTACAGTGTAAGGATATTGAATATTGAGAGTGATTGTGAGTCACCGTGATTCTTCCTTGGGCAGAGACCAATTGTCTTTTCTATGGCAAAGTTCTAGTTCTTCAGATAGTAATCTGTCTCTCATTTGCTTCTGTGACAAGAGTTTCTATAACTATTTCTTCTATTCTGTGATACACTCAAGAGGTCTACCCCTGTAGAATTTGTTTTATTTAGACTTTCAGAAAGCTTTTGCTGTAAAGTTTCCCCCTTGTTCAAATTGGATTTTTTTTTTTAAATCAGGAGATTCAATTCTGAAGAGAAAAGTAGTCATCTTGTGTGAACAAATCAGTAAACATTTCTGGAAGGTAATTTGGCAAATATATACTATAGATCTTCAATGTGTTTGACATTTCACTTCTAGCAGTTTATCCTGTGGGAACAATAATTTATTTATCATTTATTATTATAATTCATTCTAACTTATGAGTAAAAGATACTTGTATTTCCACCAAAAGGTAACTGGTTAAGTAAATTAAGGCATAGTTGTAGAATGGTATAATAGGCAGTTATAAAATGTGTAAATATAATAAAGACATGAGGAAATATCTGATTTATTGATAACTAAAATTAAGTTATATTATTTTCCTTTTTTCTACACATGTCTCTCTTGCAATATTTATTGTTTTGGTTGGTATTGGGGTTTGAACCAACATAGTGCTTCAAGCTTGCTGGGCTTGCGCTCTACCACTTAAGCCACACCTCCAGCCTTACTTTTCTACTGGTTATTTGAGATGGAGTGTAGTGAGCTTTTCTTCCTAGGCTAGCTTGGAACTGCAATTCTCCAGATCTCAGCCTTCTGAGATATGAGCAGGAATTATAAATATGAGCCACCATCAACCAGTTATATCTGGACTCATTGAATACTCAAGAATAAATTTATTTTAAATAGATGATCATAACTATTACAAAACAAGTAAAGCCATCAAACTTTTTGGAACTGATAATTATGGAATCTTAGAGATCATGTGTTTTCTTTAGAAGTAAACTTCATTAAAAAAAAGGTAACAACATTCCTAGTATTATACTGAAGCTTAACAATAAGATCAAGAACAGAAATAGTTTTCCTTATTTCTGTAAAGCTAACTCAGGAAGAGGGAAGAAATTAACAGCACAGTAGCTCTCCTGGAATGCCAGTCATATGATAAAGTCCTTTGGCTCACAGATTTTAACAGGAATGAGTCTCATGTCCGACATTGATGTCTACCCTTTGTGCTTCTGGAAACAATCAATGAGCAAAAAAGTGATTCTATCATGGATCAAAGTTAAACATTTTTTCTTAAATGCATTTTCCCATGTCAATTTAGAGCAAAAAAAAAAACCTTTAAAACCTTTGTAATATTGTTTTAAACATGGTAACACAAAATTACTCTCATAAAATAACTATTATTGGAATCTTTTAATTCTTTTAATTTCTCTTTGACACCATAGAAATTAGAATGCAACTTTGCATGCTCTCCTAATGGTTATTTTAAGTATCCTCCTGGGGTCCAGAATTACCACAGCATAATGACTGCATCATATTCTACCATGTGGACAGTTGTAGAGTGTGGATGTGGTGCTGGGATTCTCTCATGGGTCATAGTACAACCTAACATACTTCTCAGTGATCTAGAAGGAGCCTAATTTCTGGTTTCTGCCTCTGTGGTGATGTACAAACAATGTGGTAGAGGTGAGTCATTGAGGAACCACAAGCTGTGATGTGTGACTGGGCAGGAACATGGGGTGGGCGTGGCAGGCATCTGGGGGACATTCTCTCATGTTGTGGAATCTCTGAATACACTTTCCTGTTACTCGCTGCTATCATTAAATGCCAGCTCATGCCTAACCCTTAGTACTTTAGACTACATTTGGAGACAGAATCTTTAAAGAAATTCAAAGAAATAATTAAGTCAAAATCAGACCTTGAAGAGGAGATCAAGACAGAGACAAGGTAGACAGTAGTTAGAAAGAGGAGTCTTTGGATTGGAAAGGCTGAGATTGTCTGAAATTCAGTCTAAAATCCAGTTCTAAAAGGGTATATGAGCTGAGTGTGAGGGCAGGCACCTGGTCATTCCTACTCAGGAAGCTGAAACAGGAGGATTACTTGAGTCCAGGAATTCAAGATCAGCCCAGATAACATAGGGTACTTTGTGGGTATGGACATGACCTTGTGCTACTCTCTCCCCTCATGCTAAAGCTAAGGGTCACAAGGAAAATAAGCATTTGGAAGATTAGACTCCCAGATGTGAGTGTGCGTTACATGAGCCTGAGGCTACTGAAGACATGGCTTTTTACCTGGAATTTCCTGTGCTTTGAATCCAAAGTTTCCACTGAAACAAGAAGGAATCTGAGGCAGCCACTAGGAAATGGAACATGAAGCTTCAGAGTTAGAGTTGGGACATGGACCCAAGTGGCTAGAGTTCAAGTTGCACATCTGACACTAGCAGTTTTATGACACTGGACAATTAATTTCTATAACATGGTGTATCAGAGGCAAACATGGTTTGCCTCTAAAGAGTATTGTATCAAATGAGAATACAGTGGTGAAGGGCTTTGCAGATGGTGAAACCTGAACCCAAGGAACATGGTATAAATGAGGAGGGTCCACCCAGTGGGAGCAGGCCAGGGCCTTGTCTGTCCTGGGCCTGCAGGGGCAAGCTGGGGAATGGGTCTTCTTGGCCAGAAGGAGGATATGGGCAGGTCCTGGCAAGGGGCATTGGCAACAAAGCTTGGTTTTCTACCATGTCTAATCACCTTTCTCAAGACTACCTAGGAAAAAGTCCAGGGGAAGGGAAAGAAGCAAGTTGGGAGAAGATCCTTTGAGGAGATAGGGCTTGTTCACACAGAAAGACAAATACTGAGAAGCAATGAATAGATCTACATGAACTGGGACATTTCACCAAGCTGCCAACTCCAGAATTGTGGGCAGTTCCACAGAGACTTGGTGATATTGAGTGTCCTGGGCATGATGACCAGGATAGGCTTATATGAAGAATCAGATAAACAATAATGCTTTGGAGTTTTTTTTTTTCAAAGCATCACTTAGGAGCTGCTACCTCAGAAAATGCAAAAATAGAATTGCCTCACCTAGAATTGGTAAGATGGGTGGGAGGAGAAGCTAAGGTAGAAGAAAATAAAAATCTAAAAGCAAAAGTTTGCTTAGCATGAAGCGTACTCATACAGGATGCTTCCTAGTTGAAAAGACACTGAAAAGTAGTTTTGAATAATTGTATAGTATATTATCTTTTCTGAATAGATGCTACAAAATTCTTTTAATATGTTAAGTTCACTTATCACATTTTATTATAAACATATATTTAGAACTGGCAATAAAAACTCAGTATAATTTTCTTGAGATAGTAAAACAGGAGAATTCAGAGCAAATCCTGAAGGAAACCCAGATGGTCAACCAACTCATTATCTTAAAAGACATTATGTAGCCAGGGGCTGGTGGCTCACCTCTGTAATCTTAGCAACTCAGGAGGCTGAGACCTGAGGATCATGGATCTAAGGCAGCCCAGGCAGAAAAGTCTATGAGATTCTTATCTCCTGTTAACCACTTGAAAACCAAAAATGGTAGAGTGCTAGCTTTGAGTGAAAAAGCTCAGGGACAGCACTCAGACCCTGAGTTCAAGTTCCATGACAATCACCACCAACAATGAAGACATTGTGTATATTTGTTCTGTTATACATGATGGTACTGCTTGTATTTTAGCCAAACAATTTTAGCATGGAGGAGTTATTTTTTGGTTTAGATCAGTATACAATCAATATACTTATAGATACAATTATTCTGTTTTGGTGCTAGTCCTGGGGCATGAACTCAGGGCCTGTGCTGTCCCTGAGCTTTTTTGCTCAAGGCTAGCACTCTACCACTTGAGCCACAGCTCCACTTCTGGCTTTTTTGGTGGTTAATTGATGATAAAAGTCTCATGGATTTTTCTGCCCAGGCTGGCCTCAAAACACCATTCACAGATCTCAGCCTCCTGAGAAGCTAGGATTATAAGTGTGACTCACTAGCGTCCAGTGAGACAATTATTCTTTACAATGAAGGTGATAGTATTTATATTTCCTGTAGGCAGCTAGAGAAATCCTATGACAAGATGCTTTGGCATGGGTTCCCTTGAAATGTCTGCTCTTGCTTATATAGTGTGGAAGAAATTATTCTTCTTGCCACCACTTTGCCTTAGAGAACTGTGTGTGCCAGTGTGAACTTGACTCTGCATTTTCTTCCTTCTCACTCATGTTCTAGCTCACAAAGTTGCCTTGCTTTGCTCTGTGCTCTGTGGGTCCTAGCTAGACGCTAGCATTTCTGTGTTGTTTTCCAGTTTGCTTAATAATGCAGTTATGCTGATTGCAATTAACATAACTTTAAACTGGATCAAGCTGTTATCCTGCCTTACCTAACTGCTTAGTGGAGCACTGAACAAAGGTAATATAAAATTTAGGGTTTTGGCACAAGTTGGGATGGGAAAAGGAATGAGCCATATATTATAGTTTATGACTAGAATTCCATAGTGTTTCTTCTCTTTAGAAGTATTTTTATAGCTTTGAAATCATTTTATCTTCATTATCCCTGTGAAGGGAGAATGAAAGGAGGTTGGGTGCTAAAATTTTATGCCAAAGACATATTTATGCAAATTAATTACTAACTTGGCCACATAGATTAACCTCTCTGAGATTCACTTTCCTCAGCCATTATATGAGAAAATTATCTGTGTGGCATACTTCACAGGGTTGTTGTGAGGGTCAAATTAGAATGTATGAGCAAGATTTGTAAAATGTAAGGTATTATTGTTTGTTAAAAAAAACTCAGTTGAGCACTGATGGCCCATGCCTGTAATCCTTGTTACTTCTGAGATCTGAGGATCTTGGTTCAAAGCCAGCCTTCAGAAAAATCCAAGAGACGGCTATCTCTAGTTAACTAGAAAAAGAAACAAAAAAAAAAGTGGAGCTGTGGCTCAGGTAGTAGAGTGTCAGCCACGTGAGCAAAAGCAAGAGGTCCTGAGTTCAATACCTAGTACTGGCAAAAAGGGAAAAAACCCTAAAAACAAACAAAACCAAACCAAAATAGGCCTTCCAAAATAATCCTTTGTGACCTCTTGTGAACCAGAGGTACACGGCTTCTAAGTCTGAAGCTATTGTAGAATTATCTTCTTTAGAGGACGAAGTAGAGAAACTGTTAGGGACCTTTCTGTTCTTTGTTAGCAGGTTTTTTTTTCTGCAATGTTCAGAATGCCTGCAATGTCTTTATTTCCTGCTGCGTAGGAAGATCTGTGAGGATTGAGACTAGTTGATCTTATTCAGAGCTATGCCTCGGTGCCTGGTGCAGCTCCAAGCACACACAGGGGCTGAGTCAATATTGCAAATTAGGTACTATTTGCTCCAGAGTGGCTAATAGGGTCATTCATACCTAGAGTGTCCTAACAGAGGACAAGGACAACCTCTCTCGTGTCCATTTTTACATGGGCACCGATTCCACCTAAACCTAATAACTTCCCAAAGGTTTTATCTCCAAATACCATTGGGATTAGGGCTTCAATGTGATTTTCTTGGGGGAAGGAACAAAATTCAGCAACATAGTCCATAAATATTTAAGAGCCTCTTTCCTTGTGTTCCTCTCTTAGTCATCTGATTGACCATTTGAAAATATCTCCTTTGAAAGTTGTAGTGGATTAAGCCCAAGCCCATGTTTTTAAGCACTGCTTCTTTGGAAGTGGGTACTGGGGAACAGACATGATCTAAAATATCTATGATCTCAGGATCATCAAGGTAGCAGTGATGGGAGAATGAGCAGGGCCCAAGCTAGTCCCTCCTCTTTACCTGAAAAAGTGGTTGCTCTGAGGAGAGCCCATGCTTGCTTGGGAGCAATGGAAATTTCTAGAAATAATGTCTTCCCTGGGTCAAGCTTTGCCTTTTCAACTGCACAGTCACAGCCAAGAGCAAAGCTTTTCCCAAGCTGAGTGCCTGTGAGAGCTAGAATTCATCAGATGCCTTTGGGTCACTATTGTGCTTGGGAGGCAGGAAGCAGGAACAGAAGCCAGTAGCATCCTTATTGACAGAGCCAGGAGGTTGGAAAGTTCCTCTCCTACAGGGAGCCCCACACGTGAAAGCTATGATGGGCTCCTGGTCAACATAACCCTGCTTGCGTCTGACCCTGGTTGAGTGTGGCTGGAGGGGAGGAGGGACATGGTCTTAGGCAGAGCCTGTGTAATCTGCCTATAACCTGGCCCAAAGCAAGCATCACTTGCTTAATTTCAGGAGCTCCTGGGATGAGCTGGTCCAACCCCGGGGTTTCTGTAGAAAAGAGATTGGCCACAGGTTCTTACATAAATGCTGGCCCTGAGGGCCCTAAGCAATCTTTAGCCATGGCCTTGGGTGTCTAGACTGTTCACCTAGATTTTCATAGCACTAAGAAAACTTCATGGTTTCAGGAAGCTTTGTCTATGAGGGAACTGAGTGGGAGGAGGCTGATGGCAGTCCAACCATGTTGTTGGCCATTGTGCATGCCCACGTATTTGATAGCCAGAACAAGAAAAGGAACAACAATAATAAGAATTCAACATCGATTAGTCATTTCCTATGTGAGCTATAGAAGGATTTTTTTGTTTTTAATACTCTGACTAAACTAGGCATAAATATGCTCTATGGTATAGGTTAAAACAACAACAACAACCAACCAAGGGACAGAATAACTCAATAACTGGTCAGTGGTCACACAGCAAAGTGAGAGGCAGAGCTGAAATTGCACATTGGAGGCTCATGTTCTTCACCTCATCCTACCGAGTCAGAACTTATTCCCAACCCAACTGTTCCAACTCTGTACTATCAACTTGACCAAGTCATCCTTGGCCAGTTTGAATGCAATCACCTTACCAAGAACTTAGAAAGGTATGATTCATGAACACCTAGGCTGAGTTCCTGGTGCACATCCTTTCTTTCCAGGCATTCCAGGGGGTTCTGCAATTCTGGAATGTTAGGTCATGGGCCGTGTAGTAGCTGTAGGATATCCTATGCTTTACTCTATGCTGGACTTGTCCAGGAATGACATGGCTCTTTGCCCAGCCATGCCTGGAGCATATGAGCTGTCAAAGGCAAGGCTCTTGTTTATCAGCAGATTTCTGAGTAGGAAGGTTCTATATTCTTGCCTGCTGTATATGAGAGTCTTTCATTTACTAAATATTTTGCCAGCACAGAATACATTTGAAAAAAAATGTGACTGTTGAAAAATATTTACTATTTTGATTTGTATTTTATTATGAAAGATTAAACATTTATCATGCTTATTAACAAGTGATATATTTACTTTTCTTACACTGATGGCTTATGGTGTTCAATATTTATATTTTTAGTATTTTTCTTACTGACTTGTAGAGTTTCTGTATGTACTAAGAATATTGCTGAATTGCTAGTTTTGTTAATGATATTATTTTGAAGTACAGAAACTAAAAAAACAATTTTCTTTTCTTCTGTCTCATTATTTTATTTAGGAAGTTATTTACTACTTAGAAACATTATCTATCTATTTTTTTGTTAGTTTTGGGGCTTGAATTCAAGGCCTAGGCTCTGTTATAGCTCCACTTTCAGTTTTCTGGTGGTTAATTGAAGATAAGAGTCTCATAGATTTTCTTACCATGATCATGGCTTCAAACTACAATCCTCAGATCTCAGCCTCCTGAGTAGCTAGGATTATACACATGAGCCATCAATGTGTAGCTTCATATGTATTTTCTTAGCTTGATTTATATATTCTTTGTTATATATTTCGAATTTACCTCAGCATGGTGAGGCTCTGAGCTGATTTTCTCAAATACTTAATTTGTATTACCATGTGCTTTTTAATTAAAATTAAAAAAATATTTTTCCTGTTATTATAAAGGTGGTATACAAAAGAGCTACAGTTACACAAATCAGGTAAAGAGTACATTTCTGGGATGGGAATGTGGTTTAATGGTAGAGTGCTTGCCTAGCATGCATGAAGCCCTTGGTTTGATTCCTCAGTACCACATAAACAGAAAAGGCCAGAAATGGCTCTGTGGCTCAAATGGTAGAGTGCTAGTCTTGAGCAAAAGAAGCTCAGAGACAGTGCCCAGGCCCCAAGTTCAAGTCCCGGGACTGGCAAAAAAGAGAGAGAAAAAATTTCTTTTACGACAATTTTACTCCTTCCCTTGCTCTCTGACATGTGTTTTAACAATTTATTTCTTCCCACTTGTGATATTTCTTTTTTATATTTTACATTTTTTTAGATGCTGGTGTCTCTGGCTAGTCTGTGTAATTGGTCTATGATAATTCCTGTGCCAGGACTGTGTTGACTTGACAATGTTAGCTTCATCATGTTTTTATGGATAGCAAGGCAAGATTATCTAAACACTTCTATCTTTAACAGTTTTGAAGCAATTTTTGCCTATTTGTTCTTCCATATTTGTCTTAAACTTATTTGTCCTGAATGAAAAAAAGGCAATCAAAATTTGAAGGCTGGTGGGTGAATTCGTATATTTATAATAATCAGGAACAGGGCATATATATTTAAAATAAAATATTTTGTTATGTACCTGTTAATTTAGGAAGTGAAGTTGTGTGTGGCTCAATAGGTAGAGCACTAGCTTTGAGGAAAAGAAGCTAAGGGGCAGTGCCTAGGCCCTGAGCTCAAGCCTCAGGACTGGCAGAAATAAAAAAAAAAAAAGGGAAGGGTATGTTTGCCTTTTGTATATGAGTAATAAAGCAATGATTTGGCTTCCTGAATTGCTAAATGGTATATGAAAATAAAAGTTGCACTGACTATAAAGAGAGTGAGTGAGAAATTGGAGGTCTCAGATTGTATCATTTTCTTCCCTAAGCACTTTCCTTGCCAAAATTACTCTTTAATCCATACCCTACTCCTTTCTCTGTTTGCTTGTGATTCCCAGGATCACCAATTTTGCTGCTCATTTAATTATTTTTATGTTTGCCTTAGAACCTTAGTTGTCTGACTGAGCCCATAGTTCCTAGTCCAAAAGTAGAATTTTCTCCTGGTTATGTTTTCAGCTCTCAGGGTTGGTTATACATTCATAGACTATCTTGGGTAATGTTTTTTGTAGGTTTAACTAGGCCATTGGGACCATCCCACCTGTGTTATGTCCTGTTGATATTGACTAACTGTGCTTTTTTTTTGTTTGTTTTGTTTTTTGTTTTTTGTTTTGGCCAGTCCTGGGGCTTGGACTCAGGGCCTGAGCCTGAGCACTGTCCCTGGCTTCTTTTTTTTTTTTGCTCAAGGCTAGCACTCTGCCACTTGAGCCACAGCACCACTTCTGGCCATTTTCTGTATATGTGGTGCTAGGGAATCGAACCCAGGGCCTCATGTATATGAGGCAGGGACTCTTGCCACTAGGCCATATCCCCAGCCCGACTCACTGTGCTTTGAACTCATAGGTATACACAATCACCCCAACAAGAACAGAAAGGAAGTTGTGTCTCCCCCACTCCCTACACACCCTAGGTCCTTCTAGTAGGAGGTACTGATGTCTTCTATGGTCCTACTTTATAATTTGGCTCAGAGTAGAATTAATATACCTGCCATGAGTTGGAGATGTACCTGGATGAAGAGGTAAACACCTACCTGAATATAGAATAATGCAGAAAACTTTCCCTATTCCTGCTTAGTTGATTCTTGATGACCTTACAAAAATTATCTATTACTTATAACTAATAATTGAGTTCCAAAAGTATACCATCTCTCTTATGTAACAAATGAGAGAATTTTACTAGTCCAATCAAGGAATAATACCAACATTCTGTGTGAAATAAAGGTGAGGACAACATGGTCCCTGAACACAATCATTTATTACTGATAAAGAAGTCAGGAAGTTTTGTATGTAGTGATAAATATAAGGCAGTGCTAGTCACTTTCTATCACTATGACAAAATACTTAAGGGAGAAAAGACATATTTGGGCTCACGGTTTTGACATTTCAGCCCATGGTCAATTTACTCTACTGCTATGAATTTGTGGTAAGATTGAACATTATGGTAGCAAAGCTGCTCACCTCATAACAGCCAGGAAGTGGAGAGAGAAGAGTTGGGAGGCTATCATTTGAATACATGTCCCCACAGAATCCATTTTCTCCAAGTAGACTTTACCATCTCACAGCTCATTGAACTGTGAGAATTTATGATCCAATCATCTCTCAGTAGTGCTATCAGTTGGGGAACAAACCTTCCATACATAAGCTTTTCTTGGGACAGCTCCTACCTGAACCATCACCATCAGTTGTTACTTTTACTGTTGCCTTAAACATCTGATGTTTTATGAATGTATTTGCTCTGGCCAGAAGTTCTCACAAGGCTAGAGCAGAAAGAGTCAGGGGTGTGTGTGTGTGTGTGTGTGTGTGTGTGTGTGTGTGTGTGTGTGTGTGTGTGTATGTGTGTGTATTTCCATATGAGTGAGACATTTCAAGGAGATCTGGCTCTTTATTTCTGTGTCAGGAACAAGTAAGCACTAAATAAATCATCTTAATTGTTTGTAAATAAACAAATAGCAGATTGAAAAAATCAGCACCTGGTCACATGTGGTTTGTTTTAACACAGAATCTCTACTTTCTGTTCTTTATCTGTGTGGATACTTTCTGTGGGTATTCTCTCGGCTGTTTTCCAAAAGCAGGTGGGAAGCAGATTTAGTGATAAGGTGTGCTATGTGCTAAGGTTTCTGAAAAACTAGAAGGGACACAGCAGTCTTTTAGAGGTCATTGCCCTGTTCTGGAGAAAACCTATAGTGTGATGCAATCTTTAGCAATAGAACATGTGTATGGGTTTAGGGGCTGAGGTGGATTGGCTGTTTTCTCTCCTCCCACCATAGAAACCCTTTGAGAACCTCCCTGTTTCCCTGCTCTTGGGTTAGGCTGGGTTGCTTGGGAGCCCTTGGATTAGGCAAAGGTACAATCATGGTCAATAGACCCCTAGTTTAAGAAAAGTGCCATTATTATCAGAAGTGTTAAACTGTTAAAGGAAATTTCACAACTCCATGAAACTTTGCAAAAGGAGAATGGAAATTTATGTTTTTAAAACAACAGGGTAGAGCTATATTTCTTTAACAGATGAGGGTTTCCAGTGGCTTTGCAAAAGACAGTTTTACAAGCACAATGGTGGAATGTAGCTCTTCTGTGTCTCCAGCCCCAAGCATGCAGCAAAGGCTCAAGAAGGGAACAGTGAGGTAAGAATAAATTCAAAGGCTTCCAGTTATCACCCTGGGAAGCTGATAGGTCTCTGCAGACATACTCATTAGGGAGTGGGTCACAGCGCCCTATGCCCTGGATGAAATCTCCAGCACTCCAGTTATACACACACACACACACACACACACACACACACACACACACACACACACACACACACACACACACACTGCTGTCTTCAGAGAACACAGCACCACATTTAATATCATCATAATTTTTTTCTTGCTTGGGTATGTGGTGAAGAATATGCATGTGTCTGAAGCACTTGCTTTCTTCATTCTTCCTGTAATCTGCCCACATGGTAGCCAGGAATCTCCAGTAAGTAGATTATCTTTAAACTATACCACAATACTTTATTTTGGATAACTTATTATTTTAAGTGACAAATATTTAAGTGTTTGAGTAGGTATGGCTTAGCTAAAATTCAAGTGAGATTTCAAAATCAACAGCCACATCTTAAACATGGTACAGATAAACCAATCAAAATAAAAAAAAATTCAGAAGGGCCAGAGGCAAGCATTTCCTTTATAAAGGTCATAGAAATGTCTAATATTATTTCAGAACCATAGGTAAAGTAGTACTCATTTTCTGATCCCTGGATATTGTTATTACCTTTCTAGAGAAAGTGATTTTGTGCATGCAGAAGTGGAACCAAGGCTGTAGATTGTAATAGAGGCTTAGTGTCTGAGTTTCTGTCAAGTCCTTTGAACAGAATCAACAAAGATGACTGAGCCACTGAGGTGGAAGCCACATTTTGCAGGGTGGGTTATTTTTCCCTATTTCCTTTCTCTTCTTGGTTGGCTCCCTATTATACCTCCATGGCTTTGCTGACACCATGGGAGACTGAGTGCATTCTTTGTTGATGGTGGTTTTGGCCCTATGACTGGCTTTGGTCAATGGAATGTTATCAGATGTGGTGTGCCTGGAGCCTATATGATTTGGCTTGGTTGCCTATGTTCCTGTAGCCCACTATGGAAAAACATGTCCCAGATAATGACTGAGCCCCGAATGAGGAAATGTGTAGCATAAACCTGAACTAACCTGTAAAATGGAGCAAGCCTATCTAAACTGCTGTCTGAGGCAGAGCTGCCCTAGATGAATGAGGGAAAAAATGATGGCTATTGGAGATTGTGTATCTGTCTTGCTAGCATTACTCTAGTAATAGATGATTCATACAGTAAATGTTGTAAAGGAGACTACTTACACCAGCTGGGGACAATCTCAGTTTGGAATTTATTTATGCATCGTGTGTATTAAACTGCTTTTTGTTTTCACTGAGTTTTGAGCATAAAATGGGAATAAGACAAAGTCACATGGTTGGAGAGGCAAAGAAGTGTAGTAACATATTTGAAAGACAATGAGCAAGAACTGTATATGGGGTGTTGTGGCTATATGACATGACCAAAGAAACTCAGGGAAAGTGACAAAGAGAATATTTAGATTGTATCTTCAAAGATGAGCAGGATTTTGTCAGCAAAGAAGGAGAGAAGGCATTCCAGGGAGAGGGAACAGTGTTGGAGGCAAGCTGCTGCAGTGTTCATGAATTAGAACACACCTTGGTGTGGCTGGAGAATAGAGGGGAAAAAAGATCAGAAAGTTGGAAGGGCCTGGGACTAAGGAGTCTGGACTTTATTTGGTAGTCTACACTGAGTGTGGCATGCTAGCCCTAGGAGGCTAAGGGAGGAAGATTACAAGTCTGAGGCCTGCTTAGGCCTACTTAGTGAGACCTTGTCTTAAAAAATATATATAAAAGGGCTGGGGGTATGGCCTAGTGGCAAGAGTGCTTGCCTCGTATACATGAAGCCCTGGGTTCGATTTCTCAGCACCACATATATAGAAAACAGCCAGAAGTGGCGCTGTGGCTCAAGTGGCAGAGTGCTAGCCTTGAGCAAAAAGAAGCCAGGGACAGTGGTCAAGCCCTGAGTCCAAGGCCCAGGACTGGCAAAAAAAAAAAAAAAAAAAATATATATATATATATATATATATATACATATATATATATATATACATATATATATATATAGAGAGAGAGAGAGAGAGACATACTTGAAAGTGTGTTTTCTTTTAAGCAATGGAATGATTCAGTAAGAACTCATACTTGAGAACAATGCTTCTTAAGGTGTGGTTCTATGACCAGAAATTGTTAGAAATGTAAATTATTACCCTAGACTTATTAAACAGGAACATTACCAGTCCATGTTTTAAAAATAATTCTAGGTGATTTTGATGCTTGTTAAAGTTTGTGTTTGGAGTCTCTTTCAGAGTTTGGAGTGAGGCTTTCATGCTAGGAAGTTTCTAGAGACTCAGGAGGCATTTTCCTTAAGAGGAAGTAAAGATGAGTTTTATTTTCCCCCTTTCTCTTGGTTCTGGAACAACATCAAGATAGTCATAGCATGATCTGAGTAGATTTTCATTCATTTATTCATTAGGTCAGACTTTTATTTGCTCAATAAAACTTTCCTGGCAGTGACTATGTACAGACACTAAACTGGGCCTTTGAGATAGAAATCTAGAAAAGAAAGTGCTGGCCTGGGCTGGGTACCTCACACCTGTAATCCTAGCTACTCAGGAGGCTGAGATCTGAGGATCATGGTTCAAAGGCAGACAAGCAGAAAAGTCTCTGTAAGACTCTTATTTCCAATTAACTTCTCAAAAACTGGAAGTGGCACTGTTGCTCAAAGTGAAAGAGCCCTAGTCTTGAGCGCAAAGTGGCTTAGGGACAAAGACTAATGAACAAACGTTCTCTCCAATGTCAAGGATGATAACTATGGCTATCATTGATTACTTACTACATTCTTGGCCTTGTTCTAAGCTTTTTGGAGCAATTTAATCCTCACAACAGTTTCATGAGCTAGGTTTTACAATTTTTTACATTTTCCCAATAAGTAGAACACAGAGGATTAACATATTGCCTACTTTTCTACAAACCTGTATGTGTAGAAATGGATTTATTTTTCTTGCTGCTTGCTGTATACCCAAGATTAACCTGGGATTTGCTATGTATCCAGGCTGGATTTGAATGTCTGAAATGCTGGGATTAACAGGTGTGTACTACCACAACCTGCTCAAAAATGGGATTTGAGTCTGGTCAGCTACTGTGCTGATGATGTCTTTCAACCTGCTTAGTTAGAATATTGAGAATTCTGTAGGTAAACATTACCTTGTAAGAGCAAATTCTTAGAGGGTTCAGAGAACACACACACACACACACACACACACACACACACACACACACACACACACACACTTCATTCTTTTTTGACCTCACCACCTGCTTAAGCCTGTCTGTGGAACTCGTTCCTCTCTGTTTCTGGGTATATGCAGGGAAGAGCTCCTGATGTTTCTAGGCAGCTTTACATAAAAGTTTTCCAGTTGTTTGCAGCCACAAACATAATCTCCTTTAAGTAAGAACATTACCCAATCATAGAAATCATTAGAATTCATCAGGCACTGGCGGCTCATACCTGTAATCCTAGCTACTCAGGAGGCTAAGATTTGAGTATCAAGGTTCAAAGTTAGCCTGGGCAGTAAAGTCTATGAGACTCTTATCTCCAAATAAGCAGCAAAAAGCTAAAAGTGGAGGTGTGGCTCAAAAAAGCAAAATAGCTAAGTGAGAGCTCAGGCCCTGAGTTCAAGCTCTAGTACCAACACACACACACACACACACACACACACACACACACACACACACACACACACACACACTAGAACTTTAGATTTTATTTGACTCTCCCACAAGCTGTACCTTTGCTAGGCCTGGAAGCCTCTGTGGGGAAGAAGGCCTAGTTGGCTTCCTCATTTCTGCCACTTTCTTCTAGGTTCCAAGGATCTCACTAGGAGAAGGGGTAGGGAGGACACAGGTCAAAGGCAGGCAAGGTCCTGCTTTGTTGCCAACAGTGACATCTGACACTGCTACTCTGCCTCAAGCTGACCCTGGGCTTGAGAGATTTTAAAGCAGATCCTTTTATGGGGTGTACTTACTGATTCTCTGGAATATACTGGGAATCATCAACTGTACTGCATGTCATATCTCAATCACAAGCTCTTTTTTTTTTTTTTTAGCTGTTTATATTTCTCTCTCAGAATCCAAGGTCCATCCCTAGATAACAGAACATCCTTCGAGGCCAGTTCTCTCCCCTGAGCAATCGTTCACAGGGAACACTCACGTATCACCTGTCCCAACAAACATTCTGATGACGGCCAGGTTTATACTTACCTGCTCTTTAGTCCATTTGCTCTGGCTGGAGGCTGGTGCCTCTTCTTTTCCAACATTAGGGTTGTCTACTGTTTTCTGTGCCCCATAGGCTCTAGTGAACCCATATCAAGCGTTTTAGGTGGGTTTCTTTAAAAACCCTTTTACTTGGTTTGAGGTGACAGAAACATGTCCTGCTCCCATTTTTCCCACGAGATGGAAAAGTACCAAGTTATCTTAGCAATTTTTTTCAAAGAAACACTTTATTTCCAGCCATATGTAACTCTAGTCTTTTTATATCTTGGAGGTACATGGGGATGAGGGTAATAAAGTCCTTTGTTGAGTTTTTTTTTAAATTTTAATTTATTTTTTAGCTTTTGTGATTTTAATTAGGTGAGTTTTTGCCAATACTATACAAATATCCTATTTAGTAGAATTATAAATTATTCATGTCTATGATTCTCAAAAGAGTTCCTTTTCTATAACTTCCTTTCCTAAGAACTTGAAAGCTCTTTATGTCTAAGCAGGAAACTAAGAATTTCAGATGTGTGTGTGTTGGGGGGGCTGAGCTTTTTTTTTTTTTTTTTTTGGCCAGTCCTGGGCCTTGGACTCAGGGCCTGAGCACTGTCCCTGGCTTCTTCCCGCTCAAGGCTAGCACTCTGCCACTTGAGCCACAGCGCCGCTTCTGGCCGTTTTCTGTATATGTGGTGCTGGGGAATCGAACCTAGGGCCTCGTGTATCCGAGGCAGGCACTTTTGCCACTAGGCTATATCCCCAGCCCGGGGGCTGAGCTTTTTAATTTATTGTTTAAAATTATTGCTAATAATTCACTAAAGGACCAACCATCTTTACAATTTAAATAGGAGACCTTCATTTATTAAGGTGACCACAAATACAGTGGGTCAGAGATCTAGCAATACACTATATTGACTCATTGACACCTTCAATTTGTTTTTTATGCTATTCCCTTGATCTTGACCTCAGAGGCAAACATCTGCAGACACAATAGTCACATTTATATATAATTGCCTGAGTGAGGGAGAAAAGAAAATGAACCATAAAGTATCATTTTTGAAGGGAGAAACAAGAAAAAGGATAGGTTCAGAGGTTTTCCATATGTTGCTGGAAATTGGATCTAAGGTTTCCTGAGCAGTTGGAAGTAGAGACTAGGAATCATTGCAATTCTTTATTTAAACTGTTACTGAGCTGTACAAATTCTAAATTTGAAAATTGTAGGAAACTCTTCAGAAGGACAGAGATATCTATTTATTTCAACACTTTGCCTGCTTAAAGAAAGAGAGAATGCACTCTGTTTTGAAGGAACTAAAGGATTTATTATCGATATGCAGTGGTTTCAAGTTTTAGTGTTGATTCAACACTAAGCTAATTAATTGAGCAAGTATTGGTTGCCTTAGTACACTCAGTACACTTAGTACGCTCAGTACACTGTACTAAGCAGTAGGGAATTTGGCAATGAGTAAGAGCAATACAGTCTTCACCCTCACAGAATTATAATATGGCATCAGGAGTGTCTTGTGATAAGGACAGCTGTAGAAGTCCAGACAGGGATGAGACCAAAAAGTGACCTTTAATTCAGATTGGAGTTTTGGCATTAGTGCCCAGAAGGCTTTTATTGGAGAAAGTTGCATTTACATTGAGATCTGTAGGATGAATACGTGTTATCCAGATGAGCAGGAAAGAATGTAAATAGAAGAATCCTCTTGTATCCCCTGCCTGTGGTTGTCCCTGCGCTATCACTATATCTTATCTGAGTACCCTGGATACTGTATATACTAGTGTTAGAACTAGGGAAGGGAAAGGAATGTTGAAATCGAGAGACAAAGGATAAAAAGACAAATGATTCCAAAAGCAATACTTACAAGACCATTTGGTGTAAACCAACAGAACAATTCATGGGGGGAAAGGGTAAGGGGGAGGGGGAGGGGGGAAATGAGGGAGGAGATAACAAATTGTACAAGAAATGTATCCACTGCCTTACATATGAAACTGTGACCCCTCTGTACATCACTTTGACAATAAATAAGTAATTATTCAAAAAAAGAATCCATATTGGGGTACAGAATTCCTTAATATCCAGAATGTAGATCAAATATTCAAATGTAAACATTTGAAGGAATTGGCAATAATCAGATTGGAGCTCATTGTCCCTCAAGATGGCTCAGCAGACTGTGCTTGCTTAGCCCTCCATTGTCTATGATTAGAGCCACTGTAATGTTTCAAGTTCCTACAATGGGATCTCTTATTGACAGTCCATAAGAAGGATTCTAGCAATAGATAGATCCCAAAGAGGCATTGAGAAGGAGCCGAAGTTGAAGATGGACATGTTCTGAAAACTCTCTACAGTCTCCATACTCAAAAAGGGGTGGATGGTGTGTGTGTGTGTGTGTGTGTGTGTGTGTGTGTGTGTGTGTGTCCATGTCCCAAGGATAAGCCTTGCATGAATAGAATTAGTTGAAAGACACTTAGCTCTTTATCTTTCTAGAATATTTATGAAGAAGTCTTGCCCCAAAATTTAAGCATTAGGAATCACATGAGAAGTGTTCAATAAATGATCATGAACTAATGAATCAGTAGGTAAGTTTGCCTACTTGTTCCCCAAACAGCATGGGGGCAGCTTTTATGCTTAGGTTCCTGCAGCCTCCCTTTGTCCTGTACCTGGCTCCTTTCCACTTGGCTGAATAGACCCTGGCTCTTCCTTAATGGCTGATTGCAAATGGCTGCTCCTCAAAATTCTCTGGGCAGAGTGCAAACTCCCTCCTGAGACTCCTACAGCTCTAATCCATGACATGGTCTACCTTACCAACCACACAGCACTGGTGTGATTTTTCTTTGTTGCATTTATTGACCTTGTTTTGGATTCTGGGGTGTCTCATTCATCTCCATTTCTCCATTGCCTAGCACAATGTTTTCCTGGGGAGAGTTAGTAGGTGTGTTTTGCATTAAAAAAAATCCTTCTGTCTATATATCAAATACTAATTGTACATAGTGTTCCCCTCTGGCATACTTAGGATTGTATTTCTAATAGATTTTCCATTTTAACTGCCAGCTTTTTAGAGCCACCTTTCCATTTTGTATGTTAGTTAGAGCTTATATTGAGCAACACAACCTAGATCCTTGGATGGGTTGCCTGGTACTGTCCTCGATGCTACGTTTCTATTTGCGGTCTTTGGCATCATCAGTTATTAAGGTGAGAGAAGCTCACTTGTTCCTTATTTTGAGAAACTTGAATTGAGGAGCTGACATGGCCAAATAAGGAGTGCTTCCGTAGCATAGAACAGGCCTTGCTCCTGCAGCTCCAGAGTCTTCTTCCATACCTGCTCCTTTTCTCTAGTGTAGGAGCAACCCTTCTGAAGAAGGAAGGCTCTTATGAGCCTGACCCAATCTGTTTAGAGACTCTTGGAATGTTAAAAAACAGTGAAAGGAAGTGGTGCTGTGGTTCAAGTGGTAGAGTGCTAGCCTTCAGTTGAAGAGCTCAGGGACAGCACCTAGGCCCAGAGTTCAAGCCCCATGACCCCCACAGAAAAAAAGATGAAATGGCAAGTGTTTTAGTGATGATTTAACCTGTAAAATCACAATGTGATTGCATTGTTTTTAAGGGTGAATTTTATAAAAATCATAGCATATAGTTAAATCTGATATCCAGACAGCCTGAGTTCAAACCCTGGACTGGTATTTATTAGCTGTGTGATCTTGGGCACACCATTTGATCTTTTTCTACTTCAGTTTCTAATCTATAAGATGGACCCAGTAGTACCTACTCATAAGACTTGTATGAAGGGCTGGGAATGTGGCTTAGTGCTAGAGTGCTTGCCTAGCATGCTGAAGCTCTGGGTTCAATTCCTCAGTACCACATAAACAGAAAAATCCAGAAGTAGTGTTGTGGCTCAAGTGGTTGAGTACTAGCCTTGAGCAAAAAGAAGCTCAAGGACAGTGTCCAGGCCTGGAGTTCAAGCCTCAGGATTGGCAAAAAAAAAAAAAAAGAAAAAAAAAAAAGGAAAAAAGACATGTGTGAAGATTAAATACCTTAAAACTATACCTAGATTGTTAAAATAAAGTATACAACATGAGTGTTAATTATTGTTATCATTGTTATT
Source organism: Perognathus longimembris pacificus (assembly GCF_023159225.1). Taxonomy (NCBI): domain Eukaryota; kingdom Metazoa; phylum Chordata; class Mammalia; order Rodentia; family Heteromyidae; genus Perognathus; species Perognathus longimembris. The sequence goes on from NC_063162.1 coordinate 29,361,033, forward strand.
GGCCTAACATAATCCAAGCACTGTCAATTGGTATACTAATTTAAGCTTTATCTTTTTTTTTTTTTTTTTTTGGCCAGTCCTGGGCCTTGGACTCAGGGCCTGAGCACTGTCCCTGGCTTCTTCCCGCTCAAGGCTAGCACTCTGCCACTTGAGCCACAGCGCCGCTTCTGGCCGTTTTCTGTATATGTGGTGCTGGGGAATCGAACCTAGGGCCTCGTGTATCCGAGGCAGGCACTCTTGCCACTAGGCTATATCCCCAGCCCCTTAAGCTTTATCTTGAATGTTATCTTTTTTCACTCTTGTCAGGGTATCTTGGTGGCATTCTATATTGTTTCTTCTGCAGACAATTCTACATTAAAGGCCCTTTGAGAATTGAGGTCTGGGGCTGCGGGGGGGGGGGGGGGGGGGGAGGGGAAGGGGGGAGTTTCTTTGGCATCCTTTATGAAATGAGATGACTGTTCTGTGGGTGTGCTCCACATAAAACCTTCCACCCAAGGGAGACCTTCCCAGCCCCCGGTGGCACTCACAGTTTCAAGATTAGATCTATCCTTGAGCTTCCATGATAACTGATTAGAGGTGCCCCTCCCCCCCCCCCCCCCCCGTAAAAGATACAGGCATTTATACGGTTAGAATCAACTAATAATTTTGCTAACCACAAGAATGGCTTTTTTCCCCTTTAAATAACAAATTCTGTTTCTTGCTGGCTAAAGTTAAGAGTGACTGAGTGTCCTCAGTTGGCATGGCACAAGTTCTACATTGCTAATAGGCTCCCTGGCACAAAGTAAGAGGCCCATGTGCCAGTACTTGCAGTACCCATAGAGGGCTGTGCTAATCTCTTTTCCTAAATATAGTTGTGGCTGTCACTATCCAACCTGTGGGTGGTGTGCAGTTGCCACCTGCATACCTTACAGGATTCACGTGTCTTCCTGCTGCTGTCCCAGCCAGAGATCGGTATGTAAGCGTGATATCAAAGTGTTAAGGAAGCTGGGCACAGGCAGGGCATCCTGAACTCGGAGGTCAAACTGAGCTTTGCAGTGATCTTGACTGTTGCCTCTCCATCAGAGCTCAGATGCTAGATGTCAGAAGCCTGTTCTGCATCCTGCCCAATCTTGGCTATAGTCCAGCACCACCAATTATCTCTTGCCTAGCAGCAGTGAGGTGACAGTCACAATGAGGAGGTGTGGGGGTGGCTGTTCTGTGCTTCTGTGCTTGGACTGCTCTGGAGCATGACTGCACAATCTTTGCCACTCTCCACCCGGAAACAGTGGGAGTGGCACTTTGTGGCTGAAAGGCATGAAGTGCAATGAGAGGAAGGAGTTTATTTTCAGCAAAACATTCCAAATTATAATGATAGTGGTGGGGAGACTTTTTATCAAAAGCCCTCTGGGCTCCTGGTGTGCATCATTAGCTGCTAGCAAGAATACCACTTCTGTACATTTAGAAGGCATGGTGAGGTTGAATGTACCATGCCCATTGGTTATTTCAAGGCTATTTATTTTCCTAGTTTCTCTTCTGGTGGGAAGAGACTAACCACATCAGTAGTTTGCTTGAATGCCCTACATTTCTAATGCATTTTGCCTAGAGCAAACCAACGAGGTGTGGAGGAAAAGATAGACAAAGGCATGAATATATGGAACTCTCTGAGATTCTAGCCTGGTGCAGATAAGGCATTTGCTTGACCTTGAACTTCTCTAATGTTTGGACATGGGAAGAACTTAAACAATTTTATTGTGAATGGGAAAGACTCAATGAGCTAGGTCTTTCTAAATAATCTAGTACTCCCCCTCTGTATAACACGAGAAATAATTCTCTAAAGAAGTGGTTTCTAAACTACGTTTTTGAAGCCAGAGGAACTTTTTATTGCTGTATGCCACACATCAGCATGTAACATCGACAATAACCCCAGCAGGGGCAGGAAGTGCACCATTGTTGATAAATTGGGCTGACATGAGCTTTTTGTCTCCAAGTATCTTGGAAGTCTCTTGGCAATTTTCTAGTGTCCTTGATGGTATTAAACTCTCTCTTTAGTTTCATTTCAGTTACCTGACTCTTGTCCAAGGATGCCAATTTTTCCTCTTTGTTTTGTAAGGGGGCCTTGTCTTTGGTGCAATGGGATGCTATCAGTGAGCCTTTGGCCTAAAAGTCAAGAGCCTGAGCATTTTATTTTGCATGATTTAGGCATTGAGTTGCAGGGTTGGGGGAAACTGAACTCTTCTCACTGGCCAGTCCTTGGCAAAATTAGTAACTGGTTGAATCATTTGTCACTTAACAAATATGAACTACATACCTTCTATATGCTGTCAGCATCCCTAATGGAACTCATGACTGTTGTTTTTAAGTGAGAAGATGAAATAAATAAACATACAAGTTAATGAAACAATCATTTCCACGAGTGGCTAAGTAGCATGAAGACAATATAAACCCTCTAATATGTCCCTCAAAGAACTGCGTTTTGGAAGTACTGAGGGGAAGTGGTCTGGTTTGTCATCCTTGACATACCTGTCAGATAGATATGTTACAATGTTACCACCTTCTAGGAGCATCTAAGTGAACTCTACCTTACAGTATGACTATCATTCAGAAAACCAGGCTAAGATTCCATCTTAGGACCATCTGTAGTATTTCTATTCATATTTTGGATTCAGTGAGAAAGTGACCAGTAAGCCAAGTGATCTGTCCAAGAGTGGAGCTAGTAATAAGAAATGCATTTGCTACCTTAAAGTCGTCACATTTTTTTTCTGTAAAGGATCCCTGATTGTCAAACAAATCTTCACTTCCATGAAATATATCTAGTAGGGTATTTTTTTTAACATTAAAAAAAAAGACCCCCTGGCCAGGCACTGATGGCTCACGCCTGTACTCCTAGCTACTCAGGAGGATGAGATCTGAGGATTGAGGTTCAAAGCCAGACAGGGCAAGAAAGTTATCTCCAATAAACCACCAGAAAACTGGAAGTGGTGCTATCGCTCAAAGTGGTAGAGCCCTAGCCTTGAGCAGAAGAGCTCAGGGACAGCACCTAGGCCCAGAGTTCAAGCCTCATGACCAACACAGCAAAAACAAAACAAAACAAAAAAGGAACCCTCTATTTAATTTATAATCATATAATGAAAGGGAAAGGATGCAGGAGCCTATTACCTTAGCTTGTAAATAAATACAATGACACATTTCCTGCTAGTTTCTTGGCAAACAAAATCTGGTAAGAACATGAGAACTTTGAAGAAAACAGTACAAATATGAGGGTCTGGAGGGTGTTCTTTGGAGTGTGAGTCCTCTTGGCTCATTTCTTTTGAATCTCACCTCTGAGCCCACTCCTCAGCTCAATGGAATTCCTGTCCCAGAAGTGGCTACGTCAGGGAGCAGCTAATCTACCCAGGCTCCATCCAACCTCTGCTTGCCAACCTTCCCCTCATTCTTCTCTCTGAGTGGCATGCTTTACTGACCCAGGCAGCTGTTCTCTCTTCCCTAATTTTAGTGAATTTAAGCAGTTTCGTATTGTAAGGTTTTTCCCAGACTCCTAATCTCTGACATTGGTGTTCCTTGCTACAGATATTCAAGGCCAGTTCTTCCAAGGCAGTCTCACTTCTGAAATCTGATGCATCTTGACAGGTTCAGCCAGGAGCGGTGGGAGAGTGTTTGGCTTCATTCTTCATTGAAGGAACACTTGGGAACCTGCAAAGATACACAGCTGACAATGGGTTAATTTCCGAGCTGGACGGTACCTCTTCAACCCACCAGTAGATGGTTCTTCATCCTGAAACGAAGCTCTCTTGAGCTCCTTTTTATATTCTTGGCCAAGACAACAGAATTGTATTTTCTCACAGTTCTGGAGGCTGGTAGTTCAAGGTCCGTGTGCCATCAGGGTTGGTTTCTGATGATTCCCCTTCTGCTAGGCTGTTTCCACAGTCTCTTCTCTATGCATATTTGTGGGGGAAGCTTGCATTCGGATGACTTTACTTAATCTTGTATTTATTCATTCGTTCATTTATTTGTGTGCTGATATTAGGGCTTGAACTCAAGGCTTGGGTGCTGTCTCCTAGTTTTTTAGATCAAGGCTGGTACTTTTTCCTTGTGCTCTACTTCTGACTTTTTTTTTTTAAACTGGTTAATGGAAGAGAAGAGTCTTATGGGCTTTTCTACCTGGGCTGGCTTTGAACAGAGATCCTCAGATCTCAGCCTCTTGAGTAGCTAGAGATAGAGGCGTGAGCCACTGATGCCTGGTTAAATGATTTATTTTCAAATAGAGCAAAAGTACATACCATGTAGAACATAATTTGAATAATATTTATGAACTATGAAATGGATGAATCAAACTAGTTAATACATGTTACCTTAGGTGCTTATAGTTTTTGTGGTAAGAAATCAGAAATTTATTCTTGAGTTTTTCAAGACTACAATACATTGTTATGAATTGTAGCCATCACTATCATACACTAGATCTCTGAACTTACTCTTCTTGTCTCATTGAATTTTTGTGTTCTTTCACCAATAGCTCCCCATGCTGCCCTTGAATGCTTGAGCTGCTGACTGAAAGTCATACCTCCCATCCTGGCCTCCTGTCAGCAGGTCGTCTTGCTCTTTGGGGCAGGGATTAGCTGGGGTGGGTGGGGTAGGGATTAGTGGATCTGAAAACTGATTCCTGCCCTTTCTGGCTCTTGCATGGACAGGCATCAGCAATGTGAATGGCATCATATAGTTTACAGAACACCTTCAGATATAATCACTGACAAAGCACTACCACAACTCTGAAAGAGGACAGGGAGTCACTACTATTGTTTTGTGTATGAAATAACTGAGATGAGGGAGGTTGTCATCTTTCCACAGGTATCTTAAAGAATGAAAGACAAACCTAGACTCATATCCATCCAGGTTTTTATGTCAATTTGACCTTTACCAAGGGAGCAGATAAAATATCCCACTGATAAAGGCCAACGGACATCTTGATGGCTTTGTTAACTGAAGATGTGACATGACAAGTACATTTATAGAAATCTCATTTTTTTCTTTTGAGTTTACAAACAAAAATCATACCCATTCCTTTTGCTACTTTCTACAAGACTGTTACTTGGAAGCTTCTAACATTTTTCTTTTACAGATGAGAAAAACTTATACCCAAGTAGGACATGTAACTTGCTCAAGGTTACATGAGTGTCATAGCAGATTGTCACTTGATTCTTTTCCCAAGAGAACCTCGGTTCAATATCTGTAGCTCTTTGGCTATAAATAGAAGGAAGATGAACTTAATAGGCAAGGTTTCTCAACCCTTTTCTATTTAGAAATATAGCTACTGCTGTATTCCAGTGGCTTGTGTCTGTAATCCTAACTACTCAGGAGGCTGAGATGGCACTTTGAACCTAGCCCAGGCAGGAAAGTCCATGAGACACATGTCTCCAATTAGCCACCACAAAGTTGGAAGTGGAGCTGTGGCTCAGGTGGTGGGGTGCCAACCTTGAGTAAAAAAGCTAAGGGGCCATGCCCAGGCCCCGAGTTCAATGCTGCTAAAATATAAATAGGAAAAACAAATGAACAAATTGTTCCTTTATGCCAGGTGTGATAAGGCAAGCATAATATAGATGTTTGGGAGATGGAGATGGGGGTATTATAGTTGAAGGCTAGCCTGAGTGTTTTTTTTTTTTTTTTTTTTTTTTTTAAGTTCAACAGACTCCGTCTCACTCAGTGGCTGGCTGCAGTGGCACGCACTTGTCATCTCCAGCAACACAGAGAAGCACAAGTGGGAGAATCATAGCCCAGGCCAGCCTGGGCATAAAGCAAGATCCTGCCTTGAAAAGCACCAATGCAAAATACAAAAGGCTGGAAGTATGGCTCAAGCGATTGAACACCTCCCTAGCAAGCCTAGGCTTGAAGTTTAATCCCCAGTACTACTAAAAACAATTGAAATACTGAATATAAAAAACAAATTCTTAAAGAACTTGAGATGGAAGGTCCGTAGAAGAGCAATTGCTTAGCAAGCACAAGTCCCCAGCACTGCAAAAACAAACAAACCAACAACGGCATAAAAACTCTTATAAAAATTGTAAAAAAATCATAACAAAAGCTGAAACTACTCAAATGCTCATCATCAGGACAATGGAGAATAGCTTACGGTTATCCACATAGTGGACCATTATATAGTAGTCAAAAGAATGACTGATGGCTATGTATAAGGGTGTACATAAATTTTAGCATTAGATGTTATGGAAATATAAATTCTCATAGGTTATCTGCAGCATGTGTCATTTATATTATATGTACATACATTTAATTATAATACTTATGCAGATTTTTATCAAGTTTAAGAAATTATCTTTAGGTAGCTGTACAAAGGGATGTTGTTTTTCTTTTTTTCTGAATAATTATTTATTTATTGTGAAAGTGATGTACAGAGGGGTTAGTTTCATACGTAAGGCAGTGGGTACATTTCTTGTGCAATTTGTTACCATGATTTTTTTTTATCAAGTTTAAAACAACTGGAAGCTCTATATCTTTCCATCACATATTACTGTGCTGAAGAATTTAAAGGAAAACATAAAATGGAAAGAGAAATAGGAGATTAAAAAATGAATTGGAATTTCTGAAAATGAAAATACGGTATTTGAAGTGAAAAATTCAATAAATGAGATTAATAACAAGTTAAACACTATGTAAGAAAAGATAATGTGGGAGGGACTGGGTTGGGCGGGACAGGGGAGAATGATGAAATGGGTGACATGGATCAAGATACATTGTACTTATAAACTGATTTGTTTAATAGTAACCTCTTTGTACAACTACTTAATGATAATAAAATACAATCTAAATAAGTTTAAAAAGGAAATATAACAGTGCATTGTTGATTCTCTAGTATAGGTACAAGGCAATAGAATAAGGGATTGGAGAGGGAAGTGGAAATATTTAGTAGAAACTTTCTTAAATACAAAATAGTTAATGTTATTTTAAAGTGTACTATAATAAGATGAACATGTGTGTTGTAAACTCTAGAGGAACTTCTAAAACACAATAAACATGAAGTATAGAAAATAAGCCATTAGTTGTGGTTAAATAAAATATTTGACTCAAAGGAAGGCAAGAAAGATGTGAAAAAGAATAAGTAAGAGACAGGCAAATAAAAATTGAAAACAAATAGCAAGCAAGAAGGTAGATTTAACTCTAGCCAATTATATTAGTGAAAATAATCTACACTTCTTCTGTCAAAAGGAAGAAGTTGTTAGACATGATTTGAAAAGAGGTTCGCCTATGTTTATATTCTGTAAAGGTAATGAGGTAGAAAAAGAATACCATGAGAAAACTGATCATGTAAAAGATTGCATAGGCTGGAGGCAAAACATGCCAGAGCATATACCAGGTCCTCATTTCAATTCTCAGGCCCAAAACAAAAATAAAGCAAAACAAAACAAAAAATAAAGTGACCATATTAATATCAGACAAAGCAGATTATAGACAAGGACAAAGTATCTATGAAAACACAGCAAACAGAATATATAATAATGCATAGAAACAAATAGAGCTGCTAGCTTTTGTTCCTGTAGGTACAAATAAGCACACCTCTTATTTCTCAACTGCTTTTGCAATTCTCTCTCTGTCTAGAGGCTCAAAGAGTACTGTGGTTTTTGCATTTGTACCTTCCATAATTTAAGTATTGACATTTAAGAGTATGTTTGGGTTGATCAGGCCATGAAGAGTCCTCCTTTGTGAATAGAAATTTGAACTAACAGAGCACATACAATGATTGTAGGATGAGACAACCTACAAGTAAACTCTCAAGTTCTTGGGATAGTGATCTGCATTTATAAATTCCTACACTAATTCACAAAAAGCAAAATGTGGAAGTTTTGTTAACATGCTTCTTATCAATCAGGTATAGCATAGCACCCTTGAAATGGAAACTCAGAATGTAAAATGGTATTTATTACAGTGTTTTACAGAATGAGCCTTTAAAAACCAGTAATAACTACTTCTGTTTCTTGGAACTGATCCCAATCAAGTCTTTGGCTAGTCTTTTACTCACATAATCTCTAGGGTGAGGAAAGAGAGGCCATTGGAGGATAATGTTGAAACCTTGATCATTTCACCTGGCCAGCCTTGAATGGGGACACAGAGATACCGGTAGGTGTTGAAGTGAAGAATCTGTCTTAAGAAGAGCTTCTTGAGACTACGGCTTTCTTTTCACAAACATTAATGATCTTGTCTGTTAAATTACTCAATATGTTTTCCACTTACCTAGGTCTCAAATATATGGTCAAGTAATTATTCTTTATCAAATAACTTATTCAATCTGAAATTTGGTTTTCTGAATTTGCTATGTCTTGTTAATGAATTTACCAAGTCATCATAATACATTCTTGGCATGGAAAATGAGTACAAGCCTAAAGTAGGATTATGGTAATATCTGCCCATAAAGTCATTGCAAGAATTAAATGAGGGGGGCTGGGAATATGGCCTAGTGGCAAGAGAGCTTGCCTCGTATACATGAGGGCCTGGGTTCAATTCCCCAGCACAGCACCACATATACAGAAAACGGCCAGAAGTGGCGCTGTGGCTCAAGTAGCAGAGTGCTAGCCTTGAGCAAAAGGAAGCCAGGGACAGTGCTCAGGCCCTGAGTCCAAGCCCCAGGACTGGCAAAAAAAAAAAAAAAAAAAAAAAAAAAAAAAAAGAATTAAATGAGTTAATATAGTTGTGTTTAATATTCTCCACTCACGGCTTTCAAAGGTCTGTTGTCCAAAGTAGAAAGTTCAAATTCCTTAACACAACTTCAGAGACACTTGATACATTTATTTCATTCACTCTTTTCTCCTCAACTCTCATCTTAACTGAATAATTTAAAGAAGCATTGTCTATTTCTCCACCTTTGTGTCTTTATTTCCTCTTGTCTATCTGCCTGAAATAACCTCTTTCCCCATCTGCCAAGTCCTTTTACTATTGCCTTAGCCAAAGAGAGCTGTTCATCCTGTCACTTTCAGATCACTCTAGCTAAAATTTTTAAATAGCTTCCCTACTTTCTATTGTTTTATCACTCCACATATACATCTCATCCCCGTGAAATTCTAAAGTACAAATCTGAGCATATTTCACTTAGAACTTCCAACTTACTTGAGTCTAGAGCAGTAGTTAAATAAATAATTTTTTTTTGCCAGTCCTAGAGCTTGGGACTCAGGGCCTGAGCACTGTCCCTGCCTTCTTTTTTTTTTTTTTCTGCCTTCTTTTTGCTCAAGGCTAGCACTCTACCTCTTGAGCCACAGTGCCGCTTGTGGATTTTTCTATATATGAGGTGCTGAGGAATCGAACCTAGAGCTTCTGTATGTGAGGCAAGCACTCTACCACTAGGCCATATTCCTAGCCCATGAATAAATAAATTAAAACCAATAGCTGATACTTGTTGATATTTGGGAGTTCATGAAAATCACTTTAGTGCTGGTCTGTATTGCATATCATTTTCCATTGCATACTGATGATTTACTGAGTGTGAAATTGCTCTTTCTAATAAAAGGTATTTGCTCGGAATTAGAAGACTTCAAAGGTCCCACCAACATTAGAGAAAACTGCGAGTCGATTGTCTTGGAGAGATGCCAAGATGAAAACCCTGAATAATTTTTGTAGATATTCAGGGTCAAGAGTCTAACTGGATGTGGGTAGAACTGAATCATTGAAGGTGATAGATTTATTTGCCAGTCTAGAATTAATAGTTGACTGTGCAGAATCCTTGAATCTTTCATTACTCAACTTTTCATTGTGTATTTGTGTTTCTGGACAATAAAACACAGATTCTTTATACTGAAATGAAACTTCCTTGCTATTGAAGTTGTCTGCTGTTCCCTACCTACACATCTTGCCTTTAGCATCTTTAACACCTCTTGCAGGCTTTGCCTGAACAAGTCCAACGGGCAATATTCTCATTGGTTTTCTAGTGCATTGTTAGGCAATCTAGTTGTTAGAAAGGTTTCTCTTTTTTGAATAAATATTTGGGTTCTTATTACTTATTCATCCTAGTTCAGTTTTGTGACCTCAGGGAAATTTTCTCTCTTTCATATGTGAACTCTACAGATCCTTAAACATGTATCCTGTACATTCTTTCTCTTTGTAGGCCAACTCCCCCAGATCCTTAGATGGTATATAAATAGTCTTCTTGTCCTCTTTTGATTTCAGTGATTGTCAATGATCCAACAAAAATGTAGTGAGTAAAATATGATACTTTTACACTTAGTTGTAAATAGTATTTATTGCCATATACCTTTCTATAGATGCTTTTCCTACATAATTTTATTTAATTCTCACAATAGCCCCATGCAAGTTGTTTTTTACAACTTTTATTTTATAGACAAAGAATTTGTAGCTTAAGTAAGCAAAGTTACATAGTCGTAAAAAAACAAAACAAACCAGGGCTGGGAAAAATAGCAATACATATGATATTACAATTCCAGATTTCAAACTACATTATGGTGGGTAAAAAAACAACAACAAAAAACCAGTCTCAAAGAACAATGGAATAGACTAGAAGAGCCAGAAACAAACCCATTTGCCTATAGTCATCTAATTTTTGACAAAGGAGTCACATATATTTTAGGAAAAATATAGGTCCTTTAATTAATGGTGCTGGGGAAACTGGATATCCATATACAGAGGATTGAAACTGGATCTCTTGTACTACTATCAATTCAAAGTGGATCCAAGACCTCAATGCAAGACATAAAACCTTGAAACCACTATAGGAAAGAGTAAGAAAACACTAGAATAGGTAAGAACTTCCTAGACAGACTCCAAGGGCTCAGAAATTGGAAAGAGAATTGGCAAATGGGAACACTAATGCACTGCTGGTGGAAATAGAAATTAGAACAACTACTGTGGAAGTCAGTATGGAGATTCCCCAAATAAAAAAAAAAGTAAAACAACAAAAATAGAACTACCCTATGATCCAGCGATACCACGTTTGGATATTTACAAGTTGGGATACAATAATGAATGAATACAAGTTCATTAGTTCAGATAGCCTACTGCCAACAAATTGATCATGAAAATATAGTACACACATACAATAGAATTTTATTCAACCATCAGGAAGAATGATAATATGTGTTTTCATGGAAATGGATGGATCTGAAAAAAATTATATTGGATAAAGTATGTCAGTTTTAGAAAGACAAATGTGATATTTTTCTCCCATATGTGGAAGTTAGATCTACAATAGAAAGACATGAAAATACATACAAATACGTGCAATCAAACTGACTAAAGTATTGTATACATAGGGATGGGTTTCCATGGTGTAACCTTGAACAAATAACAGTTTAACTAAATGAATATTAGCAGACTGAAACCTGTCTTATCTGAAGGGTGTGAAGATTGGAAGGGAGAGTGAATGGAGAGAGGACTGGTGGGTGAATACAGTTATAATACTCAGTATACATACAAAAATGTAACTAGAAAACTTTAGGAGATGGGTACAGGTGGGCTAGATGACAGGAAGTAGAAAGATGAAGGAGTGACATTGATCAAGGTGCTTTATACATATAAATGGACACGTTAAATTGAAACCTCTTCTACTACTATTTAAAGTGCTCTCCCTTGCAGGCAGGATTATTAATAAACCCATGTTTCTGTCTGGAAATCTTTGTGAGGACATTAATAAAGTAGAGGCTGTATTTAAATCTATATTGATTTCTCTTGTTTTAATAAACCAGTAAAAGAAAAAGAAAAGAACAGAGCTGGATGTGATAGGTTTCTAAAATCTGTAATGCTCCATTACTGTGATTGTTTTTATTACCTAGCCACCTTATTGTAAGAAATTGCAATGAATTCCTTTGAACAAAGTCACTGGGTTTGAGTTGAATCTGACTCAGAAAGTTTAGTAACTGAGAGATAAGTGGCTGTGCCCTAGCTGGAGGGCTCAGCATTGTGGTCTGAGCAAACACCAAGTGACACTTTGTCACTCTTCATCACTGGTTGAGTTCCTTGATGGCATGTTAGAGCATTCTGGTGTTCATTAACGAATACATTGCAAGTGTTTATTTGCACCAAGTAAATGTTAGGGAATGCAATTGGAGAATGATAGGCTGATGCTTTTGGGGAAATGAATGGTGAGTCAGACCCAGGTTGCCCTTCTAGTCTATTATAAGAAAGACAGTACAGAACAACTAGCAATACTGTGAAGTACAGGGTGGCAATATAATTGGAAATACACTGCAGTGCCTCTCATTTCACAGAGGGAGGAATTTTTTCAAGAGTACAGAAGCTAGGTGTTGGTGGCTCACACCTGTAATCCTAGCTACTCAGGAGGCTGAGATCTGAGGATCACAGTGCAAAGCCACCCAGGGCAGGAAAGTCCTTGAGACTCTTATCTCCAATTAACTACCACAAAACTGGAAGTGGTACTATGGCTCAAGTGGTAGGGCACTAGCCTTGAGCTGAAGAGCTCAAGTGTAGCACCAGGTCTAGAGTTCAAGCCCACGACTGACAGAAAAAAAGAAAAAAGACTATAGGAAAAGTAAAGCTTTGTGGAGGAGGTTGCATTGGAGCAAATCTCTTCCTTTCTTTGCTTTGTGTTTCATGCTCTAGAGATATTTAAGTGGATTATTATAGGGTTGTTATGAGGATCAAATAAAACAATCTGAAGAAATGTAGTACAATGCTTGTCATTGAGTCAGCAGTACAGTTTATTATTTTTTTGAGAAAAAGTATTAGATCAGGATCAAGTCTATTTTTTGAAATCATGAAGGTCTAGGTTTAAGTGCAGTATGATATAATTGCACACCCTTAATTTTTCTAAACCTTACATTTCTCATCTACAAAATAGAGTAAATGAAACTACTACTTAATAGATAACTGGATTAAATGAGTTAATTCTAGTGACATAATGCTTGAAAAATCATAGCTTCTTAGAAATTGTTAGTTGCGGGGCTGGGGATATGGCCTAGTGGCAAGAGATCTTGCCTCGTATACATGAGGCCCTGGGTTCGATTCCCCAATACCACATATACAGAAAACGGCCAGAAGTGGCGCTGTGGCTCAAGTGGCAGAGTGCTAGCCTTGAGCAAAAGGAAGCCAGGGACAGTGCTCAGGCCCTGAGTCCAAGGCCCAGGACTGGCCAAAAAAAGAAATTGTTAGTTGTGGTCACTAATTTATATTTTGAACTAGGCCTTAAAGAAAAGAATAGTTGAGATAGATGATATAAAGTATAAGGCACATTGGTCTCAGTAAGAGGCTCACTTGAACTGGGCCATCTAAACTGCACAAGAGGCCCAGGGTTGGGTGATCTTTAAAGTGAGAATGAGGAGTCTCTAGCTAGTCTTTCTGATGAATTCACACATTAATGTGTACTGTGTTCAAGGTCTTGTTGGTTTTCTTTGTTTCTTGGTTTCTCTTAGTTTTATTGTGGTCATCCTCTGTTGTCTCTGTGACTGCAGTTTCATCCTAACCAGATCTCTGGTCCTCCTCTTGCTCCTCTTCCTGCCACGTCTCTACATAATAGCTGATAGTGTAATTAAACCACCACCACCACAACAAATCAACTCGGTTACTTACTTCACCTGTTTAACCACTTCAATGGCTTCTTGTGGCACTTAGAGCAAAAATCTAAAGCCTTTATACTTTAACACCTGCTTTATGTAGATTTACATTTGCTGCCTTTAAAAATATACCTTTTATTATCATTAATAATAAAAAATAAAGAAAATATTTTGGAATCAGTCAGATTCTGACAGGAAAATAGCAAAATCATTCAAAATAGGTAATTATAAGGTTGTGGACTAGATTTGAGACATCAAATAAACAAAGGTCTCTGTGGTAGTAGCTCAGGGAGCTGTTAGCATTCCTAATTCTGAAGGCAAATTGGGAAAGCCACTGAAGAGTCTATGGAGTTGCTCCATGGGGATCAGCAATGATGGAAGCCATGGCCATTAGTAGAGCAATGAAGGCATCATCACCTGTCAGGATGGAGGCTGGGGAATCTATACTTTGATTTCCTTTTCCTCTCTCCCTCTATTATCCTCCTGGTGTCTATCATTGACCAAACCCATGTAGAAGCCAGAAGGTATGGAAGCCTACTGAGTGACACAAATGAGTTTCTCTAGGCACAAAGTCTATGGCAAAAATGTGGGACGTGCATCTGGAGGGACAGTTGGAAGTCTCTAGTAAGTCCGTGTACAGGTTTTCTAAGTCATCTTTTACTTCAAATAAATTCTTTCCTTCTGTCTCCCCAGACTTGCCCCTTCACCTAGCTAATGCTAATGCTGCTTTTTTTTTTTCAACTTTCAGGCTGAATATTGTTCATTAAGGGAAGAAGACTTCCTTGATTTTGCTGCACTTAGGTCACATCTCTTCATCATAAGCTTGCAGGACACCTTCTAGTTATCTTTTGATATGCACATGGAAATTGCTTACTAATTAATTATGTAATATTTTGCTCAGTAATAGTCTGTGAGACTATTGTGAGAAAACAATAATACAGCCTACTTAAACTACTTAGGCTACTTTTGAATGCCTCCAGTGTTCTAAATGGGTGCAATTTGGTAACTGTCCTCAGTTCATAGTTTAATAGAGGAGATGGTTATATAAACAAATAAAAATCACCACTACAAAATCTATTTTATCTGTCTAAGTAAATTAACTTTTAAAGTACTTGGAAAAGGACAGGGCATTCTGCCTCTGTTTCTAGACTTGGGGGAAATTTCACATTGATATTAAACCTTGAAAGATGGATAGGGTTTGGCCAGATAAACAACTTCTAAGCAGAGGGAAGGAAAGAGCAGGAACAAACAGGAGACCATGGTATCTCAAGGCAGAGTCTTAATTGACCTGTGTACTTTCCACAGTAGAGGCATCCATGAGCCAGCAGAAATTTCCAGGAGGTTTTACAGTTGGTTAGTGGTAACCTTACATAAGCAACAAAATGGGAGATTAAAAAAAGTAAAGGAGGTATTAGATGATAGAGGAGGAAAAAGTTATTTGGAAACCATGAAGAAAAGGAGAAGTTGGGCGATAGTGAGAAGTAATAAAGAACAATCAAAGAATGATACACACACACACACACACACACACACACACACACACACACAATTCCTGATGAGTTGTTGCTTAAAAGAACCCAAGTGTCCATTGGTCCTGGTCCTAGCATTCAGCTTGTGATCTGAAAACAATCTGCCAAGTCCTAGGACAACTTGTCCCTTTGCTGGGGCTCCTAGGTCTGGGGCATTAGGTGGTTGTGTTGGCACCACTCTGTAGTACTTTTGAAATAACTTTCTCCCTGACTGCCAACTTAATAGTGTGGTACCTTTATTTAGGATTTTTTTTGGTTAACAATACTCTCTTCACTGTTTTTGAAAGCATCTTTTGACTTTTTATTTTCTTCTTACAATCTGTCCATTTTCAGCTTTCACTTCACTTCAGTGTCATTTCACTTTCTCTGTTATGTGTGCAGGATTGGGAAGCCAGTAATTTGTTTTCATGATCATGTACTTAATGTATCCAACATTCTTAAGGGCCAATCATGCCAGATATTAGAGATATACAGACAATAATACATTGTCCTTATCTTCAAGGAGCTAACACTCTACCAGAGGGCACAGGCATAAAATAGATTTTTATAAAAGTGGATATGAAGTGAGAGAATAAGAAATAGTCTCAGGATTGTATGGAAATGCAAAGGGAAAGGTGGAGAGGTGGCAGGCTACTGGGGAAAGACATCCATGAGGAATCTAGAAAAAAGACTAGGCATTAGTCATGAAAAGGTGAATGGTGAAAGCGTAGTATAGGTTAAGAGACAGTGTCTGAGCACAGGTAGGGCCAAGGAATGAAAAATAGAGATGAAGTTGGTTAGACAGACGGGGATCATGAGGGAACATCAGCAGTTTGTTTCAGTTGTTTACTTTGTTTTAGTTGATGAGGATGAGGGGTAGCTATTTTAGTTTTGTGGTCAGAGCCATATATTTTAGGTAGCTTGTGGTTGTGATGAATTTGAATGGCACCATCTAGGGTGGGGAAAGCTGGGTAGAGACTATTATAACAATTCAAAGGAGGGGAGAAGACATAGATTAAATACTGAGAAATACATTCGTATAGAAACATTGTGAAGGTGAAAGCACGCAGGACATGGAAATGGATTACATATGGGGGTGAGGAAGAGACAGGAGTCCCAACAGAGTGCTCAGGCTTAGATCATAGGCTTATACCTGCGAAGGAACCAGCTAATTCTTAAGATAAAGTATACACATGAGATTTGGTCTTCGTTTCAAATGATGACTATCACTCACTAGCTATGACCCTCAGCTTTACTGAGACTCCGTTTCCCCATCTATTCATGGAATGATGGATGTGGTTTCATGGGGTTTTAATGAAGAATAAGTGAGATACAGATTGTAAAGTGTGCAAAGCTGAAAGGGCAAATCACATGTAAAGTGTTATTACTCCAGTGCTGCCCCTGTGGTCTTTCAACAGAATCTAGTATTTCTGTGTGTAGTTTTTCAGAATAATATGGGCCATGGAGAAATCCAATATGTGCCATGGAGAAAACTTGTTCAGTAAATGACATCCTAATTTTTAATGGGGAGGAGGGAGGAGATGGATGTAAGACAAATAATTTTTTTACTCACTTTAAACAATAGCCCTTACCTTTTAAACTTAATACCATTTAATTAAAAATAAGCATTATATTATAATCATATTGTACCAGAAATGATATCATTAGATATATAAAAGAACTGAGCAAGCCAGGTAGCTCATGTCTATAATCCTAGCTACTCAGGAGGCTCAGATCTGAGGATTGAGGTTCGAAGCCAGCCTGAGCAGAAAAGTCTCAATGAGACTCTTATCTCCAATTAACCACTCAAAAACTGGAAGTAGTCTTGTGGTTCAAGTGGTAGAGCACTAGCCTTGAGCACAAAAAGGCCCAGGGACATTGCCCAGGCCATGAGTTCAAGCCCTACAACTGAAAAAAAGGAAATAATTAAGCAATATTAGATATATTGATTGTCCTTCATAATTTTTTTCTTCTGTCCTTTTTTTTCTAGGAAGAAAAACTCATAATCAGCAATTGTCTGGGCTCTAAAACCATAAAATGAAAACTCAATAATGTATAATAATGCAAAAATATAACACTATTTTGCTCAGCATCATCACTCTGCTCTATAGATTTTTCTTTTTAGAGAATTTGGGTATTTGGAAGTACCCTTGGTAGCTCTCAAATAATTCCCAATTTTACTAAGTGACTTCAAAGTTTAACAATTTGTAGTTAGGTACTGGTAGCTCTCTCCTATAATCATAGCTACTCAGAAGGCTGAGGTCTGAGGATCATGGTTTGAAGCCAGCCTAGGCAAGAAAGTCTGTGAAGCTCTTATCTCCAATTGATCATCAAAAAATGCTGCAAGCGAAGTGGTGGAATGCTAGCCTCGAACAAGAAAGCTCAGGGACAGCACCTAAGTCCTCAGTTTAAGCCTCATGTTTGGCGCGTGCGCGCACACACACACACACACTCACAGAAACACATATACATGTGTACATGCCTGCACATGCACACACACAATGAAACAATTTATCATTTAAAATATTTAGCACTTTGCTAATAGAGAGCAAACAAGGCTTGGAGAAACTTGGCTTTGAGATGTGTTTTTTAAAGTTGTGGTTGACATTCTAGAAGAGTTATGACACTTCAGACAAAATATTAAAGCTCTGGTGCAAATAGTTGACTCAGTGGGGTCTGGAAAATTGCTCATCCTCCTCAACGTTCCCAGCAGGAACTTTCCACTCCTTACTCCACATGGATCTGCTGAATAGAAACAGTCTCTCACATAAAGTCCTGGCCTACACCTGGTCTACCTTTTCTCTCCGTGGCTAAGGGAGATAATGCAATAGAAAAGAAAAGAGCAAAGGGCTCTGAATATCTTTTGGAGTGAGTAATTATTAATGGTTTTGGCCAGAGTTGGAGTGAGCTGATGAGTTTGCATGTGTGTAGTGTGTAGGGGAGAAGAAGGTTGCTTTTGTCACATGTAAAGGAAGTGTTGATACCTTATAAATGGGGCATCTGTGTTGAGTTTGGATTCCTTCTTCCAAAATTGCTTTGACTCCCTTTGCCACATAGCTAAAGTTCATCGCTGATTGCAGAAGTCAGATGATGGACCATAAAACCTACCTCTAGATGATATGAACCTAGTGGCCTGGTTAGATATAGGCAGACACAGGACATGAAGATTCTGTAAAGTATGGGACTACGCTAGAGATGTAGATGCCCATCCAGACACAGCAATGACAATGTATATAGGACATCTGGCTCTCCCAGCACACACACATCTAGTGCGTCATAAAGGGTTTTCTCCAGCTTCTTAGAGCAGAGGAACTGTAGATAGAGGAAAAAGAGAATCTAAGACTACACATTGTGTCAGTTCTCTCTTAATAAGTGGATTTTTCATCACTTCATAAGTCTGGAGTTAAAATGGAAACTCCCCCTGCCATCCAAATTACAGTTCCCTGAGTAGATTGAACCAGGCCAGCTAATTCTCTTGCAAAATTCCCTTACCATGGTTGGGACACATGTCTGCCAAAATTCTTCCTCAATGCAATGGGATTGGAGGGTGGCGGGACATTTAAGAGTCTAGGTCTGATGAAAGGTGCTCAGGACATTCTGAAGGATTTACTGCTGTACTCTGGAAGTGGGTTAGGTCTCATAAGAGCAGGTTGCTTTAAGAGAGATACTCCTAGTCCCTCCCTAGTCTCTTGTTTCCTCTTTTCATTATTAGACAAGATCTGATAATGTAGTCTGGTTTGGCCTCAAATTAACAATCCTTCTGCCTCAGCCTCTTAATTCCTGAGATTACAGGCCTATATCACCACACCAAGCCTGGTATTTCTTTCATTGAAGTTTCTATAAACGTTGATATCTTTTGGCTAGGTCCTATTCCTTTCCCTGCAAAAGTCTTCTTTTTTCCTCCTATCTCCCAGAGAGTAATGTTAAAACCTTTGAAAATGTCCTTCAGTAGTTTTTCAATTATTTCTTCTTTTTTTTTTTTTTTTTGGCCAGTCCTGGGCCTTGGACTCAGGGCCTGAGCACTGTCCCTGGCTTCTTCCCGCTCAAGGCTAGCACTCTGCCACTTGAGCCACAGCGCCGCTTCTGGCCGTTTTCTGTATATGTGGTGCTGGGGAATCGAACCTAGGGCCTCGTGTATCCGAGGCAGGCACTCTTGCCACTAGGCTATATCCCCAGCCCCAATTATTTCTTCTTAATTCTTCCTTTTCCTTTTTTTTTTTTGTCAGTTGTGGGGCTCGCAATAACTCAAAGCTAGTGCTTTGCTACTTTGACCACAGCTCCACTTCTGGTTTTCTTTTTTTATTTTTGCCAGTCCTGGGCCTTGGACTCAGGGCCTGAGCACTGTCCCTGGCTTCTTTTTGCTCAAGGCTAGCACTCTGCCACTTGAATCACAGCGCCACTTCTGACCATTTTCTGTATATGTGGTGCTGGGGAATCGAACCCAGGGCTTCAAGTATACGAGGCAAGCGCTCTTGCCACTAGGCCATATCCCCAGCCCCCGTCACTTCTGGTTTTCTGATGGTTAATTGAAGATAAGAGTCTCACAGATTTCCTTTCTAGGCTGGCTTCAAATCATGATCCTCAGATCTCAGCCTCTTGAGTAGCTAGGATTACAGATGTAAGCCACTGGCTCTAGCCAAGGCTAAGCATCATCTGAGATCAGGAGTTTGGAGATGGTGCTGTGCTAAGCACTTTGGGTGTCTTCACAATGAATTAGTGAGGTAGAATCAGTAAGTAGCCACTGTAATCCAGCCTGGGCAACAAGAATAAATGTAACACTATAGAATCTCTCTCCTTTGGTGCTTCCTCCAATCCCTCTTTCTTCACAATCTGGAATCTTTTCTTCTAGTGAAATTGTTCTTTCTGTAGTTAGTTAGCCAATATGTCTTGCTTCTCTTTGGCCATCTTGGCCCCCAGAGACAACTATTTTTGCTGTTTTGAGGTACATGTAGCAAATGTGTATAAAGTTCACACAGCTCATTGTCACCAAGCCAGCCTGATAGGATTATGACTTTTTATCTCTCCATTGTTTTTTACTCAGCTGATCAAGAGGGGCCAAATGTATCATTTTTCGTGTCCTTATTCTCTTCTCTTTTTCCTCATCTCACTGAGATATCACATATATTTCCCAAACTTTCTGTAACTCCTTTCTTTTTGCTTTTACATCTGCACGTAGATTATTCTTTGCACTTATAGAGATTTTGAGAGATGAGGCATGAGATAAAAACAAAAAAATTGAGGTAGTAAAAATCATACTTGAAAATACCTCCAGTGCAAATTTCTTCTCCCTTTTTTTTTTTTGGTCTAAGTCCAGGACTTGAACTTGAGATCAATGGCTGGTGCTCTACCATGCCTCTAACCCCTTAATTTCTTCTCCTGCCCACTGAAGAGATGTCTTGGAGTAAGACAATAGGCCATTGGCATAATTTCAGTTGTGATTTCTTTTGCTCTCAATTACTAAATCATAAACATTGTTCTTCTCTCAATTTTGCAAAGATGATACTGCACCACAACTAAATTTTACCTATTTTCCTGGTCTTCCTGAATCTCAGTAGCTCCTTGAAGCTTTCCTTTCTGAATCTCCTTAGCCACCTCTAGTCTTTCTCTTTGGTCTTGTTAGGTACCAGTATGGTGCTGGTCCTGTTCAAATCAACTTACATACTGTTAGGTTTTTAAAGTAGGTAGCCGGTAAAGGAGAACGCCACGCGGTATTCAGGCAGGAGAGAAAGTTTATTACCGAACTGCTGGCCTGTGGCCAAGATGATCCATGGCTGGAGAGAAGGGAGAGAGAGAGCGAGCGAC
The DNA here is from genome assembly GCF_023159225.1 of Perognathus longimembris pacificus. Classification (NCBI taxonomy): domain Eukaryota; kingdom Metazoa; phylum Chordata; class Mammalia; order Rodentia; family Heteromyidae; genus Perognathus; species Perognathus longimembris. Next base: position 29,381,836 of record NC_063162.1, read on the forward strand.
CCCCACCCAGCCCTGCCTTATATCTAGGGCAGGGGCAAGGGGTGTGGCTAGGTGGATTAGGATGTGACCTCAGGGAAAGGGGAGGTAACTGCCTCCAGGTCTGCAGGTTACCCAGGTAACTGGGTGGAGACTAAATGAGGTGGGGGCAGCTACATGGAGCCCTCAGGGAGAGGACCTAACATACTTACAGCCTGGATTCCAGAGGGCTTTGGAATCTGGTTCTATTTCCTACTAGTTGGGTTATCTTGGACAAATTTCTCCTCACTTTCCTCATCTGTGAAATGGGTTTCTATCCTATAATATTTTTATACAGAATGAAGGGTTACTACATGTAAAGTGTGTAAAACAGTGGCTAGGCCAAAGTGAATATGATTGAAATGCTTTTTAAAAATATGTTCCTTCACCAAACATTAGTGTTTCCATCCAATATGTCTAAAGAAGGAAGAAAGAAATCATGCAAAAGATAACTTACTATTCACTGAGGCATGTGAACAAACACTGCTTTGAAAAATAGAAATCTATCCTTTCTAATCACAATGAGATGTTTTCAAAGTCACCAGTGCTGACTGTGGGAGATAAAAATCAGTTATGAGGCTCATCTCAGTTACAGCCAGCCAACTATGGTGAAAATACTGACATTGACTGTAAAGTTGTACTTCCTTGACTGACCACATGATCACATTGCAGAAAATAAGTTGGTGACTTAATGGGCGTTCCCTCCCTTCCCCCATGGGGCAGCTATCTGGCAAAATTTGGATCAAAAGCTGTAAGAGACTTGCCACACTGGATTTTTCATGAGTTTGGATTTCTGAAATGAAGACTGTAATATCCTCAAGGTCAAATGGCTATGTAATAAGTCCTAGTAACTCCTGGTACAGTGCTCAAAACACAGCATAGACCTATAACCTCAAACAGATGTATGATTGAGATGAAGACAAAACAATGTTTTGATGATGCCAAAACACAATTAGAGAAATCCCATGACTAGTAATACAACTCTCCACAACTCCTAGTCCACCTCTTCTTTATTGGCACAATTCCCAACTTAGAAAACACTGATTCCATTCCAAGTCTCTCATCCCATAATGGAGAGCAGTAAAATCCAGAGAGGAGAGTGAAGAGGGCCTGGATCATCCAGCGGTGAGATTTACAGAGATTTGTTTTTCCAGTCTTCCTTTTGGAGGTGAAACAGTAACTTTTGTGGCATTAGTCAACACCAGGGGGCAGGAGAGAAAGCAGAGTGAACAGAAACAATTCAGGATAGTGAGAGTAAATGGTGTAAAGAGTTATGTGATCCAAATCAAATAATTAATTTTGGTCATATGACTTTTCTGTCTTTGTCTGAGGCCTTCCTTCTTTTTTTTTTTTTTTTCCAAATTTTTATTATCAAACTGATGTACAGAGAGGTTACAGTTTCATACGTTAGGCATTGTATACATTTCTTGTACTGTTTGTTACCTTGTCCCTCATACCTCCCTCCCCCCTGTAACAACCTTTTCTTTTCTTTTCTTTTTTTTGCCAGTCCTGCCTGGGCGTTGGACTCAGGGCCTGAGCACTGTCCCTGGCTTGTTTTTTGCTCAAGGCTAGCACTCTGCCACTTGAGCCACAGCGCCACTTGTGGCCATTTTCTGTATATGTAGTGCTGGGGAATTGAACCCAGGGCTTCATGTATACGAGGCAAGCGCTCTTGCCACTAGGCTATATCTCCAGCCCCGCCTTCCTTCTTTAATAAAGCTTATGTCCACATATTATTATTAGGGTCTAATTACATGTGTATCCATATACTTATTATTTCATATTAACTTCACAAATTCCATAGGCTTCCATTATAATAGCTTCATGATTTTACCTGCCTAGGTAGGCCATTTGATTATCATTTGTGGCAGAGTGGAAATCAGGTGATTAAGCAAAATGCATTGCCTTGCTACATTATAGGCTCAAAATAGCTATGAAAATACTCAGGCATTCAAGCTTGAGTTAAGAAGATTGCTGTTTTAATCCAGTGTATTTGTTTGTAGAAAGACTGACCAAGATAGGTTTGAGTGAAAAAGAAATATTAAATACTGTGAAATACTCTGTGTTGGTTCTGTTTTGTAATTAACTGTTTGTAGTTTCCAGAAATATATTTTATGAAGATATATATATATATATATGTAATATGAAGCTTCCAACACTGTTCTTGGTATTGGTATATAGGCTTATACATACTAGCTGAATCTGGATTTTTTTTTTTGCCAGTCCTGGGCCTTGGACTCAGGGTCTGAGCACTGTCTCTAGCTTCTCTTTGCTCAAGGCTAGCACTCTGCCACTTGAGCCACAGAGCCACTTCTGACCATTTTCTGTATATGTGGTGCTGGGGAATCAAACCCAGGGCTTCATGTATACGAGGCCAGCACTCTTGCCATTAGGCTATATTCCCAGCCCTGAATCTGAATGTTTTAAAACCCTTTAAAATGATTTCTTAAATACAGAAGTCTTCCATGTTCATGGTAAAAAATTAAAAAGCTACATAGAAGTCAAACAATAAAAATAGCTTTGTTATTCACCATCTCTATCCTCCCCCCACAAAAATATTAACATTTTGCTAGAGAATATTCCCTCTTTTTTTTTTTTTTTTTAAAAGCTTGACTATCATTCTACCAGTTGGGCTATACCTCCATTCCTGTTTTGTTTTTGCTGTTATTTGGGAGATGACTCTAGTGAACTTTTTTGCCCTGCCTGGCCTCGAACTATGCTCCTCAGATTTCATCTAGTAGCTAGAATTACAGATGTGAGCCACCAGTACCCTGAACAAGCAGTTATTATTTTGTAATACTCCGTTACTTTAGCTGGTACTGTTCACTTGTTAACTCAGTATGTGGCCATGGGCAGATGAAAGCACACTAGGCAGGCAGAGGTGCTTTTGTTTCATTTTGGTTTGTTTGTTTTTTGCTTGCAGATAGCATTCTACTGCTGGAGCCACAGGTCCACTTCCAGCTTTTTGGTGATTAATTGGAGATGAGAGTCTCCAGCACTTTCTTGACTGGGCTAGCTTCAAAGTGTGATTCTGAGATCTCAGTCTCCCAAGTGAAGCACCGGTGCCTGGCAGCAGTTGAACTTTAAAAAGTTTTAGGAATGTGGCTTCACGGTAGAGTGCTTGCCTAGCATGCAGAAAGCCCTGGGTTCGATTCCTCAGCACCACATAAACAGAAAAAGCTGGAAGTGACGCTGTGACTCAAGAGGTAGAGTGCTAGCTTGAGCAAAAAGAAGATAGGGACAGTGCTTAGGCCCTAAGTACCAAGCCCCAGGACTGGCAAAAAAAAAAAAAAAAGTTTTAGATGTTTCCATTATTAAACAAAGAGTTCAATGCCAGTACTGTATCTTCTTCTGCTTTTATAATTGTTGATGAGTAATTAAAGGAAGGCAATATGATACAATGGTTATTGCTTTGGCACTAGCCAGTTTCTCATCCCAGGTCTATTTGCATGGTCCTGAGCATGTCTCTTGACCTCCCTGTGTTTCAGCTTCCCTTTCTCTAAGATGAGATAAATGATAAAAGATACCCTGGAGAGTTATGAGAATTGAATGGATAGCATTTAGACTGCAGGGGGAAGGGGGCACGGTGCCTGTAATTATTAAACATGAATTCAATTTAAAAAAAAGAAGCACTTAGACTACGAGTTTGGCACATGGTAAAGGTCACACAAGCAATAACTGTTAATCAATATTATGCTCAGGTATTGAGTTTTCTGAGATGAGAGAGTAAGATGGAAGACCCCAGCTACTGACTGGAGAACTAACATGGGCTGAGCACATGAACTGGGCATTGGGCTGAGGTTGCTCATTTGCCCAATCAAATATAATCCTCAGAATAAGTGTATGATTTCCATTTTCACATCAGGAAATTGAGGAAAGAACTTGCCTAGATTTCGATAGACAGTGTTAAACACAAAGACTATGCTCTTTAGTTAGTGTTGGCTGAACCAAGAGGGTATAAAACCTGCCATCAGTTGCATATTTCATTTAAAAAATAAAGCTCAAGTGTGAAGTCTTTTAGTAGTAATATTCAGTATGAGTTTTCCTCTCTTTCCAATCCATTTAAAAACACTTCCACTATTTCCTAGTCTTGTTTTGCTTTTTAAGACACAGGGATTTTTTTGTACATTTTTATTTGACTGTTGGATATCTAAGTACTGCAGAGCTAGAATGTGGATTTTATAAAAATAATTTATACTTGATTTCGAAATTCAATTTTATGGTTGTAATTGATGCTCTAAAAAAATCCCCAAGCTAAACAAAATAAGGAAACCTCAGTGAAAGTAGTGGGATATTTAAATATTTTATTTCTCCACCACTGCCAAAAAACTTCAGAGCCAAATAGACGGCCCAGTGAGTGAGAAAGATCATTTCTGACTTTATTTTTCTCTTCCATGGAGAAAATTGAAGAATAAACTGAAATACAAAGTGGCATTCATTAAAAAAATTAATTTCATGTATTTATTTTTACACAGGGTCTAGTACGAAGGCCGGGCTGGTCTCGAACTCTGTCTTTCTGGCCTTGTTTTCTGAATGCCTGGATTATAGGTGTGAGCCACAGTGCAGGCTTCAAAGTGTTCCCCTTTCCCTTTCCTTTTTCTTTCTTTTACTGGTGCTTGAATTCAGGGCCTGGGCACTGTCTTAGCTTTTCCCCCTCTAGGCTAGCGCTCCACCTCTAGCGCCACTACTCCACCTCTAATTATTGTTGCTTAATTGGAGATAATCCTTTTTTTTTTTCTTTTGTCTGTCCTAGGGCTTGAACTCTGCCACTGTCCTTGAGCCTCTTTGTGCTTCAGGCTAGCACTCTACCACTTGAGCCATAGCACCACTTCCGACTTTTTCTTAGTAGTTTATTGGAGATAAGAGTCTCAAGGACTTTTCTGCCGGCTCTGGCTGGGTACTGTGATCCTCAGATCTCAGCTTCTTGAGCAGCTAGGATTGCAGGTGTAAACCAAGGGTGCCTGGATGAGATAAGAGTTCTTATATAGATTGGCTTTCAACTTGTTTCTCCGATCTAAACCTCCTGACTGGCTAGGATTATAGGCGTATCCAGCTAAAGTGTCTTTTAATTAAACCCCACCTCTTTGTCTTAGAGGAGATACATACTTTCCTAACAACACTAGTTTGAGAAGTTGGTTAACTCTCGGCAGTTTACTGTGTGGGGGCATTTGTGGATTCTTCCTAACCAAAAAACCATCCAGGCAGTTTTCTGATCGTGCAGACCAAGGGTGCGCGTACCTACCAAGCAACGAACAGTATCATCATTTGAGACAACCTGTGTGGTCGGAGCGAGCCACCAAGTTCAGCGCTCCAGTTCAACTGTGCACAGACCCACCTATTTGTAAGTAACAGAAGCTCCAAGCCCCGAGGAGCAGGCGCCCACTCGGGGAAGCTTGCTGCAGCTTCTCCCGGCTCGCTCGGTGCAGTACGTGCCGGCGCGCTTCCTGGCCCCGGGTTCGCGGTACGCGGCTCAGTGTGTCTGGCACCAGAATCCCTCGCACTCCCCCAGGGGCTCCCAGCGGAGCTCTCCGAGCACAGCCTGCCCCGAGGTGATCACGTTCGCCGCGGAGGCTCGCGCTCCAGCTGAGCGCTGATTGGTCACGCCATCCGGCCCGCGGCCCGGCGATTGGTTGAAAGAATCCGTTCACGTGGTTGGGCGTTGATAAGCCGCCTCTGGGGCTGAGCTTCTCGCAGTCTACTAGGGCCGTCACCCATCGCAGTGAACGCTGCCTGCTACGAGGGTGCTGGCTCTGTCGGTCCGCCGCCGTCTCCCAGCCTCATGAGCTGCACCAGGTAGGTTCAGGGTAACTCTCCACCCACGAATGGAGGGGAACTTGCAGCTGCAGAGAAGTTCGGGGTTGCGGGGGAGGGGGGATAGGGGAGGATGGTGTTTTTTGTCATGTCATGTCTGCAAATGAAGATCTCCTAGGAGAAGGTAAGTTGATGGGCTGCTGAGTTGAATTTGGCACCCGAGGAAGCCTTTGGAGATGCACAAATTACCAATCTGCATTAAGAAAAATGTCTTGCACTCTGTTTTTGCTAATCAGCATCCTAAATCAGAAATGGTCGTACCATGAGTCAGCTTTAGTTTGGACCCTCTCTTTGATGCATTGTTCTCTCAGGGTTCTGCACAACTGCCCCAAGTACTTGGGGGGGGGGGGCAGCTTAGTTTTTTTGACAGCAAGCACTCTGGTATTCTTGGTTAGCTTGGGGGACAAGAATTACTAGGTGAGATCTGCATTCATTTCTCTCCCACTCTATGGTTTGCGGTAGCAAGCTCAGCCTCAGAGTTGGAGCAAACTATTATTTTTAACTCTTGGCCAGGGAAATAATTGAATACTAAGATTGTCTTTTCTATAAATGTAAAAAAAAAAAAAAAAGCATTTCCATAGAACTGCTTGAAGTCACTTCCAGACATAACTTAGTGGATGACTTCTCTAAGAATTCTTCCTAGTATTATTAGACCCTAAGTGTAACTTTAGTTTTCATTTCATTTGTTTGCCCCAAGGTTGCAAGTCTCCAAGAAAGTTACTGCAGCTAGTAAAGTAATCTCATGACTGTCCTTTATTTCCATTTTGTGATAAGGACCACTCTCGAGTTCTGAGAGCTGCTGTGGAGAGTGTTAAGTTACTAAAGCCAGACTGAGAAATGTCCTGTACAGTGTTCACAGCTTCTTTATTCTTAAGGCTGAGATAGGCTGAAATCCTGGCTGAAATCCTGTTTAGCAACATATAGGAGGGCCACAGGCCAGAAAACAAAAACAAAACCCCTCATTGAGAGTGATTTTTGGCTTAACAGCAGAACCTAGATAGGTTTAAATAGGTATAAACTTTTAAATAGCTGTTATGTCTTAAAAATGATCATTTCCAGTGGACTCTGATGGCTCAAGCCTGTAATACTATCAACTTTGGAGGCAGAGATCTGAGGATCATGGTTAGAAGCCAGTCCAGGAGTAAACTCCAGGAGAGTCTTATCTCCAATAAACTACTTGAAAAAGTTGGGAGTGGCACTGTGGCTCAAGCACTAGCCTTGAGCAAAAAGAAGCTCGGGGAAAGCACTCAGGCCCAGAGTTCAAGCCCCAGGAGTGGCAAAAAAAAGTTGTTGCCCAAAATACCAGTTTTTGGTGGTAGTTGAGTTTGAACTCAGGTCTTGTACTTGCTGGGCAAGTACTTTACCATTTAAACCATTCCTTTAGCCCCTAGCTTTTCTGCTTAAATGTGTACTTGTTATATGCATCTTTCTATATGAAATATATTGAGTCTGGAAAGTTTTTCCTTAAGTGTAGGCTCTGTTGGCTTGTGTTTCCATTGGAGGAAGAACATTTAAACTCTCTGGGGAAGCTTTAAGAACATATTCACCTCATGGGCATCATTCCCAGAGTTCTGCTCCAATAGCATTAAGTCTCAAGTATCAGGTTTAAGAATCTTTGGTTTATCATCTGAGTACCCTGGATATTGTATATACGTGTATTAGAACTAGGGAAGGGAAAGGGAATATCAAAATTGAGAGACAAAGGATAAAAAGACAAATGATTCCAAAAGCAATACTTATAAAATCATTTGGTGTAAACCAACCGTACAACTCATGGGGGGAAAGAGGGAAAAGGGGAGGGGAGAGGTGGGGGGAAAATGAGGGAGGAGGTAACAAGTTGAACAAGAAATGTACTCACTGCCTTACATATGAAACTGCAACCCCTCTGTACTCACTTTGACAATAAAGGGGGAAAAAGAATCTTTGGTTTAGGCTAGAGGAAGGGCACACACCTATAATACCATTTACTTTGGAGGTAGAGAGGGTTGCAGTTTGAGGTCAGTCAGCGCAAAAAGTTAGTGAGACCCCATTTGAGCTAATAATCTGAGTGGGAGGTGTGCATTTGTTAGCCAAGCTCTGCAGGAATCACAGTACAGGCCAGACCTGGAATGTGTGAACCTATCAAAAAAATACAGGAGAAAGGGCTGGGGGTGTGGCTCAAGTGATAGAGTCTAAATGTGAGGTCCTTACTTCGACCCTAATGCCTACCTCTCCTCCCCAAAAGAATAGAACAGAGCAAATTACTCTTAGAATTAATTGTATTAGATATCATGAAATGCAACCATCTGAGATGGGGAGACTGAACCCCTTCCAAGTATTTTCAGCAGTTAGGCCACGACCCAATTGCTAAGCCATGGATAGAGGTGGAATGCAGGTCAGATCCCCTGATACTCTTATGCTACACAGTGTAGCGCCTCCTTGGTAATTACTGCACTGGCCATAATGCAGAGAGCATAAAAATAGGACATATATATTTGGGACCAGGCTGAGCATTTCAGATCTAGGTTGTGATCCTCTTCCTTTTGCATTCTAGAATGATCCAGGTTCTGGACCCACGTCCTCTTACAAGTTCAGTCATGCCAGTGGATATGGCCATGAGGTTTTGTTTGGCTCATTCGCCACCTCTGAGGAGTTTCCTGGGCCCTTACAATGACTTTCAACGAAAAAATTTTGTAAATAAATTGAAGCCTTTGAAACCATGTCTCAGCCTCAAACAGGAAGCCAAATCACAGAAAGAATGGAAACACTCACACAACCAAGCCAAGAAGCGGGTTGTATTTGCTGACTCCAAGGGCCTCTCTCTTACTGCAGTCCACGTCTTCTCTGACCTTCCAGAAGAACCTGCATGGGATCTTCAGTTTGATCTCTTGGACCTTAATGATATCGCCTCTGGTTTAAGACTCCATGAGGAGAAAAACCTGATTTTAGATTTTCCTCAGCCTTCCACTGATTACTTAAGTTTCCGGAATCATTTTCAGAAGAACTTTGTTTGTCTGGAAAATTGCTCTTTGCAAGAACGAACAGTGAGTGGGACAATCAAAGTGAAAAATGTGAGCTTTGAGAAGAAGGTTCAGGTCCGCATTACATTTGACTCCTGGAGAAGCTACAGGGATGTGGACTGTGTCTACATGAAGAATGTGTATGGCAGCTCAGATAGTGACACCTTCTCCTTTACCATTGACTTACCCTCCGTCATCCCAACTAAGGAGAAGATTGAGTTCTGCATTTCTTACCAAGCGAATGGGCAAGTCTTCTGGGACAACAACGAGGGTCAGAATTACCGAATAGTTCATGTGCAGTGGAAACCGGATGGGGTGCAGACGCAGATGACACGCCAGAACTGTGCATTCAACCAGATGCCTCCTAAGACTGAATCGGAGTCAATAGTCTTTGGCAGTCCGAGGCTGGCTAGTGGCCTGTTCCCAGAATGGCAGAGCTGGGGCAGAATAGAGAATTTGGCCTCTTATCGATGAATTAAGCAACCTACTGATTGATTTTGACCTGTTGTAGTCCCCATGCAATTCTAGGTCTGTATTGCTCAATATTAGGAAGCCTTTGCTACTTTCCATCTATAGGTTTAGCTTTGAGTCTTTGGGACCTGGCAACAGAAAAATATGAGCCATTTGAGCATTTTGTTCTAGATGATCAAGTAACAGCCTGGGAACTATTTCTGTTTAATCCTTTATTTTTTCTCCCAGTACCCTTCCTGTCTTCCCTCTCAATTCACTAGCTTTCACATTGGGCAAGAACAACTTGAGGAAGGACAGTTGATGGTGATGGAAAGCTGTGTTAATGGTATGAGGAATGTGTGAAAGGGTTATGCAAATAGCTCTGAGACTCAAACCGGAGTAGAAGTGGAGGTCTGAACATTTAATTGTTGGTGAAATGATGTAAGGTTATTTTGTGTTTTGAAGTTGGTTTTTCAACTTTTTCTCCTGGAGAAGTAACTCAGAAGAGAGGAAAGAGGTCTGTTCTACATATTGTGAAGAAAAGCAAAATCAACTTTTAGGGTATTGGATGGTGTTGGGGGAAGATGAACTATATAATTTTGGAGACTCAAGACCTTAAGTAAAGCCTTTCTGTTTAACCATGGTCTATTTTTTAAAAAAAAAAAAGTCATGATTTGGGGCAAGTTTAATTGAATCTGTATTTGAAATCCTAAATGTGACAAGTGACTTTGCCATCAAGGCATAGTACTTGGGTTCTTGGTATATATGGAATGTTGTGGCCAACTAGTTATGCCATCACCCATGGCTAACAGCACCAGGAATCCATTTATGTCAAAGATAGTTCTTTCCAAGTGCCTTGATTAAACCAAAAAATAATGTTGTTTAACCCAAATATCTGATCATGCATGAGTTTCTGACCTTCCACAAAGGTCCATTCACTAGTATTGCTCCTGCAATACTGTTGTACTTTCAAGAGTGTTGTCAGTGTACACAATTCACATCCTTCATATTGAAGGTGACTCATCTTTCTTTCATGCTTTTTTGATGCAGTGTTTGAAGTGAGGACTGACACTAGGATTCTCAATACCAGAGTCCAGTACCTTGCACATAGAAGGAGCAGTCTATTTTGTTGCCTGTTTTTGTGTTTTACTTTCCTTTGAAGTCAAATGCTGCTGTTCTTTTTTAAATATATATTTAAAGAGAAAGGATGTGAATTTTTGGGGGGGTGTGAATTCTTTTCACGTGTGCATAAATCCATTCGTTAAGATCCTGAGGACCGGATTCCTGAAATGTTTGATTCATCTTGTGCATGTCTATTGAGAAATGTTAGGAGAATGCAGTTAATTTTAACATGTGTGATCTTCTATACTGGAAAAATGCTGTTGGTGTAACTCAGCTATGACTGTATTTGAGCTTGTAACTAGTATCCATAATTTTTCTACTGTAAATGTTTCAGTTTCTTCTAGTTATCCTCTAGGAGCTTCTCACTTTAAGAATAAATGTGTTTGATAGAAGACTTGAGAGTGTTTTCTTCCTCAAACCCACAGTTCGTCAAATGATCAACTGCTATTCAGCTATTTGGAAATAGCCAAACAGGGTTAGTTTTGGTCCAGGTAGTGCATCCACCTGAAAAGTATTCACGTGGCCAATAGTCCCGTGGTAACTGGGAGTCCTTCTACCTGACCCTTAGGGGCTGGAGCCCAAGGGCAGGGAGTTAATCTGTTGCGACCGTCTTTATCTGTAGTTACACTGCTCTCTCCTGGGTCAGGGTTATCTTGGAAGTCACCTCAGCTTTAAAATGGGGAGGAGATTGTATGGCAAGGGATGAGGTGACTCCTAGTTCTTGGGCTCCAGCACTTTCCTGAGGAGCAAAGCTTGGAGTTATAGAGGGGTCCAGGCATGGGTAGTGGCCATCATTTCTGGACTAAAGGAGAAGCTGCTCCAAATGAAGGACAACAGATCCATGATCTATAGTTACTATTCCACTTTATACTTGATACAGAGAGGGCTTCTGTACAATATAGCTTAAAATGGAGTAATCAATGATTAGTGTTCTGTTAAAGTCCAAGTAAGAAGAATGACTTTTATATCCTAATATTCACTGGATCATTGGTTGTAAATTATATATACTGGGTACATCTAACCACAGGTGTATTTTATTTGACACACAGAGTTACTTTTCTTAGCCTACACTTAGTCAAATGGGGATTTCATTGTTACATTTCTACATGTTACAATCCTTTTCATCCCATCACTCTCCCCTGCCAGTACAGGATTTTTAAAAATAATTTATTGCCAAGCTATAACAATTGATGGATTACATAAAGTATGGATTTCATTTTTTTCTTTAAATATTACTAGTTCTTTTCTCATAGAAAGCAGCAGCTACATAGAGTTGACTAGCAGCTGCTCCCTCCTCCTTTAGATGAGGCATCCTGTGTTGTGTTGCCCAAGTCTCTCCATGACTGTTCTCTCATACTGTCAGCTGACCACCATAAGCAGTGCAGCTCACCACCCTTACTTTGTCCCTTGTGGTTCTCTATTCATGCCAATGGTTGGGTGGAGGATGTCTTTTCTAATCAATGGAGAAAATTCAGGTTTGGGTCTAACAGGAATCTTGGAAACTAGAACTCAAGTGTCTAATTCTATAAAAGAACAATCAGGGTAAGTAACCAGTCCAAGGTCCTGCCTGACCTTTGCCAGGCTGAGTTGATTGATCAGCGGCTTCTGGCCTTGTTTTCTTCCTGCTCTTCACACTTCCTCCTTTAGTCTCCCATGGAGACCTTCCTGCACTAGTGGCTCCCTGCCTGAAAAGGTGGGGCTTATTTTCAGGCAGGCACAACTCTAGCTAGCTTTGCCTAATGTTTGCTTGTCCCAGGATTGCTAGGGTCAAGAAGCAGGGTGCTCCTTGGGTCTTTCCTATCAAATGGAATTATTGGCATTTCATACCATGCTTAATTTCATACCATGCTCAATAGGAGCAGCAGCTTTGCCTTAAAATATAACATAGGAGAAAGGTTTGATTTGAGGTACATAATACACCTGCCAAAACAAAGCTTCACTTGCTTAAGGAAGAACTCTTCTAAATTTACGACTATGCATTAATTTGTTTATTATTATTATTGCTAGTCCTGGGGCTTGACCTCAGGGCCTGGGTACTGTCTCTGAGCTTCTTTTGCTCAAGGCTAGCACTCTACCACTTGAGCCACAATGCCACTTGTGGCTTTTTCTGTTTATGTGGTACTGAGGAATTGAACCCAGGGCTTCATGCATGTTAGGCAAGCACTCTACCGCTAAGCCACATTCCCAGCTCACAACTCCCTTAGTAGGAGAGTGAACCAAACATCTTCTGATGGGAGTTTGAAAGTTCTGCTGGTCTTTCAGTCTGCAAAGGGTGTTCATATTCAAGTTCTCCACAATTTTCCAGTAGCTACTGAGAACTGTAGCTGAATAAACTCTGCTGTTGTTGGGCAGGAATCTCAAACTCAGCATGCAGTTTTCAAATGCCTGGCTTCTTGGCCATTTTCTCTTTTGTCATTGTGTGGATCATACTTTTGGATTTGGAAGCTCTTTTTTTTTGGCCAGTCCTGGGCCTTGGACTCAGGGCCTGAGCACTGTCCCTGGCTTTTTCTTGCTCAAGGCTAGCACTCTGCCACTTGAGCCACAGCGCCACTTCTGGCCGTTTTCTGTATATGTGGTGCTGGGGAATCGAATCCAGGGCCTCATGTATACAAGGCAAGCGCTCTTGCCACTAGGCCATATCCCCAGCCCTGGAAGCTCTTTTAAGCTAAGGTTCTAGCTATTCAGGAGGCCGAGATCTGAGGAATGTAGTTCAAAGCCAGGCCAGAGAGGAAAGTCAGTGAGATTCATCTCAATTAACTGCCAAAAAAGCTGGAAATGGAGCTGTGGCTCAAGTGGCAGAGCATTCAGGAACTGCCCAGGCCCTGACTTCAAGCCCCAGGACCAGTGCATCACCCCCCACCCCCGAAAAAAAAAATCCCTATATCCATTTTTCATTCTATCAGCCTCATTACTTTGGATTATCTTTGTGCTAATGTACTTCCTAATTAGGAGACAGCTGTCAAGAGTTTCTAGGCATCACACACAAATACAGTATACCCATCAGACGAAGGGGAGTCCATCTTGTCCTTGTGCCACTGTGTTTTTTTTTCTTTTTGCCACTCCTGGGACTTGAACTCAGGAACTCAGGGCTTGAATATTGTCCCTGAGCTTTCCCTACCCTCTCAAGGCTAGCACTCTACTACTTGAACCACAACAACTCCACTTCGGGGGTTTTGGTGGTTAATTGGAGGTAAGAGTCTCAAGGACTTCCCTGACTGGGCTGGTTTCAAACAGCAGTCCTCAGATCTCAGCTGCCTGGGTAGCTAGGATTACAGGAGTGAGCCACTGGCATCCAGTGTGTGTCACTATTGTTTGAAATGTGTGAATGAATCTTAACCAGAAGCTCTTCTCATCTTCCACTTCAGAGATTCCCTTTATTCTGCTAAACAGAGTCAGGACTGAGTCAACGCAGGGTTGCAGTCTTGTTAAAGCTCTAATCATTTTTAGTTTACTCTGTTTCTAAGTTATGGCCTTCTAAGAGTTTAGTGTATGCACCAAGGTTCTTGTTACTGGAAGTTTCTGAACTATCAGAACTGCCAAAACTCTGTGGTTTTCCATAGTCTTTTTGGGGGAACCCATCTTCCTTGTTCTGCTTTTGATTTAGTAAATATCTGAAATGGAAAATGGGTTCAGAATTAAGTTCTGCTTTCTGCACACTCCCTCACTGGGATATTGATCGGTATACTTAGATTTTCTACTTTTCAGCTCTATGAGGCCATCTATAGCCCTGTCCATGCCATTGCCTTCTTCCCAGGCACAGCTCAGTGTTCAGATTCTTGCCTTTACCCAGAATGAACAGATCTGTCCAGATAAAAGATAGCTTCAGTATCAGTACAACTTAGCCTTGAAGTCCTACTTTGTTCCTTTGAACAGATTTTTGATATTTTCCTCACATTTTTCTGTCCATCTATGTGTTTAAGTTGAGCTACCTCAAGCTGCTCTGTATCATATTTAGAAGTAGAAGTACTATCTGATACTTGATTTTCTCTGCATAATAATTATTTATTTTAAGCCTCTCCTCCCATGTGGTCTCAGAAACCCTATAAGGATTAAAAATGATTTGGGGGAAATATTTGTTAAAGTCCAGACATAGATGCCTCCCCCTCCCATTCCTTTTGTTGAAAACATGGCCCCCAGCTGGTGACAGTATTTTGGGAGGTAGTAAGAGCTGTGGGAGGTTGGAGCTCAGCTGGAGGAAGTCATTGGTGTCATACCTTTGAAAGGCATATATTGTCCCTGGCTTTCTCCCCTATGTCTGGTTTCTTCCAGTCTCCTGTGAGATGAGCATCCTCTGCTGCATACTCCCACTGCCGTGAGGTTTCAGCCTTGTCTCAGGCTCTAAACAAGGAGGCCACATGGACTGGACTAAAACTGAAATCGTTCCCCTTAAACTGATTTTCACTTTTTACAGTAATAAAAGTCTGGCTTAATAGAAAATTGATACCAGCAAAGTAGAATTGTTCCTGTGAGTATATATGGTTTGGAAGCCCTTGGAATTTTTTTTTTTTGTTTTTAGAAGTTTGGAAAGGTTTGGAAAACGCAGGGTTGTAAGCTGGTTCTGAAGACTAGGATGCTGATAGAAATGTGGGCAGTAAAGACATGCTCATGAAGTTTCACATGGGAAAAGGGACTAAGCCGGGAATTGGACCATACACCATTCATGTCACATTCTTGCAAAGAACTTGCCTACATTTTGTCCATGCCCTGAAACTCTGGAAAGCTGAAATTAAAGGTAAAGGTAACCTGGTAGAGGATATTTCAAGAGAGCCTAACATTCAGTGTGACATAGATACTGTGGGTTTCTGCTAGCCAGATTCACATTGAAAATTTGTAACAAAATTACAGAATGGACAGATTTGAAAAAGTTGGAGTTTGGTGAGAAAAATCCATGTCAAGTTGGGGCTAATGAACACAGTGTCTGGTGAGATTAGCAGCATCAAAAAGAAGCACCCAAACAATGGAAATTATTGCCACTTTAAACATGGTGCCAGAAATTTCTAAGCTAGGCAAGTAAACTAAGAAATGAAGATGGGATTGGAAGTAAAGAGTAAGAAAATTGACATTATTTATAGATGTTATTTTTCTTATGCAGAAAATCAAAAAGAACCTACTAGTAAAATATTAGAATAAATATGAGAGTTTATCAGGGTCGTTGGACATAATAAGGCTATTATGGTCCTTTAAGATGGCTCCCAATGATTCCTACTTTCTTATATTCACATATTGTACCAGTGTTGTTTCCTGTGATCAACCGAATATAATACACACTAATAGTATATCACTACTAATGTTAGGTTATCAAAGACACTATATCTTGGGCTGGGAATGTGGCCTAGTGGTAGAGTGCTTGCCTCACATATGTGAAGGCCTGGCTTTGATTCCTCAGCACCACATACATAGAAAAAGCCAGACGTGGAGTAAAAAGAAGCCAGGGACAGTGCTCAGGCCCTGAGTTCAAGCCCCAGGACTGGCAAAATCCAAAAACAACAACAAAAACCCCAAGGATCCTGGTTCAAAGCTAGCCAGGCAGATAAATCCAAAAGACTCTTATCTTGAATTAACCAGCAAACTGGCAGAAGTAGAGGTATAACTCAAGTTGATAGAGCATGAGCCTTGAGTGAAAAAGTTAAGGGAGAGTGTGAAGCCCTAAGTTCAAGCCCTGGCATCTTTGAAAAAACAGTCATGGAAGGTATTTAAAAAGACCTACAAATGGGCTGGGAATATGGCCTAGTGGTAAAGTGTTTGCCTCATATACATGAAGCCCTGGGTTTGATTCCTCAGCACCACATATATATAGAAAAAAGCCAGAAGGGGCGCTGTGGCTCAAGTGGTAGAGTGCTAACCTTGAGCAAAAAGAAGCCAGGGACAGTGCTCAGGCCCTGAGTTCAAGCCCCAGGACTGGCAAAAAAAAAAAAAAAAAGACCTACAAATGAAAATCTTCCATATTTATTGTTAAGATTATTTCATATTCTAAATCAATGCAAATCCTTCAAAATTAAGAAGAGTTGGGTCAGAGATGTGGTTCCGTTGGTAGAATGCTAGCCAATGAGTGAGTCAGGTACCAAGTCTGAGTGCCAGTTTTGGACCTAAGGGGGGAAAAAGAAAGGTTGGGTAGGGGAGAGAAGAAAGAGGATATCTAAAGTTATGACATTGATCAAGATATATTGTGTTCATAAATTGCTTTGTTAAATGACAACTCCTTTGTACAACTATTTAAAGATAACTAAAACATATTTTATATCCTTAAAAATCTATTTTAAGAATACCAGTCAAAAACAAGATACTAGTAGTTTAAAGAATTGTTTTTTTTTTTTTTTTTTTTTTTTGGCCAGTCCTGGGCCTTGGACTCAGGGTCTGAGCACCATCCCTGGCTTCTTCCTGCTCAAGGCTAGCACTCTGCCACCTGAGCCACAGTGCCCCTTCTGGCCGTTTTCCATATATGTGGTGCTGGGGAATCGAACCGAGAACTTCATGTGTAGGAGGCAAGCACTCTTGCCACTAGGCCATATTCCCAGCCCTTAAAGAATTGTTTTTGAGGAGCTCTTGTCAAATTTCTTAAAAATGTTTTAGCAAAGATTTATTTTTAGTATAATGGGGTTAAAGTAGATGTAAAAAAAAAGAGGGAGAAACATTTCCTGTTTCTTTTGCAGGAAGTGGGAGTTGAAGACTTCACAAATACTTGTAAAATTTGTGTGAAAGGAGAGATAAGAGTCAACAAAGAATATGACAAGAGTGGAGGGATACTAGCAAACACCAGATTTCCTATAAAGTGTTGGCAATTAACACATTGGGGGATAAGCTGAGGAAGGAACAATTTCATGTTGAGCACAATAAAGAGTCTAGAAATATGTATATACATGTATAAAGACTTGGCTCTTTCAGAGCTGGAAACTATGCTGAATGTGAAGAGAATGAGCTTCACAGTTATTGGGCCGGAGCGAATGGTTCACCACATGGAAAGGCCTCTCTGCTACAAGCCTTGCAAAAGAGTTCCAAGGAATTAAATGATTAAAGATGAGAAAGAAGGGAAAACGTTTTAAGAATTTTTTTTGGAGAAAATACATAAGGCTTAGGACCTTGGAGTCCCAAAGATATCTGAAATAAAGAAAATATAAACCAAAAGAAAACTACTGGTAAATTTAACTACATTGATGTTAAGATTTTCTTAAAAACCCCAAAACAACATAAAGAAAGTGCAACTGAGTATGGTAACCCATACCCACTCCCAAATGCTGGAATCTTAGGATACAAAATACATAAAGAAGTCTGTTACCTAGAGAAAGAAACCCCTATAGACAATTAGGCAAAAAGAGTTGATTAGAGATTTTTACAGAAGAGGAAACCTGAATGGAAAATAAACATATGAAAAGATTCTCAACCTCATAAATAGCCCCAAAATGCAAATTAGAAGTACAGTGAGATCCTACTTTCTATCTACCTGAATAGCAAAAATTAAAGCATCTATACATATCAAATGTTGACAAGCTTATGGATACTGGCTCTTATACCTTGCTGATGAGAGAATAAACTGATTAAACCACAGGAAATAATTGCAAAGTTGGGAGACATATTGATTCTACTGTTGTATACATGTCCTACAGAGAAATCCTTTTATATATGTATCAGGACACAGAAGCATGTTCACTGGACCATCATTTATAAGAGAGCAAGAACTAAAAACAAATACCAACATCCATTCTTGGTAGATTGGATAAATTAATTTAATTGCATTATCCCAATGAAATATACAATATAAGGAAAGAGGAATGGCAGCTTCCCCTGTCAATGTGAATCTCTCAAACTTCAATGGAGCATAAAAAGGTAGGTTGCAGAAAATACATAAAGTACAATCCACTTATGTATGGTTAAAAACCACATCAAACAGTGGGTAAATTTTTCATGATTGTCTGTCGGTTTATCTGTCCAACATATGAAAGCTAAGGGCTAATAAGTAGAATTTGGCTTAGTTAATTCCAGGGAGAAAGAGGAAATCTGAGAATGATACCAAGAAGGTCTAAAAGTACTGTTGATAATTTTTTTCTAAGCAGACATTTTCATATATATTATTTCACATATAAATATTTTATTATAAAATCTCAGCTGATTTTAGTAGAACTTTCCCATTTTTATCCTTTATAGAGCTTTGACTTTCATTCATTCATTCATTCTTTGTGTGTGTGTGTGTGTGTGCACGCACTCATGCGCGCGCACGCATGCGTGCGAGCGTGTGCATGTGTTTTGCCAGTCCTGGGGCTTGACCTCAGGGTCTGAGCACTGTCTCTGGCTTCTTTTTGCTCAAGGCTAGCACTATACCACTTGAGCCACAGCACCACTTCTAGCTTTTTCTATATGTGTGTTGCTGAGGAATCGAACCTAGGGCTTCATGTATATGAGGTGAGCACTCTACCACTAGGCCATATTCCCAGCCCTCATTCTTTTTTTTTTTAATGATGGGGGAAGAGTGGAGACTAGGGATGGTCTCTTCCTTCCATAACCCTTAAGAACAATAAATTGTTTTGGGGTACCTGTTATTTGGAAGTATTGTTCTGGCAGCCCTTAGGGCATAACCTAATTTAAAACACCAGATAGTTTTGGGTCTTGTTTCTACAAGACTTTGAGACCTAAGATTATATCCAGTGGACTATTCCATTTTGTTGCCACAGACATGAAAATATAAGCTAAGTTCTTAGGTGTTTCTTTAAAGGACTAGAACAGCTATTGTTTTTAGTGTTTGCAGTAGAGTTCCAGGTGACAGAAAGGACAATCCTATTTAACATGGTAAACACTCTACCTATATATTCTTGTATGTTTGTGGTTTTTTGTTTGTTTGGTTTTTTTTTTTTTTTTTTGCCAGTCCTAGGGCTAGAACTCAGGGCCTGAGCATTGTTCCTGGCTTCTTTTTGCTCAAGTCTAGCATTCTACCACTTGAGCCATAGCATCACTTCCAGCCTTTTCTGTTTATGTGGTACTGAGGAATCAAAGCCAGGGCTTCATGCACGCTAGGCAAGCACTCTACCACTAAGCCACATTCCCAGCCCTCTTCCTATACATTCTGAATGGTGCCTGTGTAATAGAAAGTTCCTTGCTGATACTACTACCTACAACTAATAGCCATCTACATACTCTGCCTTTCTGATTCCTAACTACCTCCCAGCCCTCATTTATCAAACCCAGATTTCATCAAAGTAGTGTACACAGAGGCTTCCTCCTGTCTTGTGAACAGTCTCTGTAAGTCTTGTTAGATCACTGTCTAGTTTTAGTATGCTTAGAAACAATGATCAGGTCACATCAATGCCTTAACTTGCCATTATGACCACAGATGATAAAGATATCACATACCACAAAAGGAAACACCATGGAGATAGGCAGTAGGAGCTTCTGGCTGGCTGCTGGCAAAGCTTCCCCTAGCCTTTTGCCTCATTTATGCTCTGTCAATAGATGAGCAGTTTATGTATTAACAGCCCATGACAACCCTTCCTCCATTGAGGGAGAGGAGCTGGTGAATCATATGCTTATCCCTATTCCTTCCGCAGATATTTTACCCTAGCCATTTATAATGCTGGCTCAAAGTGTCCCAAACTGGCTATAACCAGAGTCACATAAAGTCTCAAGTGTACACTTACGTATACTGTTGGATGATGCAATTTTTGAAACGAATCTTTGTATATCCCAGGCAATAAACTACTTGTTCATATCTATGTCTGGATTTGTGATGGACTTTTTTCCTTGTGATAGCTGGCCCTGATGACTTAGATTACATGGAATTAGACCAGAATGTCATCTGACCAGAATCATGATCTTGCTGCTATCAAAGTTCTAATTGACCCCTTATAAAACAGAAACAGCCTTCCAAAGCAACCAACCACTTTGGTGGCAAATAACAAACATTTTACATGTCCTCTGAAACAATTCTCATTATCATAAAATTACTTTTAGATCAGAGGGTTAAGATGGAAATAAGTACTGGTGACATCGAAATGCCATTTGAGTAGTCACTATGCTGACAGGGTTGCTGTAGGAAGAGATAGCTACCGGATGCGTGCTATTTAAGAAATGACTTGGGAGTTAGAGCCTCTAAATTCTCAAAGGGAGAGACTGCTTGGAAATGCTGGTTTGTCTTTCTAAGTTCCAAAGTCTAACCCTTGCTACACACAGGTCTTTTTTTTTCATTTTCATACTTGATACCCATTTCATATATATATATACATACACACATATATCACATAGCTAAAGCGGCTTAGATTGTGAGATCAAGGGGATGTCAGGGGAGGTGGAGAGGGCTGAGAAAAGATGATTTCATTATTTTAGCTTGGGGCACGGGAAAATGATGGTACCACCAAGAATCGTGAGGTTTGAAAGACTACATTTTTGCATATACTAAGTGAGAGAGAATAGCACCCAGAGACAATTATTCTACAGATAACTGGAAATGTAGATGTATTTAGCGCTGGACATATGCTATGGTTTGAATATGAAAAGGCTCATATGTTGAGGGCTTTGTCCCCAGCTGGCACTGCTATTTTGGGACATTCTGGAAACTTCAGTGACATGGGTCACTGGTGTACGTGTGTGTGTGTGTGTGCGCGCGTGCTTGTGCGGGTGTGTCCTTAGAAGGTATCTTGTCCCTGGCCCCTCCCGTCTCTTTTCTCTGTCAGACATTTTCCTTCTAATTGAATTTCCCTTGTCATCTCCAAAATGAGACAGGAAAATTACTTCTTGGTTTCCCTTTTGGCAGGTAGGGTTGAGTTCATTCTTAGCAGAAGCGGCTATAGAAGATGGACAGACAACACTCTGAAGCCCTTTTAAGATTAAAAAGAACCAAAGTCATTTAGGATGGAAATGAGGCAGGCCAAGTAGATACAGAGACAGGAAAATTACCTTATTCTGGGCTGGGGATATGGCCTAGTGGCAAGAGTGCTTGCCTCGTATACATAAGGTCCTGGGTTCAATTCCCCAGAACCATATATACAGAAAATGGCCAGAAGTGGCACTGTGGCTCAAGTGGCAGAGTGCTAGCCTTGAGCAAAAAGAAGCCAGGGACAGTGCTCAGGCCCTGAGTCCAAGCCCCAGGACTGGCAAAAAAAAAAAAAAAGAAAATTACCTTATTTAAAAATTAAATATTAACTCAGGTTAAAACCTGGAAGTAAACAAAAAAAGCAGAACTCCTATGTTAAAATACAGAATTAGGAGACATTGGAGAGGCCATCTAAATATGCCGTCTCCTTTGAAATATACGAGGGGCTATATAAACCTGTCACGCTTTGGAATGGTTAAAATCTGAGTCTTTTTCATGAATGGATAAAGACAAAGAATGAAAGGCATGACTGGTAAAGAGGATCCCAAGCCAGGTGCTGGTGGCTCAGGCCAGTAATCTTCACTACTCAGGAGGCTGAGATCTGAGGATTGCAGTTTGAAGCCACCTTGAGCAGGGAAGTCTGTGAGACTCTGTCTCCAATAAACTACCAAAGTTGGAGAAAAAGCAGGAAATGGATCTGTGGCTCAAATGCTAGCCTTGAGCAAAAGAAGCCCAGGGACAGCACCCAGGTCCTGAGTTCAAGCCTCTGAACTAGCACACGTACAAAGAGGGTCCTGGAGGTTGCCTTCATTTTGAGTGAAAATCACCCCTCTTCCTCATCCAGAAGAGTCTAAGGATTCCTACTTGGCAGACTGACATGACAATGTGTCATTCCCCTAGCTAAGAAAGTATAGATGCTGTTGGTAGGAACCACCATGTTGAGTCTTAAACTCCTGTTTCCTACCTGGGCAACAGGAGATGCTTCTCTCTTGTTCAACTTCCTCTACTTTAATCTTGTTACATGAAAATAATCCTTGATAAAACTTTCTAGAAGAACAGAAAGAAAAGCAGAAAATACAAATAGCCAACAAGCATGTGAAAAATGTTTACTATCACTAATCATTAGGGAAATGCAGGTTAAAAAAATAAAAATAAGCCAGCTTTAGTGGCGCACAACTGTTATTTCAGCTCCTTGGGAAGCAAATATAGAAGAGTCAGGGTTCAAGACTTGTCCAGGCAAAAGTACAAGAACCTATCTGAAAAACAAACTAAAAAGCAAAAGGATTGGAGACATGGTTCAAGTGGTAGAGTGCCTGGCTATCAAGCATGAGATCCTGAGTTCAATGTCCAGTACTGCCAAAATAAAATAAATAAAAGAATCACTGTATGATCACTCATGCTTGTTATTATCAAAAAGAGAAAAGATAACATGCTGGCAAGAAAGTGGAGAAAAAGAAACACATTGTTGATAGTAATATAAATTAACACAACCATTGTGCATAGTAGTCAAGAAGTTTTTTTCTAAAAATAAGAAGCAGTCCCATTTATAGTTATATATCCCAAATGAATTAAAATCAGTTTATTGAAGAGATGGCTCTAGCCCATATTCATTACATACTATTCATTACAGGACGATAGACAAGATAAGGAAACAAGCTAAGCGCTCATCAATGGATGAATGGATAAAAATGTCATTTAAATACATAAAGAAATATTTATTACTCAGCCATATAAAGGAAGACAACTTTGTCATCTGTGACAACATGGATGAACCTGGAGAACATTATACTAAGTGAAATAAGCTAGACACAGAAAGACAAAAAAAAAAAAAAACCCAGCATGATCTCATTCATATGTGGAATCCAAAACACAGAAGCAGAGAGTAGAATGTTGAATACCGGAAGCTAAGGGAGGGGAAAGGAGAGTAAGAACTATAGAGATATTGAACAAACTTTAGAATTTCAGTTGCATAGTATGAACAAATTCTGATGACCTTTTCCATAGCATAGTGATTATAATTAATAATAATATGTATTTTAAAATAACTAAGAGAAATCACAATTATTCTTACCACCATGTGAACCATAGATATGTTAATGGCCATGATTTGATTATATATGTACAGATATTTATACAGTTATTTACCTATTAAATTTTAAAAAATAAAACAAAAGATGCACATGGCCTGAACCATAAATAATGATTTTTTTTTTTTTTTTTTTGGCCAGTCCTGGGCCTTGGACTCCGGGCCTGAGCACTGTCCCTGGCTTCTTCCCGCTCAAGGCTAGCACTCTGCCACTTGAGCCACAGCGCCGCTTCTGGCCGTTTTCTGCATATGTGGTGCTGGGGAATCGAACCCAGGGCCTCGTGTATCCAAGGCAGGCACTCTTGCCACTAGGCTATATCCCCAGCCCATAAATAATGATTTTTGAGTAGCACATCTGTTGTGCTAAGAACTTCCATGGTGTGGGTGTGGGCATGTTCAAGACCCAACGTTGGGTATGGAACTAAGGAGAAGGGACTTAAAAAAACTTTTAAAGCATGTTAATAGGAATCAGAAGAAGATCACAGATGAGAACGAAGCAAGAGAAAGTGTGAGAATTTATACACTTGGAGCCAAAATACTGCAAGAGTTATTAAGAGGCCTCTGGCAAGTTAACTCAGGGTCTTCTTGTTTATTTATAGAAATGTCTTGGGTAGTAGAGAGACAGAGGGTTTAAATAAAGAATATCTTTCTGTACAGGAGTGAATGTGAATGAGAGAAGGAGAGGGAGAGGGAAAGAGAAAGGGGGAGAGAGAGAGCACGAGAGAGAGGGAGATTGAGAGAGAGACTGAGATGCAGATTCATCTTTTTTTCGGAGTTTCCCTTTGGAACATACTTCTTGTCTCTTCCACTCTCTTGTCTCCCAGCTGCTTCAGTGCCACCTCCTCCTCTGATCAATTCTGTTTGGACACCTTGTCTGACCTTGAGCTATCCCTCAGCCCTTCCAGGTACTGCCTCAGCCAGGCCAAGCCAAGTCCTGGCAGAGGCCTTGCTGAACAGAATTCACTGTGAAAGCGGGACTTGTTCTCTTCAGAGGGCGAAGCAGGCTACTGTGAAGAGAGGAGAGCACCCCCCAGTTCTGCTATACTCCCTCACAAGGTCCCCAAAGAGACCTACCCTTCCCCTTTCTGGGATGACCTCCATCCTTAATGAAATGAGAAAAACAAGACTGTCAAGACTTATTTCCTTTCCAAGTAAAAGATGAATTCACTGAAGTGCATTTGAAACACTGTCTGGCAGGATGGTGATGGGGGAGGAGAGGAGAGTGACTTGCCCTTGCTTTGCTAGGCATCTGAGAACTTGGCCCTCATGTGCTTTCCTCGAGACTTGCAGGGCCATGTATCACTCTGGGAGAGGCCCAGAGGTTCCTCCAGATAGAAAGCTTGTCATTCTTAGGGCCTTCATGTGCAATGTGTGTTCTTGATTTGATCATTCCACGGTATATATATTATAATAAAATCAGTTGTGTTCATTGAGCATGAGTGTGTTTAGAAGGATAGCAACTGGGCAGGAGCTCAAAGAAATTTCAGATAAGAGCTTGTTCTCTCTACTCCAAGGCATAGGCCCAGAACAGTGAAAACTATAGGTCATGTTTAAAACACTGGGAACTATAAAGAGTTGAGTGAAAGGAGACACCTTTAAGGAGTAGGGTGGCTGGGGATGATTTCTTAAGTGGAGGTACAAAGTATCCTGGAGTTTTGACAGATGGAGAGGAGGAGAAGAGAAAATCACAAAAGCATAAGAAAGTCAAGAAGTGGCAATGACTAAGGTATGGTGGGAACTCACAGAGCTCAGCGTGTTTGGCGGTAGGGTTGGGACACAGTGGGATTTAGGCACAACCAGATGACAGAGGTTGGCACATTTGTAATTCTAGCTATGTGGGGACCCAGAGATGGGAAGATTGGCATTCCAGAGCAGACCAAAAAATAGAGAGACTCTACCTCAAAAACCAAGCTGATGGCCCGTGCTTCATGACTATAAATCCAATAGGTGGGAGGTGAAGGTAGAAGGATTGTGGTCAGAGGATAGCTCAGGGCAAAGTGAGACGCTATCTGAAAAATCAGTGAAAGCAAAAAGGATTGGAAATGTGGCTCAAATGGTAGAGTGCTTATCCAACATAGCACTTAGAACCACTGAAAACCCTAAAAACCAACAAACACTAAGCAAACCTATTAGTCTTTTGTTTTCTAGGTAGTAGAGAAACAGAATGATGTGTGCATTTACCTAGAAGTAGATTAAATATGGGAGAGAGACTGGAAGCAGGTCAGTGCTGGAGTCATTGTAGTAAAACAGACAAGACTTGGTCTGAGAACAAGTAGTGGGCCTCATTGGATGTAAGGGGAGTGAGGCATCCCTAGTTCCCCCTGAGTGAGCTGCTCTGGGGACTATCAAGCATATAGCAAGAAGAGATTCTCCATGGGGCTAGCACGGTCATAGTCCCCCAGTTAATGATGGGTGGCTTGCTGCTTAGGTGAATGGCTCATAGGGCAGTTCTGGATGTGATATGCTTGCTACCTTCTAGGCAACACGAGGGTGTAGCATTATCTCTTGCTGTTTGCTTCTTTTTGTTTGTTTTGTAGGTGGTCACCATGGCCAAAAATTGAAGGTCAATGAGCATGCTTTCATTTGGTTCATTGAGTGTTTGAGTCTTCATGGGAAATCTAATTCTCAGAAATTTAATTGCTACTTGCTCATTAGATAGCACTCCTGTGTTTATTAACCTTTAAAAAAGAGCTTACAACTGAACAACGGTGATTTCTGCACAGTCAAAATGATGTGTGAAGAACCTGCACTACGTTTGTCTATTATATACAGACATCTTCCTTAAGGACTTCCTGACTCAGATCCTAGTTAGTATTACTTGGCACACAATTTGAATCAAATTACCTTTTTGTGTCCTAGCTCATATAATGGCAGGTTAGTGGGCATCACAAGAGTCAGGGTTTGTGTGTTTGGTATGGTGTTGGTGGCCACACTGGCTAGTATGAAATGGACCAGGTCAATCAGATAGAACGGGGCAGATGAAACCACTTTAAAAAACCTCAATCACAGGGCTGGGAATGTGGCTTAGCAGTAGAGTGCTCGCCTTGCACTCATGCCCTAGGTTCGATTCCTCAGCACCACATAAACAGAAAAGGCTGGAAGTAGCCCTGTGGCTCAAGTGGTAGAGTGATAGCCTTGAGCAAAAAGAAGCCAGGGACAGTGCCCAGGCCCTGAGTTCAAGCCCCAGGACTGGCCAAAAACCAAAACAAAACAAAATACCTCAAGCACAGATACCCAGTGCTATTGACTGTCCAACACCGCCACCCCCAACCCCCCCCCCCTGCAAAAAAAAAGAAAAGGGGAAAGAAACAACAAAAACACAAGCCAGATGCTGGTGGCTCATTCCTGTAATCCTAGATACTCAGCATGCTGAGTGATATCTGAGGATTGCAGTTCAAAGCCAATCTAGTTAGACAAATCTGAGAAACTCTTATCTTCAATTAACCAGCAAAAAGCCAGAAGTGGAGCAGTGGCTCAAGTGGTAGAACATCAGTCTTGAGTGCAAAAAAATAAGCAGGAGCAAGAGGCTCTGAGTTCAGTATTGGCCCCCAAAAACATAGTACAAGAACATTTCTGCATAACAGTCATTACATTTTACCATGATAACCTTCCATTACGATGCAAAACTTAAGCTAGTCTTCAGATATTTTGTTTAAGGAGACTAGAAGAGACCTAACACTTTTCAGAATGATATACATTTTTGTAAGAGATAATAAACTCAACTGTCTTTAAGAGCCCAGAGATAATGCCATCTAGTAAAGGGGACCAGGTGCATTATAATAGAAGGGATAATCTATTAAAAATAGAAATTCAATTTAAAAATACTATCAGTGCCAATCAATGTACACATGCCAACTGGCTGTACCCAGGAAGCTGCACCTGTTAGAGCTTGGTCTAAGTGGTTATGTTTATGTTTCAGTGCTGGAAGGCTTTTGAAAAGTCCTGAATGAGGAAGAGATTGCTTCCTACATCCAGATAACTTGACCTTCTATCATAAATACTTGGCAGGACCTGCCTTGCTAGAAAATGTCAGCCTTTCTGTTGTCTTTAGTGCTTGAAGCCAGAAAGGTTGGGTCAAGGCATCAATGAATCATTTCACATTGGCTGTCTCAGACTTAGCAGGCATATTCACAATCAACACTGATGTGTTCTTCTGTGATTTCCTATAATTTCTTTCTCCTGAGCAAACAGTCAAGCAGAACATAAACATCTCAAAGGGCAACTATAAACACGATCATTCTTTTGGCCAAGTAATCCTGCTTTCTGAAGTCAATTAGTTTGGACTTCAAGTCATCCCACAGATTGCACTGGATAACCCAGCTTCAGAGTGCATTTGCTTTGGGCAATCCAGAACTTCAGGAGAATTGAGTCTCTCAGAGCGAATCCTTTGCTGTATTTGGGGAATCAAAGAAACCTCTGCTAATAGAGTTCACAGCTATATTTATGATTTGTTTTCACTGTCACCAGTCCTGAAGCTGTGTTTCTTATTGATGTTTGAGTTTGTTTTCACAAAATCAATATGTGTGTGTGACGGGTTCTGATAAAACCTTCCTACAGGGAAGAACAACGTTTTGAGGTGCAGTCTCAATTGCTTTTAGAAATCTTTGGCTCTTAGTCACAGTTGGAGACATATTTATTATATTTGGAAGTAAAAGAGATCAACTGAAACTTGGTAAACAAGCAAATGAATATGAAACTAGACCCTTAGTAGAAGAATTGCAGCTTTGATAGATGGCAACCTGATTTTGGAAAATAAATGTCTTTATTTAAACATAATCATAGCCAAGTGGCCTGGGTTGAAGGCTTTGCAAAGGGTCCCTTAACAGACCAACCAGGCAGGGCTTGGACTTGCAATAGACCCTTTCATCGATCACTAAATTATTCCTTTATCAAAAGAGCACCAGCCTCTGAAAGACAGTTTTCATGTTGCAAACAGAATTTACTTGCAAACACTACTTGATTATATTACATAATTCTGCAGATTTTCCCCCAGTAGATCAACATTACTGGTGTTTGAACTAACCTCCTAGAGCGTTAACCATAGAAGGTTTCAACTTGATTTATTCCTTTTTGATCTCAGTATTTTGGAAAAAGCCACAGGGTTGCTGGAATGTCTCCACACTTTTCATTTAAACACATGATTTATCTCGTTCTTCTCACAGCCATCAGAACTATAAACAGCTGTTTGCCTGTGTTCACTGTGGCTTCAAATTAGGGATGAGTCAAAATGGATAAACCCTAGCTATGCAGGTTTGGCAGCATTCTTATTCATCCCTAAGGAAGGGAGGGTGGTTTTCTGCTTTGGGTAAGAGTTCACCCTCTGGCTTCTGTGTTAATGCTGTAGAGGGGGCTTGCTGGGCTTCTACTTGCCAGTTCCTGAGAGCTGACTGTCTATGTGGGAGTGGGCTAGACCCCAGAGATTCACCAAGTCCTTAGAAACAAGCACTGTCCCTGCCTTCATGAAGTTCACAGTCCTGTGGGAGAGTCAGATGTTAACCTCTCATAATAACGGAGAAACCATGGGCTGGGAATATGGTCTAGTGGCAAGAGTGCTTGCCTCCAATACATGAAGCTCTGAGTTCAATTCCCCAGCACCACATATATAGAAAATGGCCAGAAGTGGCATTTTGGCTTAAGTGACAGAGTGCTAGGCTTGAGCAAAAAGAAGCCAGGGACAGTGCTCAGGCCTTGAGTCCAAGGCCCAGAACTGGCAAAAGAACAAAACAAAACAGTAACGGAGAAACCAGGCAGAAGGGGTGCAGATATGGTAGCAAGGATGTTTTGGCCAGAGAGAGAACAGCATCGATACTGGAGTATTAGAAAACTTCACCTTGGGAGCTGGGAATATGGCCTAGTGGCAAGAGTGCTTGCCTCGTGTACATGAAGCCCTGGGTTCAATTCCCCATCACCACATATATAGAAAAAGGCCAGAAGTGGTGCTATGGCTCAAGTGGCAGAGTGCTAGCCTTGAGCAAAAAGAAGCCAGGGACAGTGCCCAGGCCCAGAGTCTAAGCCCCAGGACTGGCAAAAAAAAAAAAAAAAAAGAGAAAACTCCCCCTTGGCAAACTCCATCTTGATTATGGGAATAGTCTTCTTAGCAGTGGAAGGTGTCACAGCTCATAACTCTACCAAACTTCTACCTGCCATCCAAAGACCATTTTTAAAGTTGCCTCCTTTCTGAATCTGAAGTCAGAATCCTTCTCCCCTATATGAAAACCTGTCTTGATATAAGTGATAAAACATTGTGGAGATTCTGTACTTTGAATGTGAGAAGGAATATATGTCTATGGAGTCAGATGCCTGAGTTCAAATTCTAACTCAACTATTTATTTGCTGTGTGGTCTGGGAAAGATTGCACCATACTTCTCTGTTTCTGTTTTGCCATTGGTAAAGTGGACATATAAATAGTGTCCTTCTCATAGGCTTGATAACCATGCCTGGTTCCGTGCCTAGCATATAGTGAAACCTTATTAATGTAACCTATTCTTTTTAATTCTTGTTTTTTTTTTATGCTGCAAACATTTTAATAATTATTTTTGAGCATACATTTTGGAAATTTACTTCAAACTGCAACAAGTTTAAATAAATGATTATAATATACAAATAAAATACAACCAAACATAAAACTTGCTTCAAGTGTGCCTTGCAACTAGACCAGTGTTTCCCCCTCCCTGAACATATCATTTATTTTTGA
Source organism: Perognathus longimembris pacificus (assembly GCF_023159225.1). Taxonomy (NCBI): domain Eukaryota; kingdom Metazoa; phylum Chordata; class Mammalia; order Rodentia; family Heteromyidae; genus Perognathus; species Perognathus longimembris. Next base: position 29,411,808 of record NC_063162.1, read on the forward strand.
GCTGCACAAACACACTTAATTTGATCTTTATAGTATGGCATTTAGGAAATAAAAATATACTCCCACCTCAAAGAAATAAAAAAGGTTGTGCATGATTATATGTTAAATGAAAGAGAGAATACTAGAATAGTGCAGGCATGATTAAAAAGGAAAAGAAAAGCTTGAGATGCTCATTAACTCTCTATGTCTTAAGGAAGCAGGATTTTTGATAAAGTAGCTTAAAAGTCAGCAAAACGGGGCATCAGTGATGGCAACTGTAGTGTATAGAATATGAAATAACAAACTTTACACAAATACACGGTTAGAAATTTACCAGTGAACACTGAAGATCTGAGAAGCTGCTCTTTGGAACAGTCGGTGAGTGGGACTATCTTTTCCAGTCACATGAGCCCTTGTGAATCAACACAGTGTCCTGTCCTGTTCAATATATCTGCTGGCTGGGTGGTTACAGGATTTTTTTTTTCTCATTAGCAGCTAACAAATTTACTCCACATGTTCTTAAAGCCTTAATGGTGGGATAAAAGGCAAGTGTCATTACCGTGGCGGATCACACTTCTCTGCACACAAACACAAGAGGCTTCACTAGAATTGTAAGTCTCTGATGACTCCCATTTTACTTCAGAACTCAATTGAGATGAAAGTCTTTTTAATTCTAAATGTCTTATTTCCTTAATACTTTTGCCCAAGTGCTCAGAGATGGCTGGAGTCCAATTAGGAACTACACCTTTATCTATAATATTTGGGTCAGTGCTCCTACTGGAAAATCAAACTGTTTTCAATCACAATGCCTTTCAAACTGCATGCGTATTTGGGGATCCTAGGAACCTAGTGTGTAGATTCTGATTAAGTTGGAGCTTCTGTATATCCTTCATTTTTAGTTTAGTTTTTTAGTTTGTTTTTGGTGCCTATCCTGGGGCCTGGGCACTGTCCCTAAGCTTTAGTGCTCAAGTGTACCACTCTACCACTTGAGCCACTACTTTTACTTTTTAATTCTACCAAATAACGGGTTTCCTTATGACATCTTTGTACATGTATACAATGCATCTCAATCATATTGTACTCCTTCTTGCTAGTCTCACTCCCTCAACAGTAAATCTTCCCCTTTCATACTGAACTACATTTCTAAGAAGTTCCAAGGTGATATTTACACAGCTAATTTGTATACTGCAGAGTAAGGCTTTGCACCAGCCTTAGGGAACTATCTGTGACAGACAGCAAGCAAGTGAGCGAGTGAGCTAGAGAGAGATAGGAGAGACAGGAGAGAGCAAGAGAGCGAGAGCAAGAATGAGGAGCAAGACAAGGAGCAAGAGTGAGAGTCAGCCCACTCCATAACACCTGACTGGGCACTGCACATCATGTTTTTTTCTGTCCTCCCGCAGTGTCCCACCTGCAGGTAGCTTCTCAATTGATATGCCAGGACTGTCATCACATTATAGTAGTGATTCTGGTTTTTTGGGATGTTGTCAGGATTCCCCAGAGAGAATGGGAGTGACTTAATTTAAGGGACAGTAAGGAAAATTGACATGTGGGGAACTCAGATAAGAATTGCTCTTGAAGTTTCTAGTCTGAACTTGTTAATATACCAGTAGGCTGAAAATTCAGGCAGAATTTCCTAATGTAGAATTCCTTTCCTAGGAAATCTTTTAAGTGTTTACTTTGAATTCTTTCTACTGATTGGGCCAGACCCACCTACATTATAGAGGATAAGCTGCTTTCCCTATAGTCAAGTAATTGTCAGTGTTAGCCACATATACAGTCTCATTACAGCAAAATCTACACTCGTGTTTGACCAAACAGCCCAACATCTTAGCCCAGTCAAATTTGACTCCAATGTAAGAGAAAATGACAAGGGCCTGTTCCATTTCCAGATCATGCTATCATACCTTTTTTTCTTCCCCCAGTCCTGGGGCTTGGAATCAGGGCCTGAGCACTGTCCCTGGCTTCTTTTTGCTCAAGGCTAGCACTCTGCCACTTGAGCCACAGCACCACTTCTGGCTTTTATATATATGTGGTGCTGAGGAATCGAACCCAGGACTTCATGTATGCAAGGCAAGCACTCTACTACTAGGTCAAACTCCCAGCCTGCTATCATACCTTTCATCTCTACCATGTCAGAGTATGACAAATCCTTGTAAGCCCAGTTCCTTTTGGGGGGCATGATCTGCATGGATTTGGATCCCATTTGGGAGATTAAAAGGTATCAATATTTGAGAATTGCCTGTGATGGTGGTTTGTGCTCAGTTAAATTCAACTTGAGCCTAATTCATTAACTCTTTTGGCTAAAGTGTCTCTGTGGAAAACCACGTTAGTCCTATTCAAATAGCTGCCCACCTTGACGTGCCAAGCTCAGCATTGAGAATTCAGACTGATTTACATGGGGCCACACCACCAGATTGCAAGCAACAGGAGGTCCCTTCCTGGAGGTCTTGGCGGGCTGCTAAGACCCCTGCTGTGGTCTTGACAAAGTCTGGCCACAGGTTAAAAAAAAAAAAATGCTTCGTAGTCCTTGGTGAAATGCCCAGTAGAAAACACTGAATTGTGGGATGGAGTTGAAGCATACTCAGACTTCACATTTACTCGTGGTCAGCTTTCTCAAGGCACTCTCCAGACTGTGATTTCAATTTTTGTTCAGCCTAGACTGGTGGAATAGGCCAGATGGAGATAGCTAACTCTTTTTTTTTTCCTGATATGATGGAATTGGTGCAATTGTTTTAGGCCAGACAACAAATAGGAAGGCGTACTATCTTGGGACAAGAGGACTTCCTCTCCATCTTTTACTAGCTGAGCGTCCTTGGACTGGCTATCTCAATTCCACTTCCATATCTACAATGATCTCCTTGGACATTTAAATTGAGGGTCACATGCCACACAGCTCAGTGTCACCTAGTAGGTGCTGAAAAAAAATAGCGAAACCTTTCTATCATTATTGTAGTAAACAAGCTTACGTGTGTACCACACCTTGCTGTGGTGACTGGGACTCTCCACAACTTTAATGGGGTGCGGTCTGAGGGGGCTGTGTGGGTACTGGGTGATCTGCCTCCCTCAGTCACAGCTAATTGGGTGAAGGAAAGTTGCCTCACCAAAGATGGACTTGGATCTCTCTCCTGGGAATTAGAAATTTGGATATTGAGAGACTGGTGAAGAACTGAGCTGAAAGCATGCATGGTCTCTGCTGACTTCTATACCCACTGAGGTGGTGACCTAGGAAGCCCTTGGGTGGAAAGAGCACATGAGCAGAGGCAGGAGGAGGGGAGACAATAGACTGAACTGTGCCTTGGAACTGAAATTCATGTATATGTCCTAACCTCAGAAAATGACTTTCTGTAAAAGTAGGGCCCTGTAGAGGGAATTAGCCAAGACAAGGTTCCATGGAGTAGAGTGGGGGCCAGCCCCTAATCCAATTTTTCTGATGTCCTTCTATTTGACCTACAAATACCTTGATTTCAGAGTTGTAGTCTCAGAACTGTATGATAATAGATTTCTAGTGTTATAAGCCATTGAGTTTGTGGGACTTTGTGATGGCAGCCCTGGGAAACTACACACTCCATTCCTTTGAGTAAGTCTCCCAGTCCTTGTGGGTGTGAAACAGATTCCGTGAATCCTGGGTGTAGTCTTTGGGAGTGTCCTGTGGCTGAACTGGGCAAAGTGGGGGGGGGGGGGGATGTTAATAAGCCAGAAACTTTATTCCCTTGAGGAATGTGACAGGGCCCTATGAAGTGAGCAAGAAGCTGAAAGGTTAGTGTAGAAGAGGCTTTTTCCTTCTTCCCCACTACCTCCTTTTTTATTTTTTTGTCAGTCCTAGGGCTTGCACTCTGGGGCCTGGGTGCTGTCCTTGAGCTCTTCAGCTCAAGGCTAGCTCTCTACTACTTAAGCGACAGCGCCACTTCTGGTTTTCTGTTGGTTAATTGGAGATAAGAGTCTCATGGACTTTCCTGCCTGGGCTGGCTTGGAACCACGATCCTCAGATCTCAGCCTCTTGAGTATCTAGGATGACAGGCATGAGCCACTGGCACCAAGCCATGAATCTCATTTTTGACTCTGAGGCCAAGGATCTATTAATGGCCAGAGGGTCTTTATATTTTGGATTTTGTAGGTAGAAGAGCTCTTATGTCTGGGTCCAGGTAAATTCATAGCACAATGGTTAGGAGCAGGGCTCTGGAGCCATATTGCTAGTATTGGGGTTCTACTGGTCATGGGTAAGTTGCCTTGTCCACTGGTCCTTATATTTTAAGGGGATGGCAGAAAATGGCACAGCATAGTAGATATGGTATTCCCCTGTCATCATCTTCATCACATATCTATGCCATAGGTGCTTTCTCTCTGCTATATTTCTCTTCAAATAAGCTTTTCTATCATTTTTACCTAACCAAATTACTTGCAGGATTTGTTAATTGATAGATTGCCTTGCCCCCAGAGTTTCTAATCTCTGGGAGTGGGACATGAAATATTACATGAAACTTTACATTTATAACAAGGCCTCAGATGATTCTGATTTTGTCCCTGGGACTAAATCTTTGAGAACTTCTGGTCTTGCTAAGCCTCATTAAAAAGGGATTTCTGGTATTTCTTACTCACAAGAGTTGTGAGGATTCAGTAAGTTGCTTAGGGTCTTGCTGTTCATGGAGCTCAGTATATTTTAGTGATCTTTATTGACATGAATTAAAGCAGTCTTCTATGCTTGACTTACTATTTTCTCCAAGATGTTTTTGAGTCAGGGAAAACTCTGGATGGTAATTCTGGATGTGGTGGAGAGAAACAACATCTCCTCTTGGTGCTTTCAGAGAAGACAAGTTTCCTCCTGAGACAAAGGGGCACCCATTCCTCTGCTGAGATTGTGTATGTCTCCTATCTAAGCCAATATATGGGTTTTAGGTGAGGTATGTGTAGAGTTGGGGCAAGGAGAAGAAGAGAGAATGTGCATGTCACCTTCAGGCTCATAAACTAAAAGCCCTGACTGTGGTGCTCAGAAGTTTGTAGGCACTCTCACTGCCTGGGCCTGCAACTGGCAGTCTCTACTGCTCCATGCCAGGCACTGCCCATCTGCTCAGGAAGATTTCTGTGGCCCGAGCCCTTTCCCACACTCTCAGCTAAACACAGTGGTTGTCTTGGTATTGGGATGTCAAGTGCTAAGGCCTTTCAGAAGACACTGTCTATATGTTTGCTCTGCATGGACTCTAGCCTGTGTTGAGCACAGACTTAGAGACTGCTAATAGCTTGGCGCTCCTAACCCAATATAACATCCTGGCACCAAGTCTCCTCATTAGCTTGGTCCTTGGGATTCCAGCTTTGGAAGCAAGACAGTTCATGTCAATAAGTAGTTCTTTGTCTCTGGGATTCTGGCCCCATCAGAGAACTGGGGCTCTGCTTCAGAGCTGCTGTCTTGTTGCTAAGATTCTTGGAACTCCTCCAAAGTTCACATTTCCCAGGATGGTAGAGAATGGCTAATGATTACAAAACCCTGAAAATGTATATACTGGTTACCACTTCAGAATAACTTTATTTAACAAGAGAATGATATTTCTGGTTCTGTTTGAATTATGTGTAGCTGAACTTTGAGGACAAAAAGCAAAATCTTTTTTTCTTTCTTTTTTCATGTGTACCTTGGTGGAAGTTTTCCTTCTCAAGGCAGAGAGCTCTTCTTGGAGCACCTGTGAGTACAAAATAGCAATTCCAGGGATAATGCCATAAACTTAGATTCTTCCATTGTGGTTGGCTGGGTGAGGAAGGGGTAAAGGGATCAGGCTGTAAAGATACTGTTTTCTTTTCCATCTTTCAAAGGTTTTCTTTGTCCCTAACATAAACCTTACATATTTGTCTCTCCCTATTGTAGGGCCACTTGAACATTATGGAAAATATTTCAAGAGCGTTCCCAGTAGTGCCGAGTCAGATTGTCTCTGGGTTGCTTGCCCTTCCTCTCTCCCTCAAATCCTAGTTTAGCTTCATTTGCAGACTTACCATATAAGTTAATGGGAAAACTCTTTCGTTTTCTTGCCTTCTTATATGTGAGCTTTTCTTATCTAGTACTTCATCCAAGTGCAGGGATTAGTTGTATGTTTATTCATTCTCTTTCTTACTAGAATATGTAATTCCTCTGGGTAGAAGCTTTCTCAGATCAGTCTGCATTGGCAATAAAACTACAAAGGTCAAACAAAATGAGAACAAGGGACAAGTAATGGCATATTACTCACTAAATCTGTAATGCTAACTACTCAGGAGGTTGAGATCTGAGGAGTCCAGTTTGAAAACAGTCCAGCAGACACATCCTTGACTTTTTTTTTTTGGTCAGTCCTGGGGCTTGGGACTCAGGGCCTGAGCACTGTTCTAATTCTTCTAATTCTTTGTTTGTTTTTTTTTGGCCAGTCCTGGGCCTTGGACTCAGGGCCTGAGCACTGTCCCTGGCTTCTTCCCGCTCAAGGCTAGCACTCTGCCACCTGAGCCACAGCGCCCCTTCTGGCCATTTTCCATATATGTGGTGCTGGGGAATCGAACCCAGGGCTTCATGTGTAGGAGGCAAGCACTCTTGCCACTAGGCCATATTCCCAGTTTCTTCTTCTAATTCTTGTTCTTCTTGTTCTTGTTCTTGTTCTTGTTCTTCTTGTTCTTGTTCTTTTTCTTGTTCTTGTTCTTGTTCTTCTTTCTCTGTGTGTGTGTGTGTGTGTGTGTGTGTGTGTGTGTGTGTGTGTGTGTGTGTGCTCAAGGCTAGCACTCTAGCTCTTAAGTCACAGTGCCACTTCTGGCCTTTTCTATATATGTGGTGCTGGGGAATCGAACCCAGGGCTTCATGTATGAGAGGCAAGCACTCTGCCACTAGGCCATATTCTCATCCCCATCCTTGACTTTTAATTACTTTTTTTAAATTTTATTTATTTTTGCCAGTCCTGGGCCTTGGACTCAGGGCCTGAGCACTGTCCCTGGCTTCTTTTTGCTCAAGGCTAGCACTCTACCACTTGAGCCACAGTGCCACTTCTGGCCATTTTCTATATATGTGGTGATAGGGAATTGAACCCAGGGCTTCATGTATACAAGGCAAGCACTCTTGCCACTAGGCTATACTCCCAGCCCCCATCCGTGACTTTTAAGACAAATTAAATATATATTTTATTTTCTTTAAGTAGTTGTACAAATGAGTTGCAATTCAACAAAACAGTTTATGAATTCAGCACCTCTTGATCACTGTCACCCAACACCCACAGAACAGTTTATGAATACAGCATCTCTTGATCACTGTCACCCAACCCTCCCACCCAACTGCTTCCCTCACTTTTCTTAATTTTTAGGTTAAGTACTGGGTTTATTTTACCATTTAACAAAGCAACTTATGTACACAATGACCTTGATCTGTGTCATCCCTTCAACATCTTCACCCCCCTTCATCCTACCCCTTCCCTTATTTTCCTCAGTTCTGTAGTATACACAATTCATTATTGCCTGCCTTTTACTCATTTCTCCTGTTGACCTTTATCTCCAATTAACCAGCAAAAAGTTCGAAGTGGAGTTGTGGCTTAAGTAGTAGAGCACCAGCATCAAGCAGAAAAAGCCAAGTGAGAGCAAAAGGCTCTGAGTTCAGGCCTTAGGCTGCAGTACTCTCTCTCTCTCTCTCTCTCTCTCTCTCTCTCTCTCTCTCTCTCTCTCTCTCATACACACATACATACACACACTAACAACAATGACAGAAAAGAAAAATACTTACCTATTAATGCAATAATCACCCTGAATGACATGTGTGTCTCTCTAAGAAACATCCCAGGGGACTCATCTACCTCGGTGACAGCAGATCTCCCTTCTCACATTCACATTCAGGGGTGAGTGTTCATGTAGTACCTGGTGGGGTAAAAGGTACCGCCGCCCCCCCTCCCAATTGCATAGAGTTTGACTGGAGTACAAAAGAACTTCTCTGGACTATAAATACCTGACTAGCCCATGCCAAGCCCTAGGTGGCTAGAACCTGCCTTGTTATGTCAGTTTGCTTCCTAGTCTCTCTGACCTTTATGTTAGAATTCTCCTTTGGGCTTCCATCTTTCATGACCTATGTTGGTTCTTGCAGGGCTTTTGTTGTTGTTGGCTTATTTTATCTTCTATTCCTATAGCTGCTATAGTTGTCACTCCATCTAGACTGAGTGAAATGTTAGTAGTAGCTGTGGGTGATTTGACTTTGGCTCAGGCCTCCTGTGGGACCATGCTGTTTGGGGGCTGGCAATGACAAGTGGAAGGGTTTTCTTGTGATGCACTGGGAGAGCTGTCCTGGGCCCATTCTTGTTAGCTGTTTTAGAGACTGAAAATCAGCCATTAGTTTCCACAAGTTTTGGATTTGGGATGAGCCTTTCCCTTTGAGTGAAATTCCTAAGGTCCTTTCTTAGGGATCTTTCTGAAGTTACAAGTCATAAACAGGACAGTTTATGCTCATTGCATCTTTGAAGCTGGGAGTAATAGGGGATGGGAAGCCTTTGAACCAAGGAAGACAATGGTGGAATACTGTCTTTGTCTCTAAAACACAAATCCTTTAGCCTTTCTGGGCATCTCTTGAGATCCTCATTGTAAAATAGAATTGAATTATGAGGAATCAGGTTGTGCATAAATAGTCAAATTACCTCATTTAATGAGGGTAGGAATAGGCTAGGGGCATTGTGTGGACAGCTGTCTTTTAAAAAGTTTTGTTGGTCATAGGGATTGAACTCAGAATCTGGGTACTGAGCTCTTTTGCTCAAGGCTAGCACTCTAACACTTGAACTACAGTGGTTCATTGGAGAGAAGAGTCTTACAGCCTTTTCTGGGCTGCTTTTGAACTGTGATCCTCAGATCTTAGCCTCCTGAGTAGCGAGGATTTACAGGTATGAGCCACCAGTGCCTGGCTGAACTGCTATCTTATCTGGCACATTGGAAGTCATTTCTCATGCTTGTATGGACAATTCTGCTTTGTCTTAGGCAAAGGCATAGCACAGTGATGGAGATGGTCTGGTTCAGATCCCGGTTCCAACACTCAGTGGTACAAGCATGGGGTGAGACTGTGTTCTCATAGCTGTAGACTTCCCTTTTGTGAGATGAAGGTAATAATACTTATTTCTTATTATCTACATTAGAGTAAGAGGCGATTGGTCAGCCCTAGTGCCTGACTCAAAACTCATCACTGGATCCAGGCTCACCCTTCTCCTTGCTAAGTTCTCTGTGAGCAGGGACAAACCCAAGGGACCTGTGGCCCAGTGGCTGATGGGAAGAGGGTCCTCAGTAGCTAGTGAAGGAGCAAACAAATAACACTTCTTTTCCTGGTTCTCAGGAGACCTTGTCTGAAGGCTGTAACAATAAGGTCTCATAGCAATTTACAAGATAAACAACTCCAGAATTGGAGCATTAAATAGAACAAATTTCAAATGGGTCATGATGGAAAAAACAAAATGCTCAACTGTGTTATATAAGGCTGGCTCACAGGACTTGGTTCACATAAGAAAAAAAGTAAGTGTTGGAATTGGACCAGGCATTTTACCAAAGGCAAATACCTATTACATATAGTTTACCTTTTTTAAAAAAAATTAAAACTTAAACACTGACTATAACTTGCCTGTAAACATTACTGTGGGACTTTTATTCCAAAGTTTGAAGACTGGATTAGATCCATGGAGTCTCTCAGGTTTTTGATAAAACGTTTGGATCTTTTCCTAAATGCAGAGAGAAGCCTTTGGCATTTAAGTAGAGGGTTGGCAAGGCTCTGATTTATGTTTTTTTTTTAAAGCCTAGACTACTTCTCACCTTTCCTTACAATCCCCTGGCCATTCTTCATCCTGCCTTTTCTGCTTTGTCTCCTCAGCTTCTCCTTCCTTACCATCTCCTCCCACACTCCAGTCACTCCAGCCCACAGCGATTGCTTCTTTCTCTCTGCTATAGCATTTGCTGGAATCTTTTCAATACTCTGCCCCATGACATCATAGGCTATTATTATCTTTTGCATGTTAGTTAATGAATTAATTCAACAGGCATGTACTGAACAGCTGCATGGTGTCAGGCACTGTGCTAAGTAAGGCCTAGGGATGGAAATAATTAGGACAGTTCTCTGATTCTGGTTGGAGCCTGGAGCCTGGGGGTGGAACAGCTACATCAACCAATCTTAAGACAGTGTGGGATACCCCGTGATGTGATAAACATGACAGAGATTTTATGGGACCTGAAATAATGGGTTTCTAGCCAAGAGGGGACAAGGGCAAGTAGGGAAGGTTAGGGGTAACTTACAGAAAAATAGTAGGATTGAGTCTAAAAGACTGGCTAGGAGAGGAGATAAGGGGATGGGGCACTAAGGGGTCAAAATGAGCAGCAGATGGGGGCCGAAAGTGAATAATGAGAAAAGGTAAGTTGTCTACTTGATGCAGCATTTACTAGAAGGCAGCGACATGAGGGGGATGAGGCTGGAAAGACAGGTAGGAATAAAACACAATACAAAATGACAAACACAACACAACAGGATGCCTCTGTTCTACTAGAAGGTTCTAGATAGGAGTTGGGGGAAAGCCTTAGGATGATTCATAGGAGGCCAGAAGTGGTATTCATTGATCTCTTCACCACAACACCAAATTCAGGATACCACACTGAACAAAACTCACAGCATCTCTGTTCTAGAGGAATCTGTGGCAGACCAGTTCATGGTGGGTCAGTAACACAGTGTGATATAGCCTAGGGACTGTGAGTGCCCCTAGGAGAGACCCTTGGCCCTGCCTCTGAGCCAGGGAATAATTCCTGGAGGTGATGTCTACTGGCCAGTCTTCCTAAAGTTAGGCTTCCTAGGGTTGAAGCGATATGGAGTGAGAAAACCACTGTGCAGGGAGGTTTCGGTGGCCCACTTTTCCTCTCGCCCCTCACCTTCCAGGCCTAAGAAACCAGGCCACAGACATAGGCCGAAGTAGAAGGAAGGGAAGTATGTAGGAAAGAGGCCTGCAGAGAAATCCTGGTGGTTCTATGGCCTTTGAGGCTATCTCCTGGAACATGGGACTGTTTTACAAACATAGCAGGCCAGGCCAAATATGTGGGATTTGGCTTTGGCTCAGCCATGCCAGCTCACTAAGCAAATAGTAAGGGATTTTTCTCCCCTCCCCTTCCTTTTTTCTTTTGTAAACTAAATCTTCTCTGGGTGCATAATTTATAGAATTCTAGTGAGCTGTGCTTTGGCTTTCTTCCTAAGAAAGAAAAATATCTCAGATTTTCCACACACCCTCCCCCATCCTGACTGTTGGCCATAGCCAAGTCTTCCCAGCCAGGCTGGGAATGGGGCTGCTGCTGCTTAGAAGTGCTGCACTGCAGAAGAGAGCTGCGTACCAGCTGGAAGGGAGGGCAGTGCCGATAGGACAGGAATTTCAGGGGTAGTTGCAAGTGGGAGTTCCCCACAGGAGTGGGAATGTGGGAAATAGGTATGTGGCTTGGGGCGGGCAGGAAGCTACAGACAGCACAGCTGTGCTGTTGACGAGCACGTTCTTATTCATGTGAGTCTCCCACCAACCTCAGAAGGGGAGCAGAAATACTTCTGATTACTATTCGTGTGCGCGTGTGTGTGTGTGTGTGTGTGTGTGTGTGTGTGTGTGCGTGCCAGTACTGGGGTTTGAATTTAGGGCCTGGTGCTGAGTTTTTTCACTCAAGACTAGTAATCTACCATTTGAATCATAACTCCACCTCTGACTTTTTGCTGATGGAGTTAAGAGTCTCACAAACTTTTCTGTCTGGGCTAGTGTCGAACTATGATCCTCTGATCTCAGCCTTCTGAGTAGCTAGGATTGTAAGTGTGAGCCACTGGCTACTGTACTCATTTGAGTGCTAGAGAAGGGGATAGCAAACTAGCTTATCCCAATTTAAGATCTCATCTCTGCCACTGAATGACTGGGCAAAGTTGCAAAACTTCTTGCAGCTCAGCTCTCTCTCTGGGTGATAGGGATGTTTTCCCCAGGGGGTTGTGCTGGCACCTAAAAGCATCCTGGATGTAAGGAGTCCCCAGTTTGCTGGCCTCAACAGATGTCAGCATTTCTGTAATCATGGCTGGAGAGGCTGGCTGACACCCGCCCATGCACTGTTGGGACTGCAGTTCAATCCATGTGTAGAGTCCTTTGTGTTGTCTCAGACATCCACCAGGCCAGCCCACTCTGAGAAGATGCTGTCAGGTTTGGGGGGCTGCCCGTGTGCTTCAGCTCAGAGCTCTGGACTGACAGCTCAGAGGCTAAGTCCAGTCAAGCAGTCCATAAGTCCAGGTTCCAGTCTTGCCCTGCAGCAGCCAGCAGCACTAGAAACTGCACAGCGGGTGAAACTTAAGCTTTAGAACATGAGCCCTAGTTCTCAATCTGCCTGTTTCCTCTTATAGTCAAGGGCATACAGCCAACCCTCCCCCCCCATCGTTTATCATTGTCATGGCTGCTCTGAAAGGTCAGCATGCATTCCTCTCTTGGCTTCTCTGAGCACTCATTAGACTGAGAGGCGCTGAACCTAGCATGCACACAGTAGGCACTTATGAATGTTTTGTGGAGGACTCAGGTCATGGCCCCTCTTTGGGCTTGGGGTGTCTTCTTTGTTATCACAGCACATGTACAGAGAGAATTTTCTCGTTGGTTAGCCAAGGAGCATGGGTATTACAGATTTGCTCTGGTCAAATTCTACAACTCTTTCTTTCTTTCCTTCCTTCCTTCCTTCCTTCCTTCCTTCCTTCCTTCCTTCCTTCCTTCCTTCCTTCCTTCCTTCCTTCCTTCCTTCCTTCCTTCCTTTTCTCTCTCTCCCTCCCTCCCTCCCTCCCTCCTTCCCTCCCTCCTTCCCTCCCTCCCTCCCTTCCTTCCTTGCTTCCTTCTTTCCTTCCCTCCCTACCTCCTTCCCTTCTTCCCTCCCTCCCTCCCTCCCTCCCTCCCTCCCTCCCTCCCTCCCTCCCTCCCTCCCTCCCTTTCTCCCTCCCTCCCTCCCTCCCTTCCTTTCTTCCTTTCTTTCTTTCCTTTCTGTGGTACTGGGGTTTGAACCTTAGACCTTGTACTAGGAAAGTACTAGACTGTTTGAGCTATACCCTCAACCCTTTGGTTTTGAGGTAGGCTCTCACTAAGTTTGCCCTGGATAGCTAGCCTCAAACTTTTAATCCTCCTGCTTCTGCCTCCTGAGTTGCTGGGATTAAAGATATGCACCACTATTCCTGATCAAATTCAACAACTTTTATGATTATTCTTTCTGATTTCTTCCTCTAGATGCCTGTGACTGGCTCCCTCATTCAGTTCTCAGGCTTAACGAGCCTTCTTTGACTATCTCAATAAACATGGTTTCTCTTTATCTAAGGCATCAACTATCTCCTTATAATCATTTTCATGATATTCTTCATAATTAAAAAATTCCTTTGTCTCTTGTCTTTGTTATGACAACAAAGACTTTACAAGAGCAAGATCTTGTCTTTGTTTCTGTGTGTACCAGTATCTATACACACAGAATGGGAACTCAGGTATTTGTTTATGTATAAATGAAGCAACAACCTAAGATCATGGGATCTTAAACAATCACCAACAAAAAAGATCATAGGATTCAAAGTCTTCTTTTTGTAGGAGAGGAAAGTGAGCTCCAAAGTGTTTAGAAGTCTAAGGTCTATTTGCTTGAACCAGAGCCCACTGCCACAAGCTCTTTTTCTTGTAGGTTTTCCCCTCAGTGTGGAAGAGTCTCTGGAACCAACATATAGCAATGGTCTGCACTCCTATTTTTGAAGAAGGCGATTTTGTATCTTTGAAGAGTTACAGCACTAAAAATATTTGGCAGGCACTCTAATAAGCTACAGGACAGTTTGCTCATTTGAGCTGAAAATGGAACACACACAGATGCACATATAAACACCCTGAAAATAAATTAGAAGGGGCTGACACATGCAAAAGGGATGCTCAGATAAGATGATGTCATCCCATTAGATGTCAATTAGCCAGGGAAACTCCACAAGTGGGTCATTTTTGTGGATGTTGGGGGAGATGTTGCCCCTCTAGGTTCTGATGGAAGAATAAGGGGACTCATGAGGATTGAGGTGGAGAGGGGGCTGGAAGGTCTCCTCAAAGAGGAGACTTTAGAGGCCAGCCTACAAGCTGTTCAGGGGACAGGGGAGGGGATTCTCTTGTCATTCCTAAAGATGGATTGTTCTAGGTAAGTACTGATTTGCTTCCATGTTTCACTGACGCCCACTGGTTTTCTCATATTTATCTCATGGAAAATGATAGAGGATGAATCATACTAAAAGAAACCAGTGTGTTACCTCTGGTACCAGGTGATATAGGCCAGTAAGGAGCTAAAAATAACAATGAAAGTGATGATTATTTTACTTATTTCATGCTTAGGAAATGCTTGTTAGTTTATCAAGACAACTCACCTATTTATGTCCCAGGAAATATACTAAGGATGAAAGTGCATTACCTAATACAGTTGTAAGGGAGTTGGAACTATTTTTCTGTGTGCTTAACAGATAAGAACCACTCCATCCTATGAGGAAGGATCTATTTCTATTCCTGTTTTACAAATAAAAAGTAGAGTTTGGAAAGTTCAAGTGGATTGCTAAGTTACCTGGCCAGAATGAGGTATAGCCAGAATTCCAGATGTGGCCCAGGTTCTGACTCCAGAGCTCAGGTGCAAAAATGAGGTGGTGGAGTGTGGGTAACTGTCTGTCTCTTATGCTAGAAAGGGAGTAGAGAGTCCTTTCATTTTGTAATTGACATTCACAGGGGGCATTGTCATGACTTAAAGGGAGTGGTTTTATGAGAAGACACCTGGAGCAAGACAAATTGTCATAACCCTGTTGATCCAGGGAAGTGAAGCTGCAGACAACGGGCAGTCTGTGCTCTCAGCACTCTGCCTTGCTCCTGAAGACAAGGATTACATGGTGTTTGTCTTCAGATAAATGAAGAAGTATGGGACAGCGCAGCTCAGTGACTGACATTTAATTGCAAGATCCTCCCTTCTGGGCTCTTCTTTCTGTAGAGCCCATCCCAGTGCCTTGACACATAGTAGGTACTTGAATTGTTCACCGCTACCGTTGACATGAAGCAGCCACCCTGGGATCACGTGTGGCTATTATGCGGAACAGGAAAGCCGGTTCTAGCTGGCCCGGCCTCCCAGCCTTGGGACCTCCTCTGGCCAAGATGGCGCCTGGTGGCGAACCTGGAGGTGGTCCTGTGGGCTGTGACATAGAATTAGGCTGCCTCTTAGGATTGGTCCCTCAGCCCTCCACCCTTGATGGACAGCTTAGGCCGCCCCTCATAGCTCCTAGCTAGGTGTGCACACCCCTCCCCCTCCTGCCGTTTTAAGGCCGAAGCTCCTCCCAAATAAAGCGAGATTGTGTGAGACCCTCTCCCGGGCTGTCTGATTGTACTCCAGCAAAAGGGGGGCTGGCTGTGGGCACCCGTCGACCCTTCACCTTTTCTTGGCCCGCCTCTGTCGGGGCGGGCTTCCCCACCTCTCCTGCTGGCCAGGAGAGCGTTGGGGGCCAAGGACCCCAACAAACAGCCTTGAGAGAAAAAAGCCAGGTGACAGTGTGAAGTGCCAAGTTCAAGCTCCAGGACGCACACACACAAGTATTTTCCATTCTCCATTTAACAAAATGACAAGAGAAAAGAGAGAGAAGGCAACAGGCATCTATAGGTAAGGACATAACAGCCTTACCCACCTCCATGAATCCTTTTTAGATCTTCTTAGGCAATAATAATAAATCATTATTGGTAATATATTAATAATAGTAATAATAATAATAATAATATATTATTATTATTATTATTATTATTATTTTGCCAATTCTGGGGCTTGGATTCAGGGCCTGAGCACTGTTCCTGGCTTCTTTTTGCTCAAGGCTAGCACTCCACCACTTGAGCCACAGCGCCACTTCTGGCCATTTTCTGTGTATGTGGTGCTGGGGAATTGAACCCAGGGCCTCATGTATAGGAGGCAAGCACTCTTGCCACTAGGCCATATCCCCAGTCCATTATTTTGGGTTTTGGAGACAGGGCTTCACTTTGTGATTAGCATGTCCTGGGACCCACTAAATAGCTTAGTCTGGCCTTGAATCCACAATCTTCCTGCATCCAAAATTGTAAAAGCAGAAAGAAAGAAAAAATGTAATAATGTTACCCTTTTCTTTTTCAAAGGCTGAGATAGGATTTTGTTGTTCTTAGTACTGCCCTTCCTCATCTCTTTCCCTTCTTTTCTTTTTTCCTTATCTCCATATGCCATTGCAGGGGTTCAAAGTAGATTGTAGAGCCTTTTCTGTATTTTAGATATAGTTTCCTGCTATAACCACCCACTAACAGCTTCTTTCTGTGGAGGGAGGGAACACATGTTCCCCTTTGTGTTGCAGTGTCTAGGGCAGGGCTCATCCTCCACTTCAGATCCTACAGAGCCAGTCAAGAAGCAATGAGATGGACAGAGTAATTGAATATCAGAGCAGTGAGAAGCAGCGACAGTGGTCACAGACAGCACAGCATAGTCCCCTTGAAAGGAGACATGGCTATTCAGTTGCTGCAAACAGGAGTACAAGATCTATTTTCCTATCTTTTCTGTTACTCAATAGAAACTGCAATTATGTCTGTGTGTGCGTGTGTGTGTGCATGCATGTGCACACTGAGTACTTGGGCTTAAACTCTCACTTGGCTTCTTCACTCAGGGCTGACAATCTACCACTTGAGCCACAGCTCCACTTCAGGCTTTTTGTTGGTTAATTGGAGACAGGAGTCTTTCAGGTTTGTCTGCACTGGCTGGCTTTGAACTGTGGTCCTCAGATCTTAAGTTTCCTGAGTTACAGTTCTATTTAATCTTGAAAGTCCAAATCCCAGCAGTCACCTGTTGTTGGTTCTGTCCTGCCACTGCAATGCACTGGGACTCTCTACCCTTCCCATTGTCCCCTGAACTAGGTACCCTCTCACTCTTTCCCCAGTCAAGTCTCTACTTAAAATCTTGCTCAGGTATTCTCCAGCCCAGAGATAGCTCACAGTTTCATTACAGGGAGCACTTAGAATGGATGGATAGAGGCCTCCAGGAGGATCTCTAGGTGACCATTTGGGTTGGGGGCTCAGTAGAAAAGAGCACAGGGATTGTTCAGTGAGCAATTCATTAATTAATCATTGTGGTTATTGCTCAAGAAATGATGACTCAGTGCAAGAGTTTATTTGATTCTTGGTGTCTTTTCCCTCTGGGGTAATGGAAAAGCCCCCTTCATATCCTTGCCCTACGAGTCTAGCATGCACACAGAACACCCTGTTCCTACAAGCCAGGTGAGCCTCCAGCCACCCCGAAGCCATCTGGGGAAGGAGGGGGTGGTGGTTGGACTTCTCACATAGCAGGAATTCAAGACTATCTATCACCTGGGCAGGCCCATCTGATCCTGTCTTGGGAGAGAAAGATAACTCTTATCTATAAGCTGAACTGGTAAAAATAGACAGGATTGGGCTGTGACCAGTGCCCTGGGGCTACTGAGGCAGTCTCCAGTGAGCTTCTCTGACATCTCTCTTACAGGCCATACACTAAATATATCTCCTCTATGGTGACAAGGACAGTGTCAGGGCACACATGCCAACCACATGATCCTTCTCAGTCACAAGGGGAGAAACCCTGAGCACTCTGCTCTCAGAGTCTATTCCTGCAGCAGACTCAGGCTCAGGCTGGGAATAGATTCTCTGGATCCTGGCCAACTGTCCTACTTGTGGTCTATAGATGGGACACAGGGTATCATGTATCACCTCTCACAAGCATGTAGATGGCTGCAGAAGAGGGGGCAGGACCCTCGGGATGGCCTGAGAGAGCTCCTTGGGTTCTTTTTACCTATATTGGGTACTGTGGGAAAAAGAGGAAGCACTGGGTGGGGGGAGCTGCAGGGGGAAGGGTCTGGGAGCCCCCCTTCTGCAAATCCACTCAAAGCGCCAGTCTGACTGACTCCAAATGAGTCCATGGTTGATGACATGAGGTTTTTCAGATGTGCCCATTCTTTACCCAACCCTTCGTTTCTTGAATGGTGGACATCTGCTAGGCAAAATGTTTAATTATGTGAATATTACATGAATAGATTTTTATTGTGAAAAATTTGGAGCAGTACAAAAATAGAGAAAAAAAAGAAAATCCCCTTTCCCTTTATTTCTTTTTTTTTTTTTTTTTTTGGCCAGTCCTGGGCCTTGGACTCAGGGCCTGAGCACTGTCCCTGGCTTCTTCCCGCTCAAGGCTAGCACTCTGCCACTTTTGCCACAACGCCGCTTCTGGCCGTTTTCTGTATATGTGGTGCTGGGGAATCGAACCTAGGGCCTCGTGTATCCGAGGCAGGCACTCTTGCCACTAGGCTATATCCCCAGCCCCATCTTTTTTTAATCATATAAAATAATATTTATTGAAATGAACTCCAAGAAATGGAAATAAGAGTTTTTTTTTTCTCTTGCTGTTCTTTTCTTTTTGGTAAGGGGAGCAGAGAAATGGAGGGATAAAGGGTAAATAAATGCAGCAGCGGCACTCACTAGACATTATGTTAAAGATGAACTATACAACTTGTGGATGGGGATGGGAGAGAAACACTGGGAGAAAGAGAGGGAAGGGATGACATTCTCCAAAAAGAAATGTACTTTACCTGACCTATGTAACTGTAATCCCTCTGTAAATCACCTTTATAAGAACAATTAAAAAGAAAAAAAAGTAAATGCTCTTCTTTTTCTGCCAGTCCTGGGGCTTCAACTCAGGGTGCAGGTGCTGTCCTCGAGCCTCTTTATGCTCAAGACTAGCACTCTACCACTTGAGCCACAGCAACTCCTGGCTTTTTCTTAGTGATTTATTGGAGATAAGAGTCTCATGGGCTTTTCTGCCCAGGATGGCTTTGAACTATGATCCTCAGATCTCAGCCTTTTGAGTAGCTAGGATTATAGGAGTGAGCCACCGGTGCCAGATGACATTGTATTTTCATTGTGAATATTCTTTTTGAGTAAATAATTTTCAAATGGAAGAATGCTCTTTGGGATTACAGAGATCTAGCACATACCAGGCAGGTTCCACATCCTTGGTGTTAAAAGCCAAGTTCAAGGTGGGGCACTGGTGGTTCATGCTGGTAATTCTAGCTACTCAGGAAGCTGAGATCTGAGGACTGAGGTTCAAAGCCAGCCTGGGAAGGAAAGTGTGACACTCTTATCTCCAATTAATCACTAAAAAGCCAGAAGTGGAGCTGTGGCTTAAGTGGTAGAGCACCAGCTTTGAGCCAAAAAAGCTAAAGGGTAGTATCTAGACCTTTATTTCAAGCCTCAGAACCAGTACACACATGCAAAAAACTCTTGATAAAGCAAATGTAAGGCCTTGGGTCTGAGACCTTTATTTCTTTCCTATTCTATTTCCTCAAGGAAAAATAACTTGGTTAACAGTTTAATATGTATTTGTACATTTTTTTGTGTGTATATAACACACACACATTACATCTGTATCTATCATTTATATCTTTATCATACATATTTATCTATCCTTCCATCTGTCAACCTATTTATAATAAAAGGAGGCAAATGATTACTATATGATTACCTGCATTCAAATAGCTATGCATCATTGGAAAAATTATTTTATTTCTCTGTGTCTTGAATTCATTCTCAGTAATATAAGAATAATAGGCTGGCACTAGTGGCTCATGCCTATTACCCTAGCTACTCAGGAGGCTGAGAGACAGTGTCCAGGCCTGGAGTTCAAGCCTCAGGACAAAGAGAGAGAGAGAGAGAGAGAGAGACAGACAGACAGAGAGACAGAGAGAGACAGAGAGACAGAGAGAGATAGAGATAGAGAGACAGAGACAGAGAAACAGAAAGACAGAGAGACAGAGAGAGACAGAGAGACAGAGAAATAGAGAAACAGAAAGACAGAGACGGAGAGACAGAGATTAGTCCCTATTGTATAGAGTTTTAAGAAGATTAGATGGGACTCACAGAGTGGCTAACAGACATGGAGTAAGGGTTTACATGTGTAAATGAGGTTATGTTACATAGGACAATATTAGTTATGTGTTGTTGTAAACAAACAACATTAATACTTAGTGGTTTAAGTCAGCAATTATCTATGATCTACCAGTTTCTGTGCATCAGGATTTCAGAACAGCTTAGCAGGGGGTTCTCTCTCAGGGGATCTTATGCAGATGAATGCTGGCAGGACCTGCAGTCCTTTGAAGGCTCCTGTAGGGAATGTGTGGCCTTTTCTTCCAAGATGGCTCACTTCCTTTCTGTTGGCAGGAGGCTTTGGGTTCTTATCCCGTGGATATTACCCTCAGTTGTTTAACTGTCCTAAGTTATGGCAGTGAACTCTCTCCCCACCCACCAGAGTGAGAAAAACAGGAGACAGTGAGTAGGGAGGAAGCCACAATATACTTTATGGCTTTGACCCTGATGCTGCATACCACTGCTTCTCCATTCTGTTCATCACAAGTGAGTCACTGTATCTAGCCCACATTCAAGGGGGAGGAACCCAAGGGCGAGCCATCACAGAATTTATAGACGCGGTTTACAAGCTCTACAAGGCGTTATCTTAGATACACTTGGTATCGTATTCTGTGTGTTCTCTGGCACTTCTCTTTTTCCATTTAACAAAACACTTTGGGATCTTCCTATTCCACACTCATAGAGCTACATTGCACTCTCAAAGTGCCATGCAATGTTTCTTTGTAAAATGATACCATTGTTTCATTTACCACCTATGTTGGGTGGGCATTTAGGCCTTGCAGAGAGCAAGGGCCTAAAATAGGGAAAAGAGGACACTTTCTACAGATTCACAGTCCAGAGAAAATCTTCTAAATATGTATTTCCAGGAAATTAACACAATGTCAGGGCACAAAAGGACCTTTACACTTCATGTGATCAGGCAGGTTATATAGGACCAGGACAAGTACAGACAGTTCTCACTGAAGTATACTAATGTGGTCCCCACTGATTCCAGAGCAGCTGTTGCTGCCTCTGGCCCTGGGTTTATGCCTCCATTCCCCCAAGTGAGGGAAACGCAATCCCAAGCACCCCTCAGCACCATGTGTACCTCAGATGCCCCAGTATGGACATCATTAGATATCAAACTTCAGTGAGCTCTCATGCTGGTTTGCATTTTACTCATTGTGACAATTTTTAGTTAGTTACTTTCCAGACCTTCTCTCTCCACATACTCCAAGCTTTACTTTCTTCCTTTCTTCTTCTTCCTCCTCTTCCTCTTCTTCTTCATACTGGTATTTGAACTCAAACTCCATGCTAGTACTTGCATGGCAGGTACTTCACCACTTAAGCCACACCTCTAGCCTAAGCTCTTTTGATTAACTCATGCTCAGAAAATAACAGAAAGAAAAGAGGGAGGAGTCAAGGTCCCCAGTTGTCTTCAAGAACATGCCCTTAGTAGCCTAAAGACTTCCCACTAGGTCTCACTTCCAAAGAAGTTTCACCATATCTTAACAGAGCCACACTGGGGTGCAAGCCTTTACTAGGTGAACCTTTGGGGGACTCTTAAGTTCCAAATCACACCAAAGACCCAGCAGGAATTGGCTGAGGGAAATTTTGGAAAGCCTTTGCTTTTCAAATAAAATAATCAGCTATCACTGGCTCTGTTCTCTCTTCCTTTTAGTTCCTTAAATGCAGTGATAGCATAGCTTTGTAGACAGAATACCTTTACAGAGGTGACAAAATTGAGGAACTACCATGCTGAAGATCTGAGGTGCCTTAAAATTTTTTTTCTTTTTTTTAAGGCACTGCTTGCTGGGTCTTCTGAGAGCATTCCTGATGCATTTCCTGCTTTTCTTTCTAAATTCTGTGAGTTCAGGAACTCTGCCTAATTAATATTCTTTCCACTGGAACCTATGTGCTAAGAACCATCCCTGAAATGTAGAAGGCAAAAATCAAATTAGTATTAATTCCATTGCTCACTGCTAGGGTCCCAAGAGTTTCCCTGGAAGAGCACTAGCTTGTTGGAGATTCTGCTCATTGAACCCCCAGGTAATCCCACATTTCTGGTTCAGCAGAAGTGGGGGCTCCCTGGATATGCAGATAGTTTTCTCATACCTAGGTCATTGCAGAAATGTCTTCACTATGCAGTGCCTTTTATCTTACCTTCTCATGGTTTCAATGATGGGTAACATAAAACTAGTTGAAAAGCTGAGCAACAAAATTTCTCTTCACCCTTTCCTAACAAAATCCTTTTGGGTCTGGTCAAGGCAGTCTAATCATATATCAGATCATGTTCTTGTGGGGCAAGACAGGGAAGGGCTCCCACTTAGTGACAGTTAGCTCAGGGAATGTTGGCTGATATATTATCCAGGCGGAAGAACAATATCTCAGTGAAGTGCCTCTCTGGTGAAGTGGAGAGAAAATATTTTAAGAGTCTCATTAATTGCTGAGGTAGGAAGACCTTGAGTTAAAAAAACAAATGAAGCAGCATCTTGAGTTTGTCTAATGTCATTGGAATCCTTTAGACAACTTTAGAAGAAACTTTACACCATGTATGGATGAAAAACAAAGCTTTTGATCTTTACTACTGGGGCTAGTCAAAACTTATTATTATTATTTTTGCCAGTCCTGGGGCTTGAACTCAGGGCTTGGGCACTGTCCCTGAGCTGCTTTTTGCTCAAGCACTCGAGCCACAGCACCACTTCCAGCTTTTTCTGTTTATGTGATATGGAGGAATTGAACCCAGGACTTCATGCATGCTAGGCAAGCACTCTACCACTAAGCCACATTTCCAGCCCCCAAACTTAATTTTGTGTGTGTGTGTTTTTTTGTGTGTGTGTGCGTGTATTTGTGAAGGTTTCTCTAGAGTTCCTACACCTAGTTGGAGTCTTGTTTCCAGTCCTTTCTTACTTTGTGACTCTAGATTGGTTAATCTCTCTGAGGGTACTTTCCTCTTTGGTAGTACTTTTTATTCTACAGGATTGTCATGAAGATCAAAATAAATGTATACAGGTAAAAGCCAAGCATATATATTATATATTAATGCTGCTACTAGTGCTGCCATGACACTGCTACCCCATCAAGACTACCACCATATATAATGCCACACTCTGATTTACAATGTAAAGACAAAGCCGGATTTCTGTCACTGCTCCTTTCTGCTCCAGAGGTAGGTATTTTAAATGAGGAAGACAAACTTCCCCCTTGCTGAATTAGACTCAGAGCAGCAAATTCCTCTCCGTTGTTGAAAACAGACCACCGTCCTTTGGGTTTTGCAAAGAACATCTGGCAGGAAAATTGTTCTCACTGCTTTAGGCCAAAGGAGACTGGAGAAATACTGTCTGCACCCTTCCCCCCACCCCCGCCAGGTTCCGTAATTGGGTTTTGGATTTCAGCCCCTTGCAGGAGGTAGGGGCATATATCTATGCTGCTGTTGTGTTTGCATTTGAGTTCTGTCCTATAGGAAGACTTTGTTTCCCTTCCCAGTTTGCTCTCTCCTCTGAGTCTTGGGATAAAGGTTATTATTTCTATTACCCCACTGTGGAGGCTGTGGAAAATCATGTAATGACTGCTCAAAATGGGAACTGCCTCATAACAGTACATATCTAATGAGGCCCCCTGCCCATCGAGTCTCCAGTCCCAGTAGTGTAGTTTCCATTGATGAATAAAGTGATGGCAAAGCTAGACTGTGTCTCTAAAAACAAAAGACTTCTTGCTTTTGAAAGTTATAATGCATTTCCATGATGGCATCTATGGATAAGGAAAAGAAGGCTATCTATGATTATACCAGTATTAGCCAACCATGTGGATGCGTTGGGTCTTTCTTTCTAATCATAATTATATAATTTACTGGGATATAATCATAGTCCATTAATATAGCCATTCATTGCAACAGCTTTCATGTCTTTCAGTGTTTGTCATTAGGGTTATGTTTAGTGGCTCATGGAATTGTATGGTGTGGGGTCATCATCATTTGCGAGTTCATTAGACTACTTTTGTGTTGTTGAGCATTTCGCTATTACCAACAATGCTCTGGTGAGTCACCACTCTGCCTTCTTCCCTGATGTCCTCTTTCTCTTTCCCTCCCCCCTGGCCCCTTGCCTCCTCCACACTGTTCTGGATATAGCTCTCTAAGGTATGGAGAATGACAAAATGAATTCCTTCTCCCATACTAACCTGTCACGTAAGGGTTTCACTGTTGCATAAATCCCTGTCTTGGCTTTATGGTCTGTGAGAATGGTCAGCTTGTCCTGTGGCTAGTAGCACTGATGGTCTGTTGCCAGGGCTACTTGGCTTACATTGGATTGGTGGCTACAGCTTCTCTTTCCCCCCAGGGGATGGCACATCCGTCTGACTCCTACTTCTTTCTGGGTTGTCTTGTTGTTTCTCTGTGTCTCTTCTGCTGTCATGTCCCCCCTTTCATGATTCCTAATACTCTTCCTTTCTTTATCTTTGTGGGAATAAAGTCTATCATTTGTTCAGAATCACATGGCAGAAGCTTCTAGTCTTCCATCTTACTTTGGCCCTTCATCCTTTTTAAGATTCTCCAGAGTGGTTTTTCAGCATGAACCTCTGTGAGAAGCAGACAGATAACTATTCCTATTTTGGATGCTGGAAGCACCTAGTTCTAAAGAGGTAACAAAATATGCCCGTGCAAATGAAGTGAGTGGCCATTGTATGTGATACAAGAATGAACAGCTGGGAGACAGTTAACAAAACAAAATAACCATGTTCTTTAAAAAATTTTTTGATTGATACAATTTTTTATAGTAATTATATATTTAGAACAATAATCTGTTGAGTGTTTGGTAATGAAACCATACAATCAGTTTGTAGGAGAACGCTTCCCTTTCTGTTTTCTGACCAGGGAACAGGAATCTTGTGGAGTCAGGAGACCAGCTCATAAACATTTTAAAGTGACTTAGCCAAGGCCACTGGAAGAGATAGTGACGGGCCCCTGGGCCAGTGCTCCTTGTTACAAAGAATGTACTTTTCCAACATAGCTGGTTTCTCACTATTGGCCAAATACTCAAACTTCTCCAGTTTGTTGACAGAGCAATGACCTAGGATCTGGCTAAAATGTCTGGGGTGGGACTGGAGGTTCTGCTGTACTTGCAAATTCACAGTTGATGTATCCCATCCAGTTTAGTCTTTGAGGTATGAGGAGCTAGAGAATGATACAAAATGACGAAGCAGATGCCCTAGATAGACAGGAGGCTTATTGGCAAGTAGTACAGCATTTTAAATGCTGATGATTGAAATAGGTGTTTCTTACTGAGATGGGAGTCTCGAAATAAAGGTCTTCTGACTCTTCTGCCAGAAACACCCTGACAAGAGACCAACTCCACAGGCCAAAGGAAGCCCTGGGGCTGTATTGGGCCAACAGAACCTTCAACACACCTACCAATGCACAATCAGCCCCTTCATTGGGTGCAAGAAATAGCAGTAAGTCAGCCAGAATAAAAGCCACATTGTTTAACATTCCAAAGGCGTTCCCAGTGTCCCCCAGTATCCTCATTAATTAGCCAGAGAATTACTAAAGGATTCTAAAATGAAACTAATGTCTCCCACCCCTGCAGTTTCAGACTTTCTTATGCCTGGATGATGAAAAGCACTTCATAAGGAATGGAGAGAAGAGCAAATGGAGCCTGGGCATGGAAGCAGCAGGGTTTTGACTTGTGAAGTTTCTGAATCACAGACATGGCTAGCCTTCTCACAAATACAGGCATGCCAGTGTTGTTCATCACTGAGCATGGAACTTTGGGAGTGCAATAGTGATGGATTTTAAAGCAGGAGGAGTAGGCAAGGGAGGGGTATTTGGCTCCATGGAAGAGTGAACAGAACAGTGACCAGAGGGCTAGGTAGGGCTCAGCCTGGACTATGGACAGAAAACATGGAAATCTTTAGATTTCTTCAGATTGGAAGCAGAAAATGCTGGCATTAAAGATTGAACAATGAAGTCATATGAAGGGATGAAGGACAAAATCATGGACCATCTATCTATCTATCTATCTATCTATCTATCTATCTATCTATCTATCTATCTATCTATCTATCTATCTATCTTTATTTCTTTATTGTCAGTCCTGGGGCTTGAACTCAGGGCCTGGGCACTGTCCCTGAGCTTCTTTTGCTCCAGGATAGCACTTTACCACTTGAGCCATAGGGCCACCGCTGGCTTTCTCCTTTACGTGGTACTGAGGAATCAAACTACTACACCACATTCCCAGTTCAATCCATGGGGTTTTGTACTGACATTTTCTGGAGCTCTGAAGAGTCTATGTGAAGGTGTTTCAGGAACTGCTGTTTAGCATAATACAAGAAGCAGGAGAAAGTCTTTCACTCCTAGTTTAGCATTGCCTTGTATCTATTTTATACATTGGGAATCTGAATATGATTTATTCTGTAAAGGGCTTGATTCTTAAAAAAAATTGCTTTCTAACCTTTCTATTAGACAGCTTAAAAGGGGAAGGTGAAATTTTAGCGCACAACACTGAGAGGTCTTTATTTCCTAGAGTGTGGTGGTACCATGCTACTATAGGTCAAACAGAATCTTAAATACCAAACTGGTTTCTTTTTCCCCAGTGCAGCCCACTTATTTTGCTCAATTTTCTCCAGTTCCACTCTCACGGAAACCCAAATGACAGGTCAGAATTCCAATATTCCATTTACATCACAGTCTGGGAAAAGAACCAGACCCATCTATGGTAGACAAGATTGCCTGTGAAGTAGTATTTAAGTGGGCCTCAGGCAGCCCTTGACCGCTTTCCATCTAACTGGAATCACCACTATGAGCCAGGCCAACAGATGACAGATCAGGCTGAGTGATGTCAAAATAAGGACTGCATAGAGGAAACAGGAGCCTATCTTGGTTTCCTTCATCATTTTACCTGGAGCTAGAACTAAGTAGAAGTTGGGTACATATTTATTCTGTTCAATTTCATCATCCATTTGTAATGGAATAACCCGAGAAATTAGTATTAGTGCTCAATAGAATACTACAGATCATTTGGTTCAGTAGTTTGCAACCACTTTTAATAAGACCATCTTTCACTTAAAAAAATTAAATGTATAAAACAACCACTGGTGCCACACAGCTACAATCCTAGCTACTCAGGAGGCTGAGATCTGAGGATTGCAGTTTGAAGCCAGCCTAGGCAGGAAAGCCCATGAGACTCATATCTAATTAACCACCAAAAAGCCAAAAGTGAAGATCTAACTCAAGAGGTAGAGTGCTAGCCTTGAGCAAAAAAAAAAAAAAATGCTTAGTGACAATGCTTAGGCCCTGAGTTCAAGCCCCAGGACCAGCACACAAACATTAAATGTATGCAAAACCCAACTGTTGTATCCAAATAACAAGGGTAAATGGATTTCCAAGGAATTAAAATTTTTTTTTTTTGTGAAAAACAATCAATTGCTTGAAGAATTCCTAGTATAGGATACTTTGTTTAGTCCAACTTGTATTATACAATGTTCTAGTTATACAATTAGGTAATTGAGATCCAAAGACAGAAATGACTTGTTCAAAGGCACATATTAACTGGTGACAGAGATGGAACAAGCCTTGACTACTGGTTCCAGGGATTCTTTTACTCAGTTTGCAACGTCTGTTGATCATGTTCCAGTTCCAAATTCTATGGCCGATTTGGGAGATCTGATGGTTAGCAAGCCACAAATGCTTTCATCTGGACCTTCTTGCAACTAGGGTTTAAACTTGGTGTCTGTTACTTTCCTTTCTGATTATTCCATGGGCAGCAACTGGCTCTCCTCCGTCACCTCGTGATGACCTCTGTGACACTTTGTGCAGTGGGTCTCTGTAGAATTCTGCTATCTAAAGACAGGTTGGGGGAAGTTTAAGACAAGCTTGGTTGGAGGAGGTATTAATGTGTAGCAATGGCATCTCTTTAGCACTGAAGGGTGTTATTCAGGCTAGGCACCAATAGTTGGACCATTGATTTGGCCAATGATTAGAGGTACTCTTCTCTGTTGCAGGAGTGGCTGTGATGCAGATATCTGCGCCAGAAGCAAAAACTCATGAGAATGAAGGGTTTTAGAGAGATTCTAGCACATTTCTCACCTTTTAAAACGGATGTGACAGAACCTGGGGTATTCCTTAAAACAATCTGAGTATCCATTGCATGGTGGGGTCTTGGTGCTGATTCACTCCAATCATTCATCTTTTTTCTTAATATTAAGGTTCTGTGTAAGACTTCAAACAGAATGGTGTTTTTGTTTTGTTTTGTTTTGCCAGTCCTGGGGCTTGGGTTCAGGGCTTGGGCACTGTCCCTGTGCTTCTTTTTGCTCAAGGCTAGCACTCTGCCACTTGAGCCACAGTGCCACTTCAAGCGTTTTCTGTTTATGTGGTGCTGAGGAATTGAACCCAGGGTTTCATGCATGCTAGGCAAACTCCCAGCCCTCAAACAAAGAGTTTTTATGACTAAAATATTTCATGTTTATTGGTCTACTCATAACTTTTCAGATAGAATGGGAATGGCTACCATTTGCACTTCATTGAATATGAGCTCAAAAGTTCTTAGGTAATCTATGTTAGGAAAATCTGCCTTTAAATAAAACTATCTCCTGTGGTATAGTTTAAGCCTATTTTAAATATCTGTAATCTTTGGAGGTGGAAGAAAGAGACCATTTGATGAGAGAGGCAAGCGCTTCAACGGGCCCCAGTGCTGAGAGTGTCTACTATGGCACCAGCTACTTTCCTGTTCCTTCCAGCTCTCAGGATACTGTCCCTCATTCTCAGGGCCATCTGGCCACACCCTTTGTGGCCAAGACTCCATTCTCCGAAGCTCCTCCCTCCCCTGACTCTATCATCTGCCTTATTATTGCAGTATGTGGCTCAGAGATGACTTCACCCAACTCACTTTTGGCAACCTGTAAATACATTTGTAGGTTGGAGTACAAATATGATTGCATCTTATTCTCTTTTTCCAGTGAATTACTCTGGTTTCTCTTTGTAGCAGAAAGTCGAATGTCTTCCTTTTGAAGCTTCTTTCCCACAAAATTAGCTAAAAATCGCAGAGGCCTATCAATACCATTTCCTCATCTAGGCCAAGAGCGATGGAGCATTCCCAATCATTTCAGCAGCACCACATTTTGGTGCTAACATTCTTCAGGGTCCAGGAACATCTTTGCAAGGATGTAGAGCGGTCTGAGTGGTCACAGGGGAGCCATAGTCCTGGACACAGGGTCATAGTTCTCAGGTCTTTCATGTGCTCATTGGTTGTTTCTGAAGTGTAACGCTGGCATGTGTGACTGGGGTCCAAGCGATCCTTTGTCCTGTTTCCCCAATTCATACCACACCAACTGCCTTAACATAGTTTTAAACTCAGGATATTAGCCCAGAGCACCCTTTATCTTGTGGCATCTGGAGCCATTGAAGTCTTTTCCTATTAGAAGAGTAGGATTATAATCTTTTACCTCCCAGAAGGTTGTGTTTGCAAATTCTTCTGATGGGAACAGTTCTTCCAAATCCAGAGGAAAAACTCCCTGTTCTTCCCATTTCCTGGAGAAGGAGCCACTCAACTGATTTTCCCAAAATACAAAAGTCTGCTCCCAAGTGACTTTCTGTATTGAAGTGACAAAAGTCCTGAGAAAAACCATTTAAGTGAGGAAAGGTTTATTTTGGCCCAGAGTTTTGGTTCATGGTTACTTACTCTGTTGTTTCTGGGCATGTAGAGAAGTAAAGCATTAGGGTGGAAAGGGCGTGGTGGAATTTGCTTCTCTTCATTACAGCCAACAAGCTAAATGAAAGAAATGGAGAGAAAAGGGCCAGGGACAAAATAAGATGGTTAAAGATACTTTCCTTGGTGACTTACAACCTCCTTTAATGATGACTTTTCTCCTTAAGTTTGCGTCACTTTCCCATAGACCCTTAAACTATGAACTCATCCATGGATTGATCCATTTATAAGGTGAGAGTCTTTATAATCCAATCACTTCCAAAGGCTCCATCTCCAAACTGCATTTGGAGCCAAGCCTTCAGCACACGAACGCGTGGAGAACATTTTAGATCCAGATTCTAGCATACGCCATCTTCACCTCTGGACCTGGTTGAGGCTGACATTGCACCATTCCACTTGGGCAGCCACCCCCTCATAAAACAGATCTTAAGTAAGCCTTAACAGCCAGCAGTGACTCATTCTGTTATACTTGGGGGCATTTACATCCCATAACTTCCATGTTTTGCTCATAACTTCCATATTTTCAGACTCGTGCTCTACTTTATTTTTCCTATTAAAAAAAAAAAAGCTTGCTTCTCAGTCTTCTCATATGTATTATATACTCCTGTCAGTGACCCACTAAAACTCTCATCTTCCATCCACTTTTCTTAACTACCAAAACTGAAGGTCACAATAAAACTCACTTTTCCTCAGCTCATTGCACCTGCTTGTCCTCCCAGGACTGTGAGCTTCAAGGTGTCAGACAATGAATGCTGGTGCCATCTTTGGAGCCATTGGCCTCGTGGGTTTATTGTGAAGCTATGTGGAATAACTTATGCCTTGTACATAGAAAGCCAGGTATTTATTCAATACATATTTGTTGTGGGCCCATGTAGGAGGCTCTGAATATGTTGTGGAAAATAGACCAAAGTTTTGCCCTATTGCTTAGTAGGGAAGAAACACTATAAACAAACAAATAAGTCACAACTAATATATTCAGTAGTAGGTATTTCTTATCTTTCTCATTGCTGCATCTGTCCCCCAAGATGATCTCCATGGAAAAAAATGTCCTTTGGCTATTGTCTGTGTGTCAGGGCTTGGGATCAGCATGCCTGTGACCAGTCTTTGCTCTAGGGGTCCTGTGAGGAGAATCTCCTGTCAGTTAATCACACCTTCAGAGTTCTTGATTGCCCAGGCAGCTCCTCACACTCAACTCACAAATGTCTGCCAACTAGGGATTACAGGAAACCAATGGGACCCATTACTCAAAGAAGAGCTAGGCTCAAGCCTTCCCTCTGCCAGGGATCTACAGAAGTGCATAATATGATTAGTTTTCTTCTGCCAGTTTCCAAGACATTGTTCAATAGGAGACTACCTCTTTCACCATTGGCCAAGGCTATGATATGGATCTTAGAGGAGTTAAAGACTTGAAGCTATTGGGAGATATTGGAACCTCTTAGGAGGTGAGGCTTAGCGAGAGGTTTTTAGGTAATTGGGGATGTGTCCTTGACAGGTATTGTAAGAACTTCACCCCTCTTCACTCTCTTACTTTGTGGCTATGAAGTGAATGGGTTTGCTCTGCCCTAAGTTCCTACCAAGATTGTACTACCTAACCATAGGTCCATAAAGAACAGGACTAACTGGTCATGGACTGAAACCTCCAAAAACTGTGAGAAAATAAATGAGCATTTTCTCTTTATTATCTCAGGTATTTGTTACAATATCGCAAAGCTGATCAATATAATCAGTATCACTTCTGAAGCATTTCCCTTTTTCATCTGTGAACTCAATCCTAAGACTTGGCTCCTTTTTCCCTTTCCTCTCTTAAATTTGGCATTTGGTGAATCATTTGAAGCGTATGACTAGTTCAGAGCTTCATTTGAGTCCCCTTTGAGGAATTTCAGGTTATATGTGATATGCAGGAAGGCAATTTGCAGGTATGTCCCAAGTCTCAAAGCCCAGCTTCGCCAAGCTGGATTCATTCCACTCATTTTCCAGTTTGGTCGGTGAGTTTGCTCAGTTCCAGCTCTTGGACAACTTAGGTCCGTTCTATCTGGACCTGGTGTGCAGCTACTAAGTACTATTATTCCTTTTCCTGGATTGTACACTCATGTACAATCTTGTACAAACTTGCAATATTTCTGCCATCTAGACTCCCTGAGCCATTAGTATTCAGGATCTTTCCTTTACATTTAACTTCAAATAGGTATCTTTTTTTTTTCTTTGTTGGAAGGTATCTACTTTTTCCCAGACCTTTTTTTTTCTTGACTTACTCTTAAGTCAAAGAGGAATTTATGTTTACAAGACAATTATATATTAGGATTATTGTTAGTCTTAAATGAAAAAAAAACAAGGAAGATCACAATGTTAATTGAACTTGACTATTCATCAGGCCAGATGACAGTTGTTTTATAAACATTTATGGAATTAAACTAATGTTTTGATAAATACACTGGACTGTTTAGTTTTTAGAATTCTAGCCCAGTCTTTATTGCATGTTTTCATCTAATATGCTCTCAGACTTATACTTCTAAAGCACTTCTGTTGAAAGGTAAGAGATCCCTTTTCACAGTTCTTCCAAATAGACTACCCACTGATTAGCTGGGGACACAAAGAAGGAACATTCATGAAGGCAGAAGTTGGGTTTCAATTTGATCCAAGCTGTAACCTTATTTTCTAGAGTAACTGTACTAGGAGTTACACTTGACAGTCTCTGTGCCCTCTGATCTGACATTGTAACTGAGAGCCTTGGCAATTGTACATTTACCAGCCCAGAGAAATGTAGATTATTATGGATTGGTTAAACCCTGGATGAAGAGACTATGGCCCCTCTGTGCCTATTTGCATCTCTAGTACATGACCTGGGACAAAAATTGCACTCAATAAGTATTTGTTCCATGAGTGAAGAAATCAGCATAGGATGTGCTATAAGAATCTTAGAGAAAAACACTGTCAGGCCTTTTCTGGATTTGAAAGAGGAACATGAATATAGCTGGGTAATAAATTGCTAGGTAGATATCAGCCCCAAAACATCATAGTTTAGTTGAGAAAGCTATTAGTATGTCTTTGAGAAGATGGAATCATCTGGTTCATGAAGATTCACTCAAATGGAATCTTGTAGTTAAGGAAATATAAGCAGATCCCAATCAGCACTGGAGAAAGGAATAATGGGGGCACCTTTACTTTAGTAGCAGCCACTTCTCTCCTTGATGTGCATCACTCTGAAGAAGGCTGGGTTTATCTGCATTAAGAAGCCAAGGTCAGGTGCACAAGGTCCCTTTTCAGAGTTTTGAAGTGAAGAAAGCTGTTTGGCCTAGGGGTGGCAAGGACCCTAGAATGATTAGAAGAAAATAATTCTGGACTTACTGTGAGTGAATAGCTTTATGAGTGGAGTTCAACATAAAGCCTAGAAATGGCTGCAGAAGCTACTGGAACTAAACACTAGAGACATAGCTTACAAGATGTGATTAGAACAGCTACAACCCACAATCTGGGTCTGGACCTAGAGCTGGGCCTGGGGCATAATTATAGGGTAAACAAATGTCCAAATATGGTGAAGGTAAACTTTCAATAGCATGAGGCAATCAGAAGCAATGGCAAGACTAAATTTCTTAGTCATTATTTCATTTGTATTCAGAAAATCCCTGTGATTCCTGTACTACCAATTTAGTACAGTTATGCTAAATTTAGAGGAATCAAATAGAAAACCCATGAGATTCTTGTCTTTGATGAACGTGATTTACTCAGAGATAGATGTGTATCCACTTATTACTATATAGCTGCTTTCACAAAGGGATATACAAAGTGCAGTGGGATTCTGGAATGATCCTTAATATTTATTGAACACTTTCTGTGTACCATGTGCCGTTGAAAGTTATTGCAGGTATTGGCTCACTTAATCTTCATGACAACTTTTTTTTAGGTAGGTATTTATATGACCCATGTTTTCTGGAGGAGGAACACAGGTAAATCACACACAAAGGGTGAATAATTTGCTTAAGTCTCTACAGGCAGTCAGCAGCAGAGCTAGGCCCTAGTCTGACTGCTCTTAAGTCTATTGAGGATTGGGTGGGTGGGGGACTGATGTTCATTGAAGGATTTACAGAGACATGATGTTTGAAATTATACTTGAAAGCTAAGTAGTACATGACAAATAAGAAGGAAAGCAGCAGAGCAGCAAACACATGCACACGAGAGGTTTAAGAACATTTTGTTTGCTGGGAGACCAGTATTCAGACTAGAATGGAGTCTAATCATAATGGGATTTGAATGCTATACTAGGGATTTTAAATCTCTCAAAGACAGCTTTCCAAAGGATATAGAGAGGCCTAAGTTTTAAGGGACGTTAATACCTGTTTATTAAAAATAGAAACAGACTATTGGTTCTATACTCCAGCAAAATAGATATTAGCTCACTCCATCCTGTCCCTCCAGACAGTGATTCAATAGGTTGTTTTAATAGCTTAGTTGCTAACTTATTTTAAAGAATTAGATGTTGAGAAGTCCCAAGCTCTAGTCACCAAGCTGCAAGTCCAGGACAGCCTATATGACGGTTCAGTTCAGGTCCAAAGGCCTGGGAACCATGAGAGCTAATGATGCAAGTTCCAGTTCCAAAAAAACAGACTTGAAAAACCACGATCTAATATTTCAGTTGAGTCCAAATGCAAGTAAACATTAATGTCTCAGGAGGAATTCCCTTTCACTCATCCTTTGTAGGATTGATTTAGGGCTTCAGTTGATTACATGAGGCTTCACCCACATTGAGGAGGGCAATTTGCCTTACTCAGACCACCAATTAAAATACTAATCTCATGCAGACATGCCCTCACATACACATTCAGAATACTCAACCAAATTTCTGGACATCCCATGGCTCTGTCAAACTGACATATTAAATCAACCCTTACAAACGTGTTAGGGTATAAAAGGGGCTCTGCAGTGTGGTGGACACTGTTGAATGCCTGGTCAGTGTCTTTCACTTCCTAACATAGTGGTAGGAATCAATTAAAAATAATAGAACCCCTGCGAAGTTACATGCCTTAGGGGAACTGACCTATCTTCAGCTTGCAAATAATTGCTTAGAAGGAAATGCTATTCCTTTTGCCAGTAATGGGTCCAAGTCCACTGGCCTGGTTTTAGCCAGTGAAGTTCTGAATAAACATCAGGGCAAGTTTTCCTTCTACTATAGGCCACATGAAGAAATGGCCTCTCCTTTTTCTCTGCTAGGTATCAAGGCCTAAGTTTGATGCTTATAATTGCCACCCCACCATTGGCCTGAAGGTGGAGCTGTCACTGAGGATGCAAGAGAAGAAAAAGGCCAGGAAAAATCTTCAAAGCCTGTGTAGCTCTCTGAACATCTGTTTTGTGAAATATCAGTCTCACTTTTCATCCTAGTTTGAGGTTAGGGTTACAGCTATAACCTATCTGAGACAATATTAAAGTAAGATGGAAAGTTAATATGTTTTGTTTTTTAAATCCCTGGCTAGGTTACTGAATTGTCAGCATTTATTGTGCAGATGCACCTTGTAAATACCCAACAGTATTTCCCAAACATATGTTATCTGTGAAAGTCATTAGAAAGAAATTACTTTCGTTTGGTTGGTCATTGGGCTTGAACTCTGGGCCTGGGCACTGTCCCTGAGCTCTTTAGCTCAAAGCTAACGCTCTACCACTTGAGCCACAGCGCCACTAAGACTTTTTAGGGACTTCTTCTATGAAACTAACATCCCAGAGAAATTCTGCTATAGATTGGGCATGGCTCAGGTGGCAAACTTTTTGACTAGCAAATGTGAGCCCTTGAGTTAAAACAATAAACAGAAAGAAAGAAGAAATAATGTCACTACAGCCAATGGGGAGACTTAGGAGGCCTTAAAGCCAGCAGAAGAAAACATGAACCCTTTTCTCCCCAGCCACATTAAGAGTCAGGTCTCTGATGATCATTTAAGAGAATTCAGAAAAAGCTCCTCTGAAAAAGGCTGAAGATCTTGATTTACCCAATTTCTTAGTCTCTTTCCAGTTCTCAAATTCTAAAAGGCTTATATAATTTGATTCATCTACCTCTGAGCATTGAATAGTTTCCCTTCTTTTTTTTTTTTTTAGTTATTTGCCATATCTGGAAATGAAGCTTACACACACACACACACACACACACACACACACACACACACACACACACACCCCTAGTCTTCTTCTGGAATGAATTATTTAAAATAACCAGTTGAATAAGTATCTGTCCAGTGAATCTCTGACATTAAAATTCCCTCCTCCTTCTCTGCCCAACAGCCCCTGAGAATGGCTTGAGGCCACAAAGAGCAGTTTTAGAATGTTTTCTCTGAAGTTAGTGACAGGGTAGACAAATGGCGTAAAGTGGAAGAATATATTCCATTCCAGATAGAGAAAACTGTTTCTGTTGTTTTTCTTGACCTCTGCTAAATTGTGGCTTTCAAACTGAAACCACTTCACATACACACACACACACACACACACACACACACACACACACACACACACAGACAGAGGTTAAAAATGTGACAGATCTTCATGTTAAGGCACTGCTCCCCCTCCCACCCCCAGAGAAATAAACTGCAAATTTGGGCAGGTCAGCCATGTAATGAGGATACTGATCATTCCTCCCGGAATGGTGTGATATTCATGTGAGCTGAAGGTCTTGAGCTAGCAGTAGAGCTCTTATGGGATGAAGTGAATACTTAGCTGTTGGTTTCTGTCCTCATATTGCCCTGTGATCAAGTCTCCCTTGAGAATAGTCTTGCCTCCAGAATGTGAGGTGATGTGGTAGGTGATGGCTTTTCATGATCTATTAACCATGGAAATAATCACATTCCCTGTCACAGACTTCCTTTTGTAAACGAGAAGCTCCATCCCTGACCCAAAGCCCAAACCTTAAAGATCTTCACTGGAAATTCCTCTTTAATTCCTAGTACCATGTTGTGCAGCTTGGTGCTGGGATCTAGGGTTGCCTAATTCAGAAGCCCCTCAATTCTCTCAAGATGGCTGAGGCCAATCTCAAATGGCTGCTGTTTTGAAAAGCTCAGCAAGGTCCACGCAGGCCAGATGAGCAGACCTCGGGGCCAGGATTGCATGGTTTCTTTGGACACAGAGATGAGCAGTTATAGAACAGTGAGGGAGCCTGCTCTATCAACAAAATGAAATTAAAAATTAACATGCTTCTATTTGCTCAACTGCAATCTTTGAATTGGTCAATACCCAGAGGCTATGCCACAGATTCTGCTGTAAGACCAACAAATAGTTCAGATTGAGCGTTATTGAGCAAGACCAAGATTAATTATGTCTAGGGGACAGATTCAAACAAAGTGTCTGGAGATTTCTTGCTTGTGGCTGGCATTGGTGGGGCTGGAAATGGAGGATTTGAGGATTTGAGAGGACCACGGAGTTCTTTTAAATGGTATTTACTTCAGTTGTTCATTTCACTCATTCATTTTCTATTCCCCCTTTCATTTCCTTGTCCAATATGGCAGTCCAAAATGACAGAAGGAGGTACATATTCATTTACAACAATTTAGTTAATAATAGACCTTGTTATATAAACCTAGTTATATGGGCTTCAACACTGATACTTTGTAGTTGCTCAGTCATTACTTGGTACAAGGAATGAGTTGACTGGGGTCAACCAGGAATTAGAGAACAGGAATTCTATGCAGCTGTCGATCACATTCTTCTCTCTTGCTTTTGTGCTCTCAGTTCCTCCCTCATGCTGGGTACTGTGTTTGTATTTGTATAGTGCTTCTCAACTGGGATGTACACTCAGAATTGAAGAGACACTTGACAATGTCTCAAGGTTCTTTGGGCAGTGGCCACTGTGGGAATGCTGTGGGTAGGTGGTGGGTAGAGAGCAGATATGCTGCCAGTCATCCAAGAACACAGAACTATCTGGCCTAAAATGTCAATAGTGTAAGGCTGAGAAATGCTAGTGTGAAAGATGACAATTTATGGAGACAGAGGTAGGTTACCATTTTGGAAAACTCTATTCTCTAAGTTTATTCATATATCTCTTATTAGATATTTTTTGAGATAAGGTCTTGTTATCCTAGCTTGTAATCCTAGTTACTAGCCCAGGCTGACCTAGAACTCATGATCCTCCTGGAGTACTAGCATTAAAGGGATATGTCACTATGCCTGTCTTGTTGGAATTTTTTTTAAACCAGACAGTAATTAGGTTAGTAAGCAGCATCAATTAGAAAGAAAAGGAAATATTAACTATTGTCTAGATATTGGATGCTGCACTTTTCCGATCTAGATTAATAGGCACTAGCATACAAGTCACTGGCAGAGTAGAGAGTGCTCAGAGGTTGCTAAAGTATTACCATCTTTTTAAATTATAAAGAAACAGTGCTTGTTGTTCCTGGGAGCAATGACTATGCAGTGAGCACACTTCATGCCTCAGGAAGAGGAAGTGAGGCTCTGTGAAGGCCTTGCACACCCTGGTCTGACTCTGGCCTCCAGAACAGACGTTAGCTCTGCCTCTCTCCATCCATCCCAGCTTCGGCCCTGGCATCACCAGAGCAGGGTGCAAGGAACACTTGGAGGCAAGACCAGGTATGAGAGAGATCCTGGCTCTGAGGGAGAAGGCATTCACCGACACAAGCCAACCTTTGTGCTGAAAAGGATACAGGAACATCCGCGCAGGCACCCTCACTTCATAGAAGAAGAAATGAAGCCCAGTGAACCTAACAGCCTGCCTGAGAGTTATGTCAAGGTGGAGCTGAAACTCAGCTTTTTGATCCTGAGGACATGGGGCATGCTGCTGCTCCAAGACCACCCTTAACCCCTGCTTCCTACTGGGTCTACTCATTTTCTGCCTCTCCTCTGTCACCACAGCAACATCCAGGTAGTTTGCCAGGCTCTGAGCTTGGTTCCCAAGCTGCAGTTTTTAATCTCTGCAGTCCAAGTGGAGGCTGGGAAGATGATAAAAGCAGCCTGCTCAGCAGCACAGCCTGGGCCAAGGGGAACACGTTTAACTCCTTAGGGGGAGCAAGCCAGTGAGGTCCAGAGAGGTTGTGAGGGAAGGGGGAACCACACAGCAGCAGCCTTAAGTTCAGTGCTGTAGCTTTGAGAATAAGAGACTATGGGGTACTATGGGTACCAATACACACTGTGCCACTCCCCACCCACATACACTCCCCACACACGCGCGCATACACACACACACACACACATCTGGGTTAAATGTTTATGCAGCCATTAGAGTTAGGTCTGTATGTACTGAGTTGAAGGAATGCCCCAAATATAAAATGAAAGAAGTTGCTGAAAAACAAATTCAGGAATAATTAGATCTAAAAATACTTGAATGTTTATGTATGTTTGTGTTGGTGAAAAGAAAGATATACAGCAAGGGACTGAGGTTATTAACAACTATGTTTGCTAGGAATAGCCAGCACAGTGATGTACATCATAATATAATATGTAGAGACTATCACCTTTGAAATTAAAAGCAAAATGAGGAAAATAGAAAGGAGAAAGTCTATGTAATTACATGTTCAAGAGAATATTCTGATATTTGTGAACATGTCCCTATGTTGTTGTTTTTTTTACACAGTGGGGTGGGGGTGGGGTGGGACAGGAAGTCTCAAGAGAGAGCAGTTCTCTTGGTGTAAATTCCAGACACTGGCCAAATCTTCCAGCCTCTAGCACTTTGGAAAGAAACCTCAAGAGTGCACATTTAGTTGAAATGTTTTAGGTAAATGTTTTAGGCATTGCAGAGTGGGCTGCTCTGGGACTCCTACTCGGACCAAATGGGCTTGGCTAAACTACAGATGGGAAAGGTCAGAGAGGTAACAGCACTACCAGGTAACAGCAGGCGAGGTTTAGCTCAGGAAAATCCACATCTCCACACACAGGCTTTGTGGGGCACTTGCCCTGGGCAAACCAGGATGTGCTGTAGACAACGGTTCTGGGACACTGGCTGCACAAAGCACACAGTGTGGACATCAGAGGTCTTGTAAAGCCCCCAAAACATTCATCTTTGTCTTCCTCCTGCTTCTACTCTTTCTTCTCTGTCTCTTTCTGTCTCGGTCTGTCTGTCTGCCTGCCTGCCTGCCTGTCTGTCTCTCTCTTAGGAAATTCCTCTCATAGGAAATTCCTATGATCCAGGAGTTGCCAGGCACCAGGATTTATTCAGTTGTCTCAACAAAGCTGTTAAGGCGTGTGTGTGTGTGTGTGTGTGTGTGTGTGTGTGTGTGTGTGTGTGTGTGTGTGTGTGTGCTGACCCGGGTTCATCCACAGCTGCAAGGAAATATTCCGACCCACTCCTGGGGGTAGAATGACCTATCCCTAATATCTACAGATGACTGTGTGCTTATGTGCGTGGGCCCCACCGCCACATGTAAGAAGAGTCCTCTCTACCCCTTGAGGCGCCAGGGCTGCAATGGCTGTGCTGGCTCTCCTGGCAAGAGGCCCAAGCACACGTGCTCCCCTGCAGGGGCAGCCAGCTGCTCTAGGGAGCTGTGGCCTTCCGGATCTGAATGCCATTGCTCCTTCTCTCCCACCAAACTGGTTGGCAACTGCTTGTGAGTTTGCAGAGGAAGAGGGGCTCCTTGTGTGTGTGCCCCTTGCCCCCCACCATTTGGACGGGTTTCTGGGGTAAGGCAGAGGAGGGCAGAAACAACAGGCAGACGTGTTTTAGAACTTTCTCGATCTGCCTGAGCCAAATGAGACAGCAGCTCTGTCCTCCAAGAATTGGGAGGACAAAAGCCAGCAAATTAGGAAAGGGAGAGGAGGGCAAGAGGCAGGAAAAATAAAGAGAGAGGACAGCATCGTTGCTCAGTAAGAGAGCACTTACCTAACATGCACAAGGCCCTACTTCTATCCCCAGTACACGAAGCAAACAAACACCACCACCACCAAAACAGACAAGTCAACAGCTCTCCCCACTTAAAAAAAAGATAAGATAAGAGAAGGATAAGAGGTAGAAAGGAAGGGGAGAAGAAACAGATGCTCTTTCAGTGGGATTACCCTGAAACCACATCTTAGCCCTTTTTGCTTTAGTTCTTTTTCAGATGGAGGTTTTCAATGATTGTCCAGAGCTGGCCTCAGACCATGGTCTTTCCTCTGCCTCTTTGTAGCAGATATATGTCACCATACTTGGCTTTTGTTCACCAGTTGGTTGCGGGACTTGAACTCAGGGCCCGGGTATTTCCCTGAGCTTTTCTATTCAAGGCTTGCATGCTACCATTCTGAGCCACAGTGCCACTTCTGGTTTTCTGGTGGTTCACTGGAGGAAAGAGTCTCACAGACTTTCCTGCCTGGGCTGGTTTTGAACTGTGGTCCTGAGATCTCAGCCTCCTGAGTAGCTAGGATTATAGGTGTGAGCCACCAGCACCTGGCTTGACTTGTTCTTTGTCTCACTAATACTTTTCCTGGACTAACATCAAACCATAATCCTCCTGTCTCCGCTTCCTAAGTAGCTAGAATCATAGGCATGAGCTACCCCATCTGCAATAAATTACTTTATTGCTTAAGTAGTTTCTAGAGGCAGGCCTCTATCTCAGTGTCAACACATTAATCTCACAGAAGAATCTAATTGGTTAGCCTGGATCATGGAGGGGAGGGTCAGATATTGTGATTGACAGGGATCACACAAATGCAGAAATGAACTCTCCTAGAGGATCCAAAAGAAGCATGGGAAAGTATGCTCTCAAAACAAAACAAAACAAAAAGCCCTGCCACTGTCCTCACTTCTCATGGTTCCCGGTCTCTCAAAGATCGAGAGAGCCTACATTTGGGCCTTTTTGAGTCTTCTCTCTGATGTCCATATATCCATCTGAACCTCAAGCCTCTAGGTTGTATTTTCTTAGTTAACAGATGAAAGACTCCACGAAGAACATTATCAAGAGTTATCTCCATGCTCTTCCCCTAGCTTACAGATTCGAATTAATTGGGCCTGATCTCAGGCCAGGGTTTCTGACAGGGGGGCTGACTGCTGTCCCTCTCAGCTGGAAGAAACTGGAGTAGACAGAAGTCAGGCCAACATCACCTCATTTCCTATCAGGCAGTTTTGACAATTGATGTGTTTCCAAGAAGTAAAGCAGATTTATCAAGGAGGTTCCGGAGCTTAATCAGCACAGACTTGGCATACATACCTCTGAATTCAGCCTTCTTGAGAACAAGGCAGGATTTAGGGAGCCCATGTATGAAGGGTGAAATTAGCAAGAGTTCTCCAGGCATTTATTACAGATGGATCCATTCATCTCTTCACTTAGGAAAGCCTGCCTGTACAGTGCTTATGATAGGCACTGATGATAGGCTTATGATAGGAAGTTCTATGCTTTCACAGCTCCTGGGGGTGCTTGCCTACAGGGACCATATGTGTGGCCCTAATGGACACTTATCCTGGGGTACGTCTTTGGATTTCAAATCTGTCTCCAACTGTGTAACCCTGGACAAGATTCTTCATATCTCTGTGATTCAGTGGCCTCAAACATGAAGTGAGGACCCTCCTCACCCCAGGGTCTTGTCATGAAGATTAAAAGAGTGAATGCATTCTCAGTTCTTGGGGACACTTTCAATAGCATGCCATTGTTGGTTACATAATTACATTACATTACATTAAATTAAATGGCTATTAGAATACTCCTGAGAAGCCATCTGTGTATAAGGTGTGTGTGTGTGTGTGTGTGTGTGTGTGTGTGTGTGTGTGTGTGTGTGTCCTGGATTTTTAAAGTCAAATCCCAAAGTATTCTTTCATTAATAAATATATTTCAGTATATGTCTACAGCAAATGACTCAAAAAAGAAAATAAAACATCTGTTCATAGATAGCACCATTATCACATATACATAACCAAGAATTTCTAAATATGTTAATATCCAAACCATATTAAAACATCCCCAATGGTCTCAATCACTCTGTGTGTGTGTGTGTGTGTGTGTGTGTGTGCACGCGTGTGCATGCATCCAAATGTTGGGATGCCTTGCCACTCATCTTGATTCAGGTTCCTTTAGTGCTGTTTCTATCTGAAGAAAATTTTTTTTCCTTCTTTTCTTTTTAAATGAATGGTGCTGAGGACTGGATCCAGTGTCTTGTGCACTTTGCAGATGCTCTATCACTTAAGCTATGATCCCAGCTTCCAACCCCGAGTGCTTTCTTTTTCTGAGGCTGGCCTCAGACTCATGATCCTCTTGTCTCCACCTTCTGAGAAGCTTTAGTTGGTGTGTTCCATGACACTTGGCTCAATCATAGCAATTTCACAGCATCTTGGGTACATCACAGCCAAGAGGTGGGAACTGGGCTTTGCACGGATGCGTCTTATCAGCCCTCTTCTATTTTTATTTTGGAGAGAAATGAAGTGGTGTTGTTTTTCAGAGGCTTGCTATATGGAGAGGTCATCACTGCCAGAAAGTTCAGTTGCTCTTCCAGTTGGTTTCCAAATCAGAATCCAAGGACCATAAATAGCATTTATTTATTTCATTTATACTGTTTTCTCCTTTTATCTCTGATCTTTTCCTCTCCAATAATTTCATGGAAAATTTCCTACGTTTTGTACCTGGCTGATTGTTCTCCATGAGGTAACTTAATTTATTCCTCTCTCGTTTGCATTTCTTGCAAAGTGGTTGGCCAGATTCAGGATCTTGATTAAAAAAAATGTTTTGTTGTTTTTTTGGCGGAGGAAAAGAACTTCAAAGGTATTGCTGAGTATTGGCAATTGATCTGTGGGTTAAAATATCGCTATTTGGTCTCTCCAATTTAAAGTTTCTTAAACATTCAACTATTGGTGATTGTTGTTTTGACCAAGCATTTAATTAGAACTTATAAGAAGAAATAATGTGTGAATTCCATCATAAGAATGTGTGTGCCTTTATATATTTATAATGGCTTACATTTTAACTACTATAGTTTAATATACTTGATCTTCCACTTATTTATAAATACCTATTTCTTTTCTTATACGAGCAAAAGTAAAATCAATGTGTTCTTTTTCCTTTATAAGTCTCACACTTTCTTTCACTTCCTGATTTGAGACAATAGTATTATCTTTTTTTATTTTTCAATCTTCCTTTAAATCTGTTGCTATATTTTAACCTGACATTGATAGTTAATTATAGATATGTTACTCATAGATATATTAATCTGTTTTGATTTATTTTTCTACATAAGTCACTTGGTCAATTTTTTTTACCTGCTTCCAAATGAGATTTTTTAAATCTTTGAAATTCAGTAAATTTAACAGGTAAAACTCAATGTTAGCATTGTGGCTCCGTTTCTCCT
Source organism: Perognathus longimembris pacificus (assembly GCF_023159225.1). Classification (NCBI taxonomy): domain Eukaryota; kingdom Metazoa; phylum Chordata; class Mammalia; order Rodentia; family Heteromyidae; genus Perognathus; species Perognathus longimembris. The sequence goes on from NC_063162.1 coordinate 29,455,594, forward strand.
GGATTAACTGTGTGCCCTTTCATTGTATGTATTCTGCTCTTATGAGTCAAGGTACTGTGCACACGGTCACTCAGCCATTGTATCTTCCCAGTCAATGGATATAGTTAATTGTGGTACCCTTCTCATCTCAACCCTACTGTGAAGATTCTTCCTCTTCTGCCATGACACCAATGGTTTCCTGAAAGTCAGAGTTCTCTATGTGAGAACTCCAACTTCTTACTTTCTGAGACCAGGGCCTGTGTTCCTCCTTAGTCTAACACCTCTGCCTCTGTACGATATCCTTGGATTTCTTACTGTCATGTAAAGTCCTCATCAGAATGTTTTGCTAAGTAAAAATGTGAATGTATTCACTTCACTTCAGGCTCCCATTCCTACCAATCTCCTCTTCCCCCGTGCCAGTCCACATCTGAGTTGTTTACCTGGAACATTGCAGTGGTTCTACTAGGCCTCCTGACTACCTCCCAGGCCTTTTGTGGCTGGCCCAGGCATCACACTGCAGCCAGACAATAATGTGACCACAATATTTCCCTGTTTAAAATGTATCCAGCTCCCTACTGCCCTCCACAGAACATTCTAGATCCTCACTCTGCTCCCACAGCTCTGTGAATACAGCTCTATTTGCTCCCCTCCCTCATCTCATGTTGCTGTCTGTCTTCCTGTTGCCATTCATGCTGGTTTTCCTTCAGTTCCTCAAATACTTTAATTTCTCCCCCGTAGCCAGATGATGGTCATTTGAGACCAGAGTTTTTCCTTACCAACTCTGCTCTCCCTTCTTTTATCTGGGCCCATTCACTGCCCGGCCTGCTTCGAGCTTCCTGACCTCTCTCTCTAACTTTACCACTTTCTTCTGCCTTTCCTGTACCTACCACACTTACAATTTTTGTCTTAAATCTGCATCTGTCTACCTTCTGCTTGCCCAGCATGCATTATGCAAAAGAGCAATTATTTCTATCTTATGCATTGCTTCTCCATTTACAGCAGTGTCTGGCACAGCTCAATAAATAATGATAGATTGGATTGAACAGCTAAGAGAATGCTACAGCTGCCCACCAGTAGTCACAGGCATTAGTGCTAATGGAAAAAGCTCACTCCATGATAGGACCCTCAGTTCTTTAAAGAAATCAGTAAGGATGAGTTATATTCATAAGCAGGTGTTAATATTTTGCCATTTAAAAGGGGTCAAAGAAAAAACCTAATTATTCCAAGCTGCCCAGTTGGTGCTTACAGAAACACTGCTTAGAGGTGTGTCTTTCTTCAACCTGGAGATAGTTTTTTTTTAAAGCCTGTTTTCAGAATGATACAGTTGCATACAAAATGCATCGGCTCCTGCTGTTAGAATGATTGTTGCAGAAAACTGGCTGCTTTCCAAAAGGAAGGAAGGGTTCCGGAGATGCTTCCTGAAAAGATGAAAGATTTTCCAAAATAGCAACTTCACGTTATACCACATATGGGATCTTCAAATTCACAGCTGGTTAGAAAACCATTTCCGGCTTCAAGCTGTTGGACTTGCTTGTCTCCCTTCCTCCAAGCACCCAGAAGTATGTCTCCTGGTTGTCAGGGATTTCTCTGACTTTTTCCTCTCTCATTTGCCCCTTCTGATTGAAAATAGGATTTCCATTGGTGACACAGCTAGTAGTAGAGCATGCCAGTGCCCTGCATTTAATTTCTAGTGCGCACACACATACATATTAGTGTGAAAACAATGTCCAGTTGCATGTATAGACCATGTGTCCGCACAGGATATAGGCTACCTGGAGATGGTACCATATCTGGGCTTTGTATTCTGATCTTATAAAAAGCATAAGTCTCTCTCTCTCTCTCTCTCTCTCTCTCTCTCTCTCATCTACTATCTCTGAATAAATGGGATGACTGTTAAAAGACTATACTAATTTAAAAATCACATAGGAATCATTCAACATGAAAGAAAACATTGATTCCTCAGTTTACGTTTTACTCTCTGTATAGTTTTTCATGCCTATATTACACTACTGACAGTCTCTGTGACCTGGAAATGTCATTTGCGCTGAATGGGTATTGGTTTTCCACACCTGAAAATAGGGTTGGGGCACAACTCTACATGTGCATGATGGATGAATTAATTTTTGAAAACAGTTTATCATTATCTTTTAAATTGAACATTTGCATACCCCACGAGTCAGGAATTTGAAAAGAGATAACAAGAAGGTCTGTAGCAGCACTTTTTGCGGGATAGTCCCTGATTGGGAATTACCTGAATATCAATTGATAGTCAAATGGATAAAGTTTCATTTTGTTTTGTGTTTTGGTTGGTCATGGGGCTTGAATTCAGGGCCTGAGCACTGTTCCTGAGGTCTTTTGCTCAAAGCTCTACCACTTTGAGCCACAGCTTCACTTCTGGTTTTCTGGTGGTTTATTGGAGGTAAGAGTCTCACCGACTTTCCTGCGTGGGCTGGCTTTGAACAGCAATCTTCAGGTCTTAGCCTCCTGAGTAGCATGAGCCACTGGCTCCCAGCTGTATAAATGTTTTGTACTACAGTCATACAATGAAATACTATGTAGTAATGAAAAGCCACAAATTCCAATTACATGCAAAAACTCAGATGAATTACACAGACATAATGTTGAGCCAAAAAAGGGCATGCATATTAACACTGTATGGTTCGATTCTGTCTATAGAGAAAACCACAATATGTTATGTTAGAAATAAGGTAACAGTTATCCTTAGCATCTAATATCTTCAAAGGGGTATAGGGGCTCTTTTAGGATAATGTTCTGCTTCTTGATCTAGGTGCTGGTTACACTTTATTTTAAAAATGTATCAAACAAAGTGGTGTGGGCAGTATTGTGGTTTAGTAAGAAAAATCTCCATTGTGGAAATTAGGGTGTCATTATCCTGTTGCCAACTCTGAATTTAACCATCACATACATTTAGGCAAGTTACTTCTCTTTCTAGAACCTCTCCTAAAACTTGTAAGGTAAGAAATTGATGTAGGTGACCAAAAAGGTCTAGTGGTCTTGAGATGTTGCCATTACTTCCTCAAGCCACCCTCAGACCAATCCACTATGTGCTATGCTGTGCCAAGATGATTCTCTTCCTGGCCACTGACTCTAAGTAACATCAATTTAGAAGACCTAGACTGAGTGCTAAAGGTCCATATGTATTTACCCTGCTGGAGCAATCTTTACCCATCACCCTCACAGGATTGTTGTGAGGATCAAGTGTGTGGCAAAGGGGGCTGTGTAAACTAGACAGGTATTTGTTATTCTAGAATCGTCATAGCTCAATGGCAAGATCATAGTCCGATTTGTAGAGTGACTGAATCAAGCAGTGTGCAGACTACCAACAGTACCAATGATTACTCAAAGGTGAACAGGTAAACCATCTATTGGGAAGAAAGTTTCAGGCAAATAAGTATTCATGAGCCAACAGGCTGAGTGTTGAAATCAGTTGAGCAAACAGAAATTTCTACAAAGCTTTGGCAACTTTGGGTAGAGTGGTTTCCCAATGAAAGGGCTTCTCCAGAGCTGGTGGTAAGAATGCCTATCTGTGATCTCTTATGAGATCCATACGGTGCTACATAGAACAATTTGACTAGAGAGTGATATCTGCCAGTCAGCCTGAGCTACAGAAGCGCTTGAGCAGTGACAGTCTCTGCTAGGCCCTCATGCTACTCATTTTATGAGATTGTTTCATTTAGTCCTCCCAATAGCTCTGTCAGTTAGGTCTTGTTATCGTGCTCATAGCATAGATGAGGAAACAAGTCCAGAAAGCCACATCCTGTGGTAGGATTTGAAATCAGATCTTCTGACTTCACAAACCATAAGCCCTGCTGTAGTCATTAGCCCCAGAGAATGACACCATTTTATGTACTATGGGAATAAAAAGTAATGCTTATTGGACTCTCACAAGAAGGCTGGACTTACAATCTACCCAATTCTCTAGTAACTCATGTGTTGGTATCATTATCCCTATTTTTTGGATGAGATGGGGATCTAGAAAGGTTAACATGAACAGTCACATAGCAGGAAGTAGAAGATTTAAATCTACTCAACTCAACCCAAGACTCCTTGTTCTTCCTCCCGCTGCCTTCTCCATCCTCCCTGAGACTTCCCAAATATACTGCTTTCTTGGAATTCTATGAACTGCATCTGAACTAGTACCTGTTATCGCTCCACCAGATGGAGAGTTTCAATCATGGCTAGGACCTTTTTTCTTTTTTGTGTCCTCTGGCCAAAAGAGCAGAGAAGCCTTACTGAAATCCATGAGGTTAGAAATGGACTTAGAGAAACTTGGTTGTGGATTCTTTAGAGGAATTTTGGGGACTGAGATTAGCAGTAAAAGATACTGAAAACTTACTAGCATGGGTGTGAACTGAAACAGATCTCAACTACAGGAAGCATTATCTTTGGAAATTAACTGCCTGGACAAAGATTTAGGGAGGAATAGGGGAGGCTAGTGAGGGAATAAGAGATAGAAGAGGCTTGAAAAGCTGCTGCTAACCAATCATCATGCCCTCAAGTGTTTTATGAAGACCTACCTCTCTTTGGACCAACAGAAAGGCCATGGCTTCATCATGACCAGTCCTCTTTCACCTTATTTTTTCTTAGCACTATGCAGAGACTTGGTTTGGCTTCATGAGCAGAGGCAGAAGGCAAACCATGGAGGTGAGAAAGGCAACTTCCATCCTACCTGCATGAGAAAGTACAGAGCCAGCCTGTGCTCAAGTGCCAGGGAGGCTAGAGATGCCAAATCCTCCTGCAATGATGCAACTGCAGCCCTTGCTGCAAGTTGACATGGCTCCAATCTTGACAAGAGAAGGAGAAGTCTAGTAAAGGCCAAGCTTCTTTGGGATCCAGGGTGGTGCTCAGCATGCTACCTGCCATTAGCAAGATGAAATCTTATACCATCCTGCTCTGTCTGGCTAGGGATGTGAATCATCCCTTCATCCAGTAGATATTCAGTGTCTACATTACCTGCCCAGTAGTCACTTAGTAGCCATCTTGGCTGTTGCAGTATCTCAGTGCTAGTAATCCTTATAAAGCATGTGGGTAGTAGTATTGACACTTTCAATTTGCTAAAGAATAGCTATAAAGTGCTTTCTTAAAGTAAAAAGATAAACGCTTTATATTTGGTAAGGACCGAAGTGTATATGGTTTGATAGTTAACCTGCAGTTTTAGACATCTGTTGAAAGTCTTGGGTACTTTTCCATGGACAAATTCAGACTACAAACTATTCAAAAACTCAGACTTCAGAAAGGAAGGAAAAGTGGGTTTAGATGATTCATTAAAGAGCAGCTACATTAGCACACAGGACTTCTCTACCCAATTGGAATGTATCAGATCAGTCAGTTACGATGGTTTCCCTGGCTCCTTCTTTCCTTCATACATCCTTCAATTGCTCCTACCTAGGGTCCTTGCCTAGACTAGCTCCTCTTTATAGTTCACTCCCTCTATGAGGAAATCCTCAAGCCCTAGAAAGGGAAATGGGTATTATACTGTATCACTCCATTCATGTAGATGAAGAAGAAAGGAAAGAGCGCTAAGGTTGTTGGGAACTATTATGCAACCTTCATTTGTGAAAACTTAGTCCCTAATGCAATGTTTAGAAATGGGGTCCCAAGGAAGTGATTGGATAATGAGAGCTCTAGCTTTACCATGAATTTTCCCATTGATGGATTTATATTAATGTCTTTATTAGAAGGTGGTGGAAACTAGGAGTGAGGGCCTTGTTGGAGGAAGTAGTTCACTGGAAGTGTCCCTTGAAAGGTATACAATTTGTCACTGGGGACTCTTTGTCTCTTTCTGCTTCCTGTATTTCTTGAGGTGAGAAGTTTAGCACTACTATGCCCTTAGGCCATGATATGTCTGCCTTTCCAGTGGCCTAAAAGCAATGGAGCCAGCCATGGGTCAGAATAAATCCTTTCTCCTTATGTTGACTTGCTCAAATAGTGTTGTCACAGCAACAGAATGTAACTAACACAGGAACACAAGGGATGGAACTTGTTTTCTTTTTCTCTGACACACTGGCTGTGGAAACTAAAGATTTAATTCTGCAAAAGCAATTGCTGTCCCAAGAAGGGAGTTATAGATTTTGGGGGCTTACTCGGCGTATAGCTATTCCTTACCTTTGTGATCTTGTTTAGAAAGTCCCTGATGGTGTGACTGTCCTCTGTAGAAGACCACCATTTTCTAGAGTCTCAGATCTGGTCTCAGTTTCTGCCAATACCCCAATACCTATCATAAATAGGATTCTAGATGGATTGCTTGGTGAAGAAGTATCTACTTGTTTATTGATAAGGCTTACAGGCAGTGGGATGAGAGGGGATTTTTTTCCCCAAGACCTCATGTGTGCCCTTGGGTAATACAGAAGGACTCAGTACAGATGATAGCTGTGGTGTGTCCACAGAAGGTAGGGATCATTGGAAGAGATCTAAATTGTTCTGGAGTAGATGCCCTGGTGGGGAAAGGAAATTGGGTCTGAAAATCTATTTCAGTTCTTACTCTTCTTACCCCTGTAGAATAAATACATGCTTCTAGTTCTAAAGGGAATGGTTCAGGAGAGTGACTGGATCCATTTGATATGTCACTGGGACCAGATTTTATTAGCAACAACGCTTTAGTGACTTTCTGGGGTTAGGCTTTGCTTGCAAGTCATGTGTTTCTCTGGCCCACAAATGTTTCATCAAGGCTGTTTTTCTTATTCTTTGCTGAGTATCTTACCTACTTAGGTGAGAGTTTAGTGGTCATACCAGTTCCAGTAGAATCCATGGAGAAAGTCTCCAGGCTGGTTACTACCTTTCTGTGTACCCTCTCTGCCTCTGGTGAGCCCTGGGGCAAATGCTTGAGCCCTCCAGTCCTGAACCTCTGAACAGATCTTGGGCTTTTGTGCATGTGATACTTGTTCATTGAAGTTAACGCTGCTACTGATTGTTGGAAGATGCCCCCACTTGTCTGCACTGATGTTTTCCCTCAGGTCCATATGCCATATGACATTCAGTCAAAGGAATAGGCTAGGAGTAACACTTATTTGAAGGAACAAAAGTTTACCTAATACAGAGGTTAGGACTTTTTGACAGGATCTGTCCAGCCCTTTTTAACTTTGGGACTAATTCCATGTACATCATGGAGTTCATTGTTGAACTGACCAATGCTCCCAGTCACTCCTCATGGTCACCAGCATCCCAGGCCAAAGTGAAGCAGGGCATGAGTGGTCTTTTACTGTCCATCTGGGCCTGTAAACTCTCAGGATCTCAGGTTGGAACCCCAGGAAGGACCATTTTGACCTGGAGAAGCCAGAGCATGGCTCCAGGGGTCCCACAGACATGTTTTAAATCCCAGTGTTTTGGAATCAGGCTTATACGGGGTCTGAGCAAGGAGGCAGAGGTTAATGAAAAAGACCTTAGTGCTAGGAAGTTGGGGACTTTTTGGTTGGGCCCAAAATGGATTGTTTACAATTGGGCTTAGGTAAAATGCTGTGCCTGCACATCAAAGCAGGTCTGTGCATACCTAGGGTTTTGCCTGTGCCTGTATAGGCCTGGGATAATAGGGTGGGGTCAATCCTTCCTATTCCATTTTTGGATACATAAAAAGAATGGGCTGAGAGGGGAGCAGCACACAGTTATGAGAAAAAGGAGATTCCCATCAATTGAAACCCTGAAGGAGTATAAAAAAAGGCAGAGTAAAAAAAAAAAAAAGTAGAGGAGATCTCTGGGGTGGAGGTAGAGGAGGGTTTGGGTTTAGGGGACCTCGGACCCCTCACTGTTTCTTGTTTAAATCAGTAAGAGTAAAATTGAGATTCTGAATTTAGGCTAACTGTGGCCATTGTTTACATGACAGTGGGCCAGATTTTGATAAACAAACAAATGAGTTTTGTTTGACTGCAAATCAGTCAGCCACAGCATCTTAAGATTAGACTGCAGGTATGCCAATAAGGTGGCTCTGGGAACAATTTAGACCCCATTTTGGAAAATTTGGTAGGACTACTAGAGTGGCCGGTCTCGTCACTTCAGGTGTCCCCAATGCTTTGGTAAGGCAAATGAGTAAGTGCCCAATAATTAGGAGAGGGCATGCCCAAAGTCCAAATTAAAGGGTGTCTGGGGGGTCAGCAAAGCGTGAGAGACTCCTGGAATCTCTGGGGACCCCACAGACTGGGAGTGGGGGGCTTCTAATCCCCAATTCTGTGTGTGACTCCTGGAGTCCCTTGGTCTGTGTCAGGGCGCCTCCGCCACAGACTGGGCTGGTTACCTTGTCCTGAAGGCTTTTGGGTGGTGGATGGAGTCAGTCAAACAGCAAAGAGCCTCTTTCCTAGAGATAGAGTCTGGGGACCAGTGAGGGAGAAAGAATAGGGGGAGACATTAGGCCTTTCTGGGTTTATACAGGGGGCCAATAATACCTCAAGCCATTTGGGGTGGCGGTCCATGAGGCATGTACCACTTATGGAGGCAAAGGCCACGAGGTGGTTTCAGGTGGCTGTTTAGCCCAAAGGAAGCTCAGCGGGTTCTGTGCTCCTGATGGAGAAAGGGCTTGGAAAGAGAAGGGAAAAGGCTAGATGGTAGGCGGCCAGGAGGCAGTGGAGGGGACCTAGACACTCCTGGTGCTTTTCCTCTCCCAGGTTTTGGGCACCATATATTAGGTAAATGGGGGAGAATGGAAAAGGATAGGATGGACTCCAACAGGCGAGGACTGTTTATTGCCAGCGAGGGACACAGCCTTCCCAAGGTCTTGGAGACTGTGCAACGGGTGAATTTGGGATGGGGCTTATATGGGATCTGAGCAAGGAGGCAGAGGTTAATAAAAAGCCCTTAGGTCTAGGAAGTTGGGGACTTTTTGGTTGGGCCCACAATGGATTGTTTACAGCTGGGCTTAGGTGGATTGTCCTGCCTGCACATCAAAGCAGGTCTGTGCATACCTAGGATTTTGCCTGTATGTACCTGGAACGATGAGGGGGATGGGGGGTCAATCCTCCACCCAGTCCTGGTGTTTATTAACTGGTGTCCTAGCTCTGAGCCTTAGAACAGCCAGGGGATGGTTGTTTTCCCCCCCTCCCCCCCCCCCCCCCCCCACTTAAGAGCTCTGGGATTCTACTCTGAGAAGGGGAACTATTCTATTTTACTGGAGTGTACTGAATATTTTCCAAGGTAAATAAACACTGGGTTACTAATTACCTGACCTACATTCCTGTGATTACAATGGTAGACAGCATATCTCACCAATTTCTAAGATGAAATTGAAGAAGAGAGAACAGGAAGCATTCAGTAGGAAATCCAAAGGCTTTCTCCTGATTGGGTAGAATCCTGACATTTTGGTTGAGGCTACTGTTTAGCACAAGCCCATGACCTACCACTGTAATGCATGTATGTATTAATTGTTTCTTGTTTCAGCATTTTTTCCCTGTCATTTTGGAGGGTAGCAGAACATCTGAAATCAGTTTTCAAATACTTTAGATATAATTTTAAAAATCACATTGAGAGCTGGCTTAATGTAGAAAATCGGAGAATAAATGGAAAAGACTCTGACTAGGCCCAATAGAAGCAAAGAGGTCCTTAGAAATGAAGGAGGTTTATAAGTGGACAATGATATGCTGCTGACTTTGAAGATGGAAGAAGAGGCAGGGGGTAACTTTTAGAGCTGGAAAAGGAAAGGAAGCAGATCCTCCGTAAAGCCTCTAGAATTAAGGCAGTTCTTTTCATCTTTAGCCCAGTAAGACCCCTTCAGCATTTTTGGTCTCCAGAATTTTAGAATAACAAATGTCTATTACTTTAGGACTCTCCATTTGTATTTGTTAACAGAGCAATAGGAAACAAATGCACTTTCACTCATTGGTCTAGCATTCTGAGGTGTCATTTGACTTGCCCTTGGCAAAAGGCAGATCCAAACACCAATGATATGTCTGAAGTCATGATACATCTGTGGTTTCTGATGACCAGGAACTAACACAGTGCTCAATGTAATATAACCTTCTGGGTAAGCCAGAATGAGCTTTCTAGATTATCAAAACAAAAAAGAAGACCCAAGGGGAGCCTATTGACTTCCACACGGAGGGGCATAGATCTTGAGGGTCATGGATTCAAGGCTTTATCTTAAAGGTCATGGACTTAAGGCTATAACAGGATGCAAAGGAGGTAGGAAGGCTTGTTCTTATTCTACTTAATGGCTAAATCATAAAGGCTCTTGAGGTCACTGCCCAAGGTCAGTATATGTATGAGGTCTATGAGGTCTTTTGTCCTAGGCAAGAGACTAAAGCAGGGCCTAGAAAGTTTCTCTGGAATTGTGTGATTGTTCCTACAATCTTTAAAGGGCAGGGCCCGGCACTTTACATGGGGCCCATCATCTACCTTCTGTGGGACATCTATTTTCTTCCAGGCTTTGAGTCAGCAACCCCTGGAGGGGTGGCAGGAGGAAGAGGAGGAAGGGAGGACCCAGATTTTCCCATCTAGTGAGGCCTTTTTTAAAAATCCATCTGTCCTTTACACACTTAGGATGGTAGTTTGCCAGGTTCTTTGCTCAGGATCACCAGCGGTAGTGGTGGTATCTCAAACCCGTTTCCTTGTAGTTCAAGGGGACTAGGAGCTAACTCTGGGTGGTCAGGATTTATGTTTGTTTTGAATTTCCCAATGCTTTCCTGGAAGGAGTGGCAGAGGGCAAGGCTTGGCAGCTGCATCCTCGTGACTTGCACAGACAACTTCCTAACTTTTCCTTTGACCACTGGGACTTTAGAGGTGACTGTACAAATGGAAAAGTAGGTCACTTGGTAAAGTGGGAGATTAATTTCTAGTGCTCTAAGCTTTTTCTCTTGGACCAGGAAAGTGATTGTAAGCTCTCAGCATTTTGGAGGTCAAAGCTGATAGGCCCATATGTAAACAAGAGAAATTGCACAACTCAATGGCCATGTTTCTTACTCTGCTTTGACTTAACAAATTGCTGATCCTCTAAGTACTGATGAACAGGGCTCTGGCTTGGGCTGTTCATACTCCCAATGAAGCTTAGTTCAGCAACAGAAGCTGGAGAGGGAAACAGCGTTACTTAGGCTCCAAGCCTTCAGGCATGTCTTAGTATTACTGCTAGGTTTAAATGTCTGATGCCCATCTCTCTGCCCCACTAAAGGTTCTAGTAGAGGTAGTAAATATGTGTGGCTAATTAAAGTCCCCAAATTTTCTTTCATAAAATCAGTTCAAAGAACAGAGATCAGAGAGCTTGCGTGACTGCTTGTTATCACCAAACTCTGCTTTCCCATTTTCTTAGGCACACAACTAAATCACATTTTTCAGACTCCTTCACAGCTGTGACTATGCATTATTGACAAGTAGGTATGCCACCATACCCTGCAATGAGATCTTGTTGCCCATCTGCAGGGAAGGAAGACAGCTAACAGTGTCTGTCACCCAAGTCAGCCTACATTACAGCCTCAGCTGCCTTGCTACATTTCACAGCCCTTCAGGGCATGGCTCCCTATGAGGCACAGCCATTTTGGCTGCATAGAGGTTACCTCACTAATGCTCCCCACTGGGTTGGCCATTGCTTTAGTTGAGAAATATGCCAGTTTGACTCAACCCAGTTCTCTTTCTCCCTTCTTCTTTTATAGGTATTGAGATTCCTAATAAATTGATTCCTAACTATTCAGCTTTCAATACTGTATGACTGAGGTGTCTCCAATGGAATGTAAATGGAAGTAGTGTGTGCTGTTTTCAGGCCAGGTCCAAACAATGGCCACAGTCATTCACTTTTACTTGATAAATGAGCCACATGGTTATTGGAGAAGGTAGGCTAGACTTAGTGTAGTCTTGGTGGGAATATAAAAGTAGAGTGGGAAGAGGTGTTGAAGGTATTTCCGAGGACATAATGAGGTGGTTTTGTGTGTGTGTGTGTGTGTGTGTGTGTGTGTGTGTGTGTGTGTGTGCCAGTCCTGGGGCTTGAACTCAGGGCCTGAGCACTGTCCCTGAGCTTCTTTTGCTCAAGTTTAGTACTCTACAACTTGAACCACAGTGCCACTTCCAGCCTTTCCTGTTTATAAGGTACTGAGGAATTGAACCCAGGGCATGCTAGGCAAGCACTCTACCACTAAACCATATTCCCAGCATGTACTGAGGTCTTGACAGGGTGAGAGCATGTTTGTGTGTCAGTGCAACAAGCTACCAATTCAAGATGAGCTACATACTCATGATCAGTTCACTCCACTAATTTGGTGAGTGTTTCATCATTCCAGTCAAGTGAGGAGCAGATTTTATGTGAATTTATAGACCTAACATCTTGAAATGCTGAGTAGAAACAGAGGATATACCTCAGTCTTGAGCTGTTGTTATCTACATATTTAATCTTGTACACTTGAAAACACTCATTCCACTAGAGAAAAGAAAAGAGAGATAGAAGAATACCTCAGAAGATATGAGGTTGTGACTGGATGGGGCTAAACAATATATTCAGGAGGAGGTAAAGGATCTATTCTTTTGGAAGGTAGTATTAGGAATAAAAAATTATTACACAAAATGATAGTGGAGTGCATATTAGGATTTGCAATTGAAAGCTGGCCCAATAAGCTACAAATACATCTCAGATTCTTGATGAGGAGGTACAATATAAAAATAGAATTTAATAAAATATAACTAAGAGACTTTAGGACAAATAGCAATAGGGTAAGCCAATATTCAGCGAGGCCAGTTTGGATGAGTATATCTAAACCAAAGAAGCTGGAGAAATGAATTTTTCTAGTATGGAGGTCAAGCAGAAGAAAGACAAAATGACCATAATGATTATAAGCCAAGGAGAACAGAAGAAAACATTGCTATGAAAGAAAGAGTCAAATAAGAAAGCAAGTAAGACATATGAAATTTGGCCTATATGAAACTGGAAGCATAGCACAAGATTGTGCTGAAAGATTTTGTGACCTTTCAAAATGGTGAATTGCTGACAGGTTATACCTTTCCTATTATGTCCACAAACTGGACATAAAAATCTCTTGTATATGTCTGCAAGGTGAAGTGAGCAAGTTAGTAAGTTAGCATGGGGTACCAGTAAAAGGACAGAGCATCAGAGAAAAATTAGACTCGAAATCTCTAAAAGAAATAAAGAGAAAAACCTTGTTTGGAGGGGGCCAGTAGCACCATGTATATCTGCTTCATCTTGTGACCATCCCAAACTCGATCCCAGTTTTACTGCTCTGCTTCTGCTAAGATCCATCCACCCTGTGATCACCCTGTGAACAAATTAAGACCACAAAGAACGTAGTGCAGGTTGACAAGCCTGGCCCAAGACTTTTGCAGGTGTCTGATTGGTGTCTGTGCCTCACTCACTACCTGGGGAAAAAAAAATCTGTCCTTCAGTCCTGAAGGCCAGTGCACAGTGCAGCCCAGCTCACAGTTGCAAATACCTGTCCCCACCAAAAACTTTTTGGCTAAGTAGGCTAATTCAAAGCCTCCATATTCATCCCTTGACTGATGAATGAGCCAGCCAGTAAGTGCTGCTACTAGCCAAGTCCAGTGTGTGGACACAAATATATCTGATCCCTGAGAAAAGTTTTGGCTAAATAGACTTGTTAAAGGTCCTTGTATGTGGCCCTCGTGTGTGTGTGTGTGTGTGTGTGTGTGTGTGTGTGTGTGTGTGTGTGTGTTTGGGGAAGCCACCCAGTAGTATCTAGGTCTCTACTTTATGGAAAAGGAATGGTCCAGGAAATTGGCTAGAATTCTGCATCTGAATCTCTACTCTAAGATAATGGAAAGAAGGTCACAGATACTCAGCTGGTTAGAGCTTTAAACTTACTGACCAACCTACTAGTGTATTTATTTACACAAATGATAGTGGCTATTTGCCCTTTACTCTCCAAACAAAACATTAAATTGGACATCTAGGTGGAAAGGTAAAAGCTTGCTGTGGACAAGCCAGAGCTGCCACTGGATTCCCTGAGCAGGACAGGGAACAGGATTTGAGTGGTCAAGTGCTTTCTGGCCCACTATCCGTTCTTAAGAGATTCCTGCACCCATTCCAACAGCAACTTGACATGTCTGGAACTGCTCCACTTAACTCTAGCAGATTACTTCAACTGCTGGACTTTCCCTGCTCCACCTAACTAGCTTCCCCTGACCTGGAGCCATAACCAACTACAGAACAATGCACCCACACTGTATCTGTTTCAATCCAGGGCCCTGTGCAGAATTTCAGACAGAGAGCTGATGAGTAGGGATTGGAGGAGAGCAAACATGGTGTTGATAAAGTCTAACATATATAAATTCTTCTCAATAAATAATATTCACTTTTCTTTCATTAAAATTATACATTTAAACTTTTCCTGTCTCTCATTTACCAATCATTCTTCAGGTAGTCTATCCTACCTTCTTCTTAATTATTCTTTTTGATCCCTTGACAACCCTTGTCAACTGCATCTTCCTTCACAATAACTGAACTATATTCCTACACACTTGTATTTTGTTTACCTGAAGCACTCATGCTTCATAACCCTTCTCCCTGTCTTCATTTTTCTCTCAATTGCTTAATTTTACTACCTATTTTTAAACTCTTACATAAGTAAGCTTCCTAACTTTATACTGTACCACACAAAAATGCTAATTCCCTTCATATATTGCATGATTGGTTGTTAGATAAAGTTGTTAAATGCTAAGAATAATTAATGAGTCAAAAGAAGATATGTATACTCATCTCAATGAAGTCAAGAACACAAATAAACAAATGAACTCAGAGGTCACAAATAACCAATTAAAAGAACTCAAGGAGGATACAAGTAAACAGATAAAATAAAATAAGGAATTTCATGTAAGACATGAAAGAATTGACAGAAATCCTGAGGGGAAAAAAATCAAATTGAAGCTCTGAACATGAAAAGCTCCTTAAATTAAGTGAAGAAGTTAGTCAAAAGTCTCTCCAGCAGACTGAATCAAATGGAAGTCAGGGCATCAAATAGAAAAGTAACAGAAAAGTCAGATGAAGGAAAAAAGAAGGAAGAAATATGAACAACATATACAAGAACTCTGGGATTTCCAATAAAAGACCAAACACACTAATTATCGGCATTAAAGGAAGAGAAGAGGCATAAACTAAAACATCAGATACATTCAATAAAGTAATAGCAGAAAACTCCCTACCTAGCTACAATAGCCTTCAGGACTCCAAACAGACAAGAACAGAAGAGTCCTCCCCTCCTCCCCCAAAACACGAGATAAGAGAAAAAAAAAAATTTAAGTTGCAAGATTACTCTTTCCAGCAAAGCTATTATTTATAGCTCAAGGACAAATAAATCTCTTCCATGATGAACAAAACTAAAGCAATTTATAGAAAATCTTTGTCAGCTATTTAAGATATAAAGAATAATATCCAGACTACAAAGAGCTCAAAAAGTAAACAGCAAAATAATAATCTCACAAAAACACTGAAAAACTGATGAGGAAAAAGGAGAGTAATGAAAATATAATGGACTAAAGTTGTTACAAGTATACTATATGGCCAGGCTTGGATGGCTCACACCATCCTAGATACTCAGGAAGCTGAAATCTGAGGATTGCAGTTTGAAGTCAGGCTAGGCAGGAAAGTTCATGAGCCTTATCTCCAATTAACCAGCAAAAATCCAGAAGTATAGCTTGGCTCAAGTGGTAGACTCAAACAATAAAAGCTCAAGAATAATACCTAGGCCCTGACTGGCATTAAAAAATGTATACTTTATGTATATATAGAATTATCATAATTTAAAAATATTACCAATGTATGCTAATTGAAAAATAAATTAAAACTTAGGTGCTGATGGTTCATGTCTGTAATCCTAGCTACTTGGGAGGCTGAGATCTTGGAAGGAGGGATCATCGTCCAGTTAGGGACTTCGAGTCAATGGTTGAGAGATTAAAAGAAGGACAAGACATTTTATAAATACTGATAAATACTGCACAATGCTTTAATTTACTGTGGCAGATACAAAAATCAAGAATTCATTAACAGATTGTATATAAAAAAGTAACTACATGAATTTTTAGCTGTTTAAATTAACAAAATGTAACAGTAGTGGTTTTTAATTTTAAATGAGGTATTATTACACTGTAAACCAAAAAATAGCATAAATAAATAAAGGTAATGTGCAATTTAGTGATTTATAAATTTCAACTTAACAACAGATAACAATAATCCTCCAGTTATTTATGGACTTTGTCACTTAATATCTGGCCTGCTTGTGAACATCTTATTTAAAAGTGACATAGCTATCGATATACAAGCACATCATTAAACATGCAGTCCAAGCCAACACTATTTTCCATGAGTCATCTCTACCAAATAAAAACTTTGTGTACATTTACTTAAAACACTTAAAATCTGGTTTCTTATACATGATTCTTTTGTGCTTATTAGTTAGTAGTAGCCTACATTAAACATCTTACATTCTAGTTCAAGCAGTGTAAGAGAAGCAGTTTTATTTGCGTATAGATTAAAAATAGAATAAAACCAAACCAAACCAGTAAGTACTTAACTCCCTTAGGCTTTCCAAAAATTTGAAGAAGAAATATCTTTTATTACCAATTGGAGAAGCAGAGTCACTTCCATCTCAGCAACAATAGTAATGGAAGTGAGCTCCTTTTCCTCAAAGATTGAGGAGTTAGCTTCAGAACTGTAGGAAAACAAGCGGGTTAGTTCCTCCACCCTTGAAGAATTCTGCTGGTTAGGTGCAGGAACCATAGTCGCAAGGAAATGGTCTAACTCAGAAAAGATTTTGGAAGTGTTATTTGCATATGAATCATATGCTGGTACTAAATGCTGGTTTTATTATTATTGCAAATACAACTTCAGAGTTTTCTGAAGAAAAACTATCAAAGAATAAGAGAATTCAATCCTAAAATGTTTGTAACATGCTAATAAAACTGCTTCATTTCCTATAAAGTAAAAAAATTACTGTGACTTAAAGGGCAGTGTTTTTTACATGCTAGTTTATGAGAAATGAGAAACAAGGGTATTTTGAACTTACTATATTCAGAATCCAGTGAGCAACAAACATTTTAGCCAAAATGTTGAGCTTTTCATTACACCAAGCTATATCATTTTGACACAAATGCTATTATTGTATCCACTTTTGTCAAACACCTTATTCTAGTTTTTCCAAAAATTAGTGTTTCAGTACAACTGGTGATCAGAATTATATAAATATGTCTTTACACCAATCAAATTATATATAAAAGCAGTTCTTTTGTGCTTGTAATTGACTTAGTTCATCAGTGATTATTCAGATCTGATTTTTTTCTAATAGTTTGATCTTTAAGAAGAAATGATCATTATACAAATATTA
Source organism: Perognathus longimembris pacificus (assembly GCF_023159225.1). Lineage (NCBI taxonomy): Eukaryota > Metazoa > Chordata > Mammalia > Rodentia > Heteromyidae > Perognathus > Perognathus longimembris. The sequence continues at coordinate 29,472,840 of NC_063162.1, forward strand.
CAGAGTACTCAGGTAACTGGTTTGCTGCCAATGTGCATGCAGATTAACAGTACTTAAAAGAATAAAACCGTGAATCCAATTAGTCTGAAAATACTCTTATACAATCATCTTTTTATTGATTTGTAAAAGCTGTATACACATCTAAAATCCTGAATTTACTTTGTAAAAATAAATCTTTAGCAATAAATGTCACTATCAAAATTCCATTTTTTCTTAAGACTATTATGTAATTATTTACATGCTTTTCAGCAACAGTTGAAAAGAATCATATAGGACCCCAAACCAGTATATCAAAAGACCCTGTAAACTGCATGTGCACTTATACTGTTGTTTACCTCTATATGAAAATATGGCTACATGCCTTATGTTAAAGATAATGTAGCTACTTACTTTGCTACAGTGTGCTAGCAGCACACAATCTGCCACTGGGCTTAACTAAGTCATAAATGCATTCTTTACTGCACCTTGCTTTCCCAGTGGAACACCTGTGATGAACTACTTATGGAAAATGATAAAGTGCTATAAAAAAGAGCAACTGGACTTACACCTGCCTCTGCCATGTGGTCTTTCCTTCACACAAGACATTTCTGTGTTTTTAGAAAATCATGCCTTCAACTAAACATTTCATATTTGATTTAAAAAAGCTTCAGTATTTTAAAGTTAGCGAACTTTGTGAAAGTATCTTGAGACAGAAACACAAAAAGGTTAAAGGCACAATAAGAAGGAAGTGAATGCTACATATAAAATATTATATTTCAAGTCTGCTAGGTTACTCAAGTCCAAAACCTTCTGAATTTGAAATTCCAATGATCAATTTCTGTTTCAGGTCCTTTTTGCTCTTGTAGGGGGGAAGGCAGAGTTGATTGAAGCAGGTGTGAGCCACAGGTAGCCTATGAAAGATGTTTTAAAGAGGTAGTAAACAAAATGTCTTTTAAAAACACCAGACACATTCCAATCCATTTTACTATTCTATGAGATGACTCATACTTTATTAAACAAATATTTACTGAGCACTAAGTTATGTATCAGGTGCCATGCTAGACACTAAGGTTTTATTTACAGACAAGGCAATTACAAGCCCTGCTCTTTGGAAACTTTCTTTTGAAAAACATTTGTTTGGCATCAAATCTGAATTTGAATACTGCTATTCAAACTAGCTGTGGAACTGTGAGATTCTTACTGTCTTCACACCTTACTTGTTCCATCATTATAATAGGTTTAAAAAAAAGAGAGAGATATACAGAAAGCACCTAGCAATGAAGTAAATAGCACAACACCATTATCTTCCAGACTTGACTGTTAAAAAGTTATGGAAAGAACATTTCTGAGACACTAAACAGCCACACTTTTAAAGTTGTTGCCCACAATGTCCATGCGACTACACCTTCTGAATCCTTACCATCATCTCCCCTAGCGCTCTACCTCAGGACACTGTTATCTTCAGGATTTTCACACATATCTCAGACCCTTTCATTCAGTGTTTATAAACTCCATAGAGTGGAATAGCTATCAAAGAAGTTAATAAATAAAAATAGGGGGTATACCAGAGGAAAGGAGATTTTAAAATAGCCTACGGCTTGAGTCTAAATTGAGAGAGCCCTGTGTTGAAGAGTTCATAGGATCAGCTATGTTTATTAATGCTTGGTCTGTGATGAACATGGCGCCAGAAAAACACTGTTTCATTTGTCTCAAAGCAACTAAAAAGTGGTTATTATGCTCAATATACCAATGGATAAAATAGACATGGACTATACAGGTTGAGTAATCTGTTCAAAGGTATAAAGCTAGAAAAGGTATAGATAGACCTGATAGTCAATTTCAGGTCAATCTGACTTTAGAACCAGTGCTGTTGATACATAAAAATTTAACATGGTTATTTAACAAAAATCTAGTAGATTTTTCAATGGGAGGCCTCATAGGAGGAATGGAAACTCTTCAGCTGGAGTGTTGTTCTTGTCTCTTGAGGTATCCTGTTAACTGCAATGCCATATGTCTTTGATAGCAAGCTATACTTAGTGTATGTGTAGTTTGCACTGGGAATCGTAAGTGTTGTTCTAGATTCATGACTAGGACATTTAGCTCATAAAGAAATCAATGAAATAATAAATAGTGAAGTTCACTGTAGTATCACCTTTGTATCAAAACAAAGTACACACATTACCTTTTTAAATTGATAATATATATTTTTTTGATAACAGAAAGGAAGCTTTATTATCAACCTTACATTTTGGAAGACTAGGCTTTTACCTTTCAAGCTCTATCTTCCCCTTTGCCCTTAAGGGAGTTTTAAAATACGACTTTCTTTTAAGGGAAGTGATGCAGAAAGGCTTGTAGGTCTTGGGTAAGAACTTAATTTGTTCACCTGGAATGTGGACAAGGTACATCTTAACTCATTGATGTAGGTCAGGGAGAGCCGAGTGAACCAAAGTTAACTAATATAAAATATTCCAGCTGAGTCCAGTGTTTCATACCTGTAATTCCAGTTACTGCAGAGGCAGAGATTAGAGAATCGTGGTTCTAAGCCAGTTTGGGTAAAAGATTCATGAGATCCTCATCTCAACTAATGAATTGCTGGGTGTGGTGGCTGTGTGCTTTTTGTCATCTTAGCTACATGGGAGTGTAAATGGGAGAGAATGGTGGTCCAGGTTGGCCTGGGTATAAACATGAGACCTTATTTCAAAATAGCCACAGCAAAAAGGGCTAGAGACATGGCTCAAGTGGTAGAGTCTGCTTGGTAAGAACAAGGCCTTGATATCAAAACCTAGAAACATTAAATAAAAATTACAAAATATCAATTTTGAGCAAATAAAGCCTTAAAGTTTTCTCATTTTAGGTGTCTCTCAACATTACACAAGAATTAATTTTATATATGTACATTCAAATATTTATTTTATACTTTTAGAATAGTCTTAATGTTGGCATAACTACTCATCTAGTATACATGTGCCTAGGTAGAAAACACAAAAGATATATAAGGCCTTGGTCTCTCCCTCGAAGAGCTAAAGGACTAAAAAATAAGGTAAGCAGCAGCACATCGTTTCTGTATCTGAGGAACTCACTGAAGGCATAACAACTTTTGGCTTTACAAGGGAAGTCGGTGTTAAACTGGGTCTTTAGGAAAGGTAGCAAGCACAAACTACCTACATGTAAAGGAAGCAATTTAAAGGAATGGAGGAAGGTAAGCACAAAATTTTATTTATGGAATTTAGTAAAAGAGTATACTGACTAAAGAATGGAAAGAAATAAAAACTGATACCTAGCTCGGAGAGGAACTGATAAGATTCTGGAAATATCATCACCAAATGGTGCTAAGGAAAATCAATTTAATAGGGTAACATAATTACAGAGGGGAGAACCTGAGTAGGCAGATCAGGAAGCAAACATTTAAATAAACTAGGATGAAGACAAAAACTAACTACATAAGGCTTTTGGAAGCTGGTAAAAGAAAGGACAGATTCTTCAAAAATGAAATGCTTCATTTCATTTCCCTGAGAGGAAAATCTCTCAGGACTCACAATGTTCAATGTATGAGGCAGGAGAAAAAAATGGTTATAGTCAAAGTTGTGTCTACTCAAATTCATTTTAGAAACTATAAGAAGTTTGATAAAGGAATAAGAAGATCAGAAGTAATTAAAATAAAGCCAGCATCACTTCATATGAAAACAGCATGAGATTTTAGAAAAGAAGTATAGTAGAAGTATTTCTGCAATAAGAATTGATCCCCACTCTAAACAAACAAGAACCCCAATTTAATATTTTTCCTAAAAATAAGATTATTTTCATAAAAATGAAAGTCAGAAATAAATTTGTATAAAAGTAGTGTAGGTTTTCAAAGAGACTTCAAAGCAACAATCTGACCTAACAAAATAAAAAGTTGATGGGATTGAATTCTTTCAGTTGTATTGGTATGTGTCAAAAACCAATAAAGGCATTCAGCCAAAGTCTCTTTCATTTCATGGCCATATTTACTGTGGAGGCATTTTAAAATTTATTTATTAACATAATTTTATTGTTACTATTAAGGTCTTGAACAGACGGGTTACCATTTCACAATTCAGGTAATGTATACACTTCTCTTTTGGACAATGTCACCACCCCTTCTTTCATTTCTCCTCCCGTCCCTGTCCAAAAGTTGCATAGTTCATTTTCTGCATAGTATATACTGAATATCATGTTTGAATTTGTCTACCTTCCTCCCTCATCTTCTGTACTTCACTTTTTCCCCCTTAATAAGCAGAAAAATATTTAAAAACACTAAAAGCACACACCACCACCAACAACAACAACATAGGTACCCCAAATTTCCATTTTCTGGAATTGGTTTTGATAAATAGTATTTTAAATGTTTAGGAGAGTTATGCCTTTCGGTTCCTGACCTACTGGTATCCTCCGTTGGTCTGTGTGTAAATGCCTAGAGTTGTGTATAAGTTATCATTTCCAGTTATATCTTAAACCTAATTTCCACATATGAGAGAAAACATGCACCATTTGTCTATTTGAGCTTGGCTTACTTCATTTAACATGATTTGTTCTGGGTTCATCCATTTTCCTGCAAATGATATAATCTTATACTTTCAAATGGATGAATAAAATTCCATTATGCATACACACCACATTTTGGGGGGCTACTCATCAACTCCAAGGCATCTAGGCTGTTTCCATAATTTGGCTATTGTGAATAGTGCAGCAATGAACATGGATATGTGAGTGTCTTTGTGATATCCTGGCTTGTAACACTTTGAGTAGATGTTCAAGAGTGGTATGGCTGGATCATAGGGAAGTTCTATGTGGAGGATTTTTTTATATAAAAAAAATGACATCAAACTAACTAGTCCCTCCAACTCCAAATTAACAATAAAATATGGATTAAAAATAAAATTATAATCTAGAAACTTGCCAGTTAGTAGAGGTTTCATTCTTTGAGATTTTGAAGTTCAAATCAGCCATCCCTCCTACAGGTACTCTGTCACTTCCAGTAGTAAAATGAAGCAACTTCTTTTGAAGATCAAGAGGAAATCCAAGCACAACATCCCAAAAGTATCTACAGAAGAAAATTTACATAAATGATTCTATCAAAAGTCTCAAAAATCATAACAAAATAATACAAACTTTTGAGAAAAAGTTTCTTTAAACATATGTAATATCCATGGACTAGGGGGCAAGGTTCAAGAAGTAGAGTGCTTGCCTTTCTGAGTTCAATCACCCAGTATTGCAAAATTGTAAAGAAAAGATAGAAAAAAAGAGATAATCTTATTGTAAAATTAAAAGAAGTTTTTATTTCCTAGTCATATTTTTTACTAAAATCACATTACATAAAATAACATTTTTATAACATTATTTAAATAGTTCTAGAGTAGATAATTTAGAGCCTTTTTGATGTTTATTTTTATTATCTTTCAGTAGGTGTATAAAGGAATTGCCATTTAGCAAAGCAGTTTATGAATAAAATGTATCTTAGCCAATGTCACCCCTTTTAATAATCTCATCCATCCTCTTTACCTACCCCTTCCTTCACTCTTTTTTTCTCTACTCTTCTTAATTTTGTAGGATATGCATTGAATTCTTGACTACATTCTTCCCCTCTTCTCCTCTTCATTCTTCTACCCTTTTCCCTTTCATCCCACTCCACACCTTTCAAGTACCTGCTTCCTGCTGTTTATTTTGTTGAGCATTGACTTTGCCTTTCTAGGGAATAACACTATTTTAGTTCTCCCTTGAATCTACCATATTTCAGTTAATACATTTGTGTACACTTGCATACCACCCAATGTATTTACTTAAACATTTATAAGTTAAATCTAGCTTAAAAACATGCATCCTTTGTCTCTCTAGGTCTGACTTACTTCACTTGACATAATTTTTCCCAGATCTTTCCATTTCTTTACAAATGGTACAATATCAATCTTTATTATGAATGAAAAAAATTCCATTGTGTATAGATAGCACATTTTCTTGATTCATTAGTCCACTGAGGGGCATCTGGGCTGATTCCATTCCTTGGCTATGGCAAATAGTGCTGCAATGAACATGGTGGCTTTGCTGTACCCTTTTTGATAAATGCACAGGAGTGGAATTCCAGAATCACAGGGTCATTCTATGTTGAAGTATTTGAGGAACTTCCATACAGTTTTCTAGAGTAGTTGAACAAGTTTACATTCTCACCAATGAGTATCTAGGGATCCGTCTTGACCATATCCTCAACAGCATCTGTTATTGTTTGTTTTCTTGATAATGGCCATTCTAACTGGAGTGAGGTGAAAGCTCAGTGTTGTTTTGATTTGTATTTTCTTTATAGCTAGAGATGGTAAGCATTTTTTCATGTATCTATTGGCTATTTTTACTTCTTCTGAGAAGACTCTTGTTAGCTCATTAGCTCGTTTACTAATTGAGTTGTTGGTTTTTCAAGTACTCTGCACATTCTGGATATAGATTCTGTTTCTGTCCTACATATAATTGTAAGCTGTATTTTTCATAAAATACTATTAAAATGCTATTTATAAGCATAGTACCCCTGAAAGTTTACAACCAAAGCTATTTTTAAAAGTAAAATCCCTTTACTTTCTTTAAATAGAAAGCTACTTATGCAATTTTCTTCTACTCTACAATATTTCCATTACTTGATTTACAACTTGATTACTTAATTTACATCTTGATACACAAATAAGCAAACTACATTCTATTTTGTTCTATTTCCTACGGCTCCACCAGCAGAAATATAAGGAACTCACCTTATAGTTAGGTCTGTTTTTGCATAGCCATCATACTGAGTACTTCTTTGCAAAGCATGCATATCCAGTTCGGGGCTTCCACAGACAAGAATTTCAACTTCTTCCGGACGAAGCAGCTGTCAATAATTATTGACCAGAATAGTTATTAAAATGGTAGGGTTTTTTTTGTTTTTTTTTGGCCAGGCACCAGTGGCTCATGCCTATAATCCTAGCTACTTGTCTGAGGATTGTAGTTCAAAGCCAGCCTAGGTAGAAAAGTCTATGAGACTCTTATCTCTAATTAAGCTGGAAGTGAAGCTGTGGCTCAAGTGTTAGAGCACCAGCCTTGAGTAAAGAGCTCAAGGGCAACATCCAGCTCTTGAATTCTCACAAAAAAAAAGAGAAAGAAAAAAGGAAAGAAAGAAACTAAAGGAAGAAAGAAAGGAAATAAAAAGAGAGAGATTAAAGTCCTAAAAATCAAAGAGCAAACTGATATTTAATTCTGATTTTCTCTCTCTCCATTCCCACAAATACCAGTACGTTCTAATTAAAACTTTATTAGAGTTCAGTAAAATACTTCTTTTTCAAAGGTGTAACAAACACATCATAAAGGTTACTCTAAAACTAGCTGGAAAAAAAAATAAGCTACAAAAAATAAGCTACCTCTCCTCTTGCCCTGAAGTAATTTCAATAGTCCACTTCTCTCCTATGAAAAATAATCATTGCTTATAATTTAACTGAATGAAGATTCAAGTGGCACGATGGAGTTCTATCCTTAGTAGCTGAAGGGTTTTATATTATTATTATTATTTTGTCAGTTGTGGGGCTTAAACTCTGGGCCTGGGCGCTGCCCCTGAGTGGTTCAGCTCAAGTCTAGTGCTCTACCACATGAGCCATAGTGCCACGTCCTAGCTGAAGGGTTTTATATAACATTTCTAACACTCAAGTCCAACTGGATGTGGCTAATTTACATGGTTAAGATAAGTCAAAGCAACTGGAGTTTACCATTATTCTGGAGAGGGCAACTCAGAGTTGCTAAAGGATTCTTAAGGAAGCAGGAAGCAGTTAGCAGTGAGAAAAGTGTGGTGTTTACTTGGAAGCTAAGGGGCAATGTCCCGTGGGTTTCTATTTGGTAAATTAAAAAAAATTATATAATTAAAGATATTATTGTACCAGGATTTGAATTCAGGGCCTTGCATTTGCCAGGAGAGATGCTCTGATCTACCACTTGACTCATACCCCCAGTTCTTCTGTTATTTTTCTAACAGCTGAACTGTGAATCTATTTGTGCTTTTTGCATAGCTAGGTTGACAGGTGTGTAACACCACAACCAGTTTTTATTAATTTTGATGGGGATATTGTGAACTTCTTGTCTCAGCTGGCCTTGAACCGTGATCTTCTCAACCTATGTCTCCCAACTATCTCATTAGATTATAGCAACTTCAGAGCCTCTGTAGTAAACAGGGCCATTTTTACTTATTTATTTTTGTCTCTGGGACCTTGTGCTCTTGCTTAGATTTTTCACTTATAAGCCACACTTCCACTCCAGCATTTTCCTGGTTAACTGGAGATATGTCCTGTTGACTTTTTTGCTTCGGCTGGCTTTCAAACCATGATCCTCAGATCTCAACATCCTGAGTAGCTAGGATTACAGGTATGAGCCACTGGCAACTGGCTCCTAGGGAAAGCTTTAAGGTCTATGCTAATAGCAGAAGGGGTGGGGGGGAATGAAGTGCATGAATAACTTTAGAGAAGTAACAATGAATTGGGAAAAGTGTGTTTATTTCTAGCTCTTTTTTTTTTTTTTTGCCAGTCCTGGGGCTTGAACTTAGGACCTAGGCACTGTCCCTGAGCTACTTTTGCTCAAGGCTAGCATTCTACCACTTGAGCCACAGCACCACTTCTGGCTTTTTCTGTTTACGTGGTGCTAGGGAATTGAACCCAGGGTTTGTGCATGCTAGGCAAGCATTCTACCACTAAGCCACATTCCCAGCCCTCTAGCTCTATTTTTTAAAGAAAAGATCTAAATTAAAAAATTCTAATTAAAAATATTTATTTGTCTAGGTTATATCATTATGAAATCGAATTGAAAGCGCAATTTAAAGTTTCAAACTCACCATTAGGGCATTTGAAGCACATACACTATGAAATCCATAATAAAATGCAGCAAACTGCTTATAGATAGATTTGTTGAGAAGGAAGTCAATATAAAGTTGTACGTATTCTGGAAAGCAATTGTACATTTGTTATGTAGAAAGGTAAACAGTAAATAAACACTAATTCATTTTAATTAAAAGTGGTGTCTAACTTACCTTTTCTATTTTGATTGGTAACTGGAATTTTATCACCTCCTGGCTTTAAATTATAAGACTTAATTATCCCAAATTCTTCTTGAAAAACCTGATGGGAAGTATCATAATAGCATATGAGTGATATCATTGGTACAATGATATAACAGATTTCTAAAATTTAAAACAAATGATTTCCTACTCCCATCAAAAAGATAACTATAGAAAGGCTAAACTATACTGGCATTTATTTATTTATTTATTTATTTATTTATTTATTTATTTATTTATTTATTTGTATTACTAGAGTTTGAATTCAGGGCTTTGGGCTTACTAGACAGGCATACTGTCACTTGAGCCACTCCCTCATCCTTTTTGTATCATGGAGTTATAAAAAAAGGGGAGGGTTTTAATCCTACATGTGAAATACAATTAAATATTTTAATGATAGCCACAGAATTTGTGTGCCACCTAGCCCCAATACTCAGGTCTTTGGAGCTATGTAGGTCACTATAACTTCTATCTTCTAACTATTCTAAGAGCAATGGGAATAACACTGTTTTAGCTTCAGTACAGCTTCAGTACATCAGCTTCAGTACAGAAGAGGCTTATTTTGAGAGGGTGAAAGGCTTAGAGACTAACCAAGTCAAGGGAATATCTAGTGGATTATCTTGAAGCAATTTTGTCAAGTTTTCATCTACTTGTGTCTCCCTGGGTGTCTCTATCAGGCTAACCTCTAAGAAGGGGATTTTTCATCTTTTTTAATGGTCAGTATTAAGTACAAATGACATTTTTCATATACATGGTATATGGCTGACAAACATCTATATGCCCTTGTAGTACCTGAAATGTTGAATAGAAATCTTCTTCAACATTGCCTTCATATGATAAAAGTTCACTTAATCCATGGGCCAATTCCTATAAAAAGAAGTCTGTTATGTCTTTTAAAATCGATTAGGACTTCAAGTAAATCTATCATAATTCATTTATGTATGAGATAATGGGTAAACTCAGATTTCAAAATAAATATTTGAGATGTATTTTCCAGAACTCAAAATGCGCATTACCAATTTCTGTCATCTAAAAGCTTGGAAAAACTCATTATAGGTCATACAGGAGGAAAGTATACATTTCAGACGAAAGGTTGTTTAATTCTAGGGTCTATTCTTACGCAGCAAGCAAAGCATAATTCTAAAGTGGTTTCCAGCATAATTCAGAGCTATCTGCTACATTATTGTTTATGAATTTGTAGTGTTTTATAAAAAGACACAAAAAATGCTATTTTAGGACTTAGCTTTTAAACAAAAAACATAAAAGATCACACTTTAAGTAGTTTATACTTGGTTACTGTGTCCTTTTCTTTCAAGTACAGGGTGAGAACAAAGGAAGAAATATTTTATTATATTTTGTTATAACTCAACTTGTCCATGAATATGAACTTAAAAACACAACATAGCATTTTTAAAATTATTGAAAGTTTTCCAGGTGCTTGTGGCTCATGCTTGTAATTCTAGCTATTAAGGAAGCAGAGAGCTGGGGGTTGTGGTGTGAAGCCAGCCTGAGCAGGAAAGACCAAGGGGTTCTTATCTCCAATTAACCACCACCACCACCAACAACAAGTCAGTGTGCTAGCCTTGAGCAAAATAGCTCAGACACACCTGCCTACACCTAGAGTTCAAGCTCTAGAACTAGCACACAAACAAAAAAAATTATTTTAAGTTTATAATAATTTTATTTTAAATTATTAAAAAAGATAAGAAACAGGGCTAGAATGCTCTGATATACTTCATATAATACAATTCTCCATTAAAATGAATTTTTATATAACATAAGTTGGGTATAGATTTGATATGGTGGTCATCATTTGTTTTAATAGTAAAACCTAGTGTTTGCATAAGAAAACTAGAACTCAAGAAAGGTTAAATAACTCATCCAAGTGCACAGAGCTAGTACGTGGCAGAGCCTAGTTTCAAATTACTGTCTCTCAGACTGTTCTACTATTTTTTTTTTTTTTTTTTTTTTTTTTGGCCAGTCCTGGGCCTTGGACTCAGGGCCTGAGCACTGTCCCTGGCTTCTTCCCGCTCAAGGCTAGCACTCTGCCACTTGAGCCACAGCGCCACTTCTGGCCGTTTTCTGTATATGTGGTGCTGGGGAATCGAACCTAGGGCCTCGGGTATACCGAGGCAGGCACTCTTGCCACTAGGCTATATCCCCAGCTGCTGCAATGTGGGTGACTGTAAGAAAGTTCTATTGGTAATGGGAATTTTATCACACCACGACTTTAAAATATAGAGCTTAATAGGAAGAGGAAGCTAAGTAAAAAAACTTTTAAAGTAGAAGGAAACAATATTTTAAAAGAACAGCACTAGGGAAAAAAGATAGTATAGATGAGACATTAAAGGACAAGTTAATAAGTTATACTTACAGGCATAATTTGACATAAGTCATCAATGGTAACACTGCAGATGCCTACTGGTGTATTTTGATCATCAGGAACAATGGGAGGGCTCAATAATTTCTTGTAACAGCAGGGAGGGAAACGAATATCCAAGGTAATGCTGTTATAAACTGCTAGTCCCATAAGCTATGCATACTAAATGTTAAGCATTAACATAAGATCCATGGCAACAAATGAGTTCTGAATTATGCAGCAGTCTATTTCTTCCGGATTTAACACTGACTTTCTAATTAGTCCCACGCATTTCCTCTCCTCTATTTCATTTATTTTCCCTATACTGTATACAATATAATTCCTTGATTGCCAAAAGACATATAAATAAAATTTTAGTTGATAAAGTTAAATGATCATCCTAGAAAAGCTTATCTAAGATAATAGTAGATATAGATACCAAGTTCAGACATTTCTGCAAATTATTTAACAAAAAATTTTGAAATCTCAACAAGCATATTGGTGGTTTTATAAGCAGTAGCAAAAGTTTATTCAGAACTTATTTCAGAAAACATTACTAATTTTAGAAATAGCCATTTTAGCTATTTTAAATTTAAATGCAGACTGTGTTAAAAGAGCTGAAATAAATAAGCACACTACTGGTAAGTTAATAGGGCAAGAAATCTTCTATAGTAATACTTCAAGGCACTAGTTTAAGTTTACTCTAAAAGTCAAAGTTAAAAAGTTATTGATGTTGGCTGGGAATATGGCCTTGTAGTAAAGTGCTCGTCTCATGTTCATGAAGCCCTGGGTTCGATTCCTCAGCACCACATAAACAGAAAAAGTCAGAAGCGGTGGTGTGGCTCAAGTGGTAGAGTGATAGCCTTGAGCAAAAGAAGCTCAGAGACAGTGATCAGGCCTTGAGTTCAAGCTCCAGGACTGGCAAAACAAAACAAAATAACCAACTTTGTCCAATATTTTATTTAGTAATTATATAGCAGAACATAACTTGTCTATTTGCTGAGTTGATTTTAGATCAACTTTTATAATATTTGAATTGTTAATTACATATACAATTATTAAAAAATTCATTTCATAGACTCAAAAAGAAATTTATAAGCATATGGGCTGAGTATATCTGAAAACAAAAACATTGGAAGAGTGCCAATATTTCTAAGGCAGAATGAAGGCTGGTAGTTAAGGAATAGCTATGCTATTTTATAAGCAACTATATAAAGACTGATCAGTATTCAAGAGAATACTGAAAATATGTTCTAATATATTACTGTTAATAGTGGTGATGATGAAATTAGTTTTTGATCCTCTACTCCAGTGATAGCTTGTAACATTTTTCATTAAATATTTTAAAATATTGTAATGTGTTATAAAATATTATAATTCTGAAGTCAGATTTTTCACAGCGAGGAAGTAGGATGATAGATTTGCAACAGGGCACTCACATGCAGAAGCATATTTCTGTTAGCACTTCATCAACCTGCTTTGGCTGAAGCAGTGATGGGGATGAGGTAGCTTTTCTTCTGGATCTACTGGGACATGTGGTGCATGCAGCAGAATTAGAAGACCCCCCATCTCTACTATGTTGCCTCTTCTCCTAGATCCAGTATCCATTGTATCATAGGCAATTATACTTTCAAAATATTGTTAAATTTTAGTTCTTCACAAAACCTTCAAAATATTTTAGTTATTACTGTGCATTTTATTACAAACTTTTTTTTTTTAAAACACAGAGTGTGAGCACTGTCCCTGAGCTTCTTTTTGCTCAAGGTGAGCACTCTACCACAGAGCCACTTCCAGCTTTTTCTGTTTATGTGGTACCTAGGAATTGAACACAGGGATTCATGCATGCTAGGACACTCTACCAGTAAGCCATATATATTCCCAGTCCTTATTACAATTTTAAACTAAGATTTCTATACGTCTGTGGATGTGTGCTAAACATATAATAATGTTGAATTTAATTAAATTATTTAATTTGGGATACAAAAATGTAAATATGCCTAGTATGATTTTTAAGATAATTACTGAATAAAAACTAATATCCATTGGATAAGAAAGTATTTGACAAGTTCATGATTTTATGTGTAGCATCATTTTAAAAGTATAATAGATGAAACATAATATTTTCTTACAAATATAAGTAAATCAAAATATCACTCAACTCTCAGCAATGATATAAAAACATAAAGCATGATCATATACATCAGGAACTTAAGTAGGTCATAATGTGGGGGCTGGAGCCTTCAAAGACGGCTGTAGTATTGTAGATGGCAGAATTAAAACAGGATTCTTTGGTACTGTGGAATTTAGCACTTTGAGCCTTTAGACAGACTATATATTCAAATTTCAAAATAACTTTACTGTCTCAATGTGCCTTACTTCCCTCCTGCTATTTTTTTCCCCATCTAGTTTCTCAATTTCCACATTCCTCAGGATTGAAAAGTCTTAAATAAGATGGCTCTAAATTCTTTTTCTGGTAGTGTCTTTAAAAATGATCAGTGCCTTACTACTATGTATCAAGCTCATCATAATTCAGTCTTTTCTTCCCCCTTCACTATTCTTCCAACTTATACTGTCCTACTATTTCCAGTCCTACCTTAACCAAATATAATCATTTAATTTAAGACTTTCTACCTGCTCTTGGAAGAATATAATGATTCTGAGAGTAGCTGATTGTGCACTGGTGTTTATCTGTACATTTGCTTCTTAAAGGTAGAATTTCTTCTCTTCTTTTGATGTAAGCATCTCCAGTGCTTGCTCATTTATTTACTCTTCCCTCTTTGCCTCCACAGATAATTTATTTCTGAAAATTGAAAAAAGTTAATGTGGAGGCATCTTGTTGACTTTCATAAGCCAGTGCCGAAATACCTTCCACAAAACACCTGATAGTGATCAGACATTGGCAAAATGATTTATTATTAAAAAACACTACAGAATGTTGTTTCTATGTTTTAAACATTCCCATTCCACAGATTTTTTCAATTGTTTCAAGATGTGTCCTTCATGTCTCAGGGTTCAGGAATATATTAGAGAGCTAAGTTTAGTTCTGACAAATACAGTTTACTAAACAGGGAAATAAGCACAAAAATAAGTAAACAGAAAAATAGTTAATAATGAATAGGAACCACACTGATTTTTAAAAGTGTTAAAAAATATTCGATAATTTAGATTATATGTGAAAAAGAAATTAATCTTTTGAGAAATTTTCAGAAAAATAATCTAGATTTTTTAAATTAGCAAAACCTATTAATGTTATATAGCTGCGATAATACATATGGTAGAGATTATAGAAAACTTATTTGACAAGAATGGTTAGTTTTCTAAAATAGTATTTTTCTAAAACATAGATACCACTTAAAAAATCTGTAGTCTAGTTCAGTAGCACCTCCTAGTGGAAAGTTTAAAGGATACAATTCCAACCAATCGGAATTCAGAATAATTATCACATTTAAAGCTGCTAAACCAATGGCAGTGTGAATCCTTGTGATATGTAAACATGCCTGAAAACAAGAAAACATAATTTGGTTCACATGATTGGTTAAAAAAGTGAAAATGGTAAAAATGTACATGACATCCAACTATGTTCCAGGTTAAAATTTTGTTGCAAATCTCAATGTATAGAAATACATGCATACTAAATAGAAGAACATGTTATTATTCTTTAAGCTGAAGCTAGAGAAGGGGCAAAGACCAGACATTTTTATAAAAGCTATAAATTACAACTCTATAAAAGCTATAAATTGCATGACTTATAAGTTAATGCTCATAAATAATTTTGCAAGCTACCTGGAGATTTCAATTTATCCATATCATCCTTCTTTCTGTTTTCACTTTTTTGTTCATTTGTTTTATTTTTGTTGCCAGTCCTGGGGCTTTGACTCAGGGCCTGAGCACTGTCCCTGGCTTCTTTTTGCTCAAGGCTAGCACTCTGCCACTTGAGCCACAGTGCCACTTGTGGCTTTTTCTATATATGTGGTGCTGAGGAATCAAACCCAGGGCTTCATATATACGAGGCAAGCACTTTTTGCCACTAGGCCATATTCCCAGCCCCTGTTTTTACTTTTTACATATATGTAAAACAGAAAGAATATAGAAAAAATAAGAAAACTACTGAAAACTTTGCTTTATTTAGGTAGTTTATCTAAATAAAATTTAAATTTCAAAGCTTTATTTTTTCTAGATTAATGTATTCCTTTCTTAAAATGACTCTGTAATGGCAGAGGTTTCCAATACTAGTGTAGAGCAAACTAGTTTTGGTGTTTAATTTTGGGTATTGTTTATTTCTGGACATTGTTTATTTCAGTGACAAATTATATTTTTAGACATTGGTCCTATTCATGAAAGGCATGAGTTTCTTCACAAATACTTACTTTTCACCTTAATATATCTTGTGTAGCATTCCCAGTCAGATAATTAACATTTCAATCATCAATTTGGTCAAACAGTTCTTAAAGTTAAAAATAGCCATTCAATAATCATTTAACATTGATGTTTGATAAAAAGTATGCAAAATCATAAAGTCTATTTTAAAAAGTTAGTACTTGACTCTAACACTTATGAAAAAAAAACACTATTCATAAAAACTAAACACTCACCATAATCAGGATGAAAAATTTGGCGAATTAGGAGAAGAAACCATTCTTTAGTTAAGCCACCCATATCCAAACCAGCTTCTCCTACAAATGTAACTTTCAGCTTCTTTTTCAGGTCTGCTCTTTTCCGGGTTAACTATTTGAAGAAATTATATAGTAGGAAAGAACAAAGGACAGTTAAAAGAGAATTAACTATTTTTGATTCTGGAAACTGTTGGATAGTCTTATCTAATTTATAAAACCCCATCAATCCAACATCTATCCCAAATTTGCCAGTGAGCTAGGTATTAGTTTGTCTTACAGATAGGCAAGTGTCTTGTTCAAAGTTCCTGCTGCCAATATTATATTGCCCACCAGAATTTTAATTTAGAAAACTATAATATAAAGTAATTAATTCTTTGAGCATTTCTCAAATATTAAATTTTTTAAAACTTAGATAAACCAGTCATTATCTTCAGGAAACTTTATGTGTATATGTCATCGATGTTTATGTGGACTTGAGTAAGCCCATTAGAATCTGCAGGTCAGATAATCTAGGAGTTGCATAAACTAGATAACACATCTACCAAGTCAGAGATAGATGAGTCTAGAATCCAGATAGCATACTAAGAAACATGAGTTACTCATTTAAGTGTTCTTAAGTCCTTTTTGAGTGTATTAACAACAAATCATTATTAATAATAATAAAAATGAATATAAAGCTTAATTATGTAAAACTGGCTTTAACTATGGATTTGAAGTTTAATGAAGTGTACTTAATAGGCATATAGAAATAAAAAATAGCTTACTAAGACTGATGAATCATATTTAAGAATTTAAAGAAATTAATATATTTTGGGATAAATTATACCTCATCAAGTGAATCGCTAACCAGATGTGTCCGCCTTACTTTCATATTTAGAAATAACATGTTCATATCAGGTCTCTGTCTTCGAGATACTTTATCCACCAGACTTTGCTAATTAAATAAGAGAGCAAACAGTTTCACTTTTAATTTTACTATGCTTTCATTTAAAATATTTAAATACTTCAGTCAAAAATCTCTTAATCATTGCCTGTATCACTGCTCATACAAACCATTTCATAAAATCAATATGTACATCTTGATTTGTGAAAATGCCTATTGCATCATTCTGAAACAATGATAACCAAAGGGAGTCCAGAGGGTGGACCAGAAACAATTTGACTTCTATATAAAGAACATTGCATTACAGCTTCAGTTTGTCTCATCTCTTAAATAATGAAGTTTTCTGTTTCATAAATATAAATATAAAATGGGAATAGTTAAGTCATGGTAAATACATCTGAAAATAAACTCAGACTTAAGCTATTTTAGACAGTAAATTTATTCTAAATGCACAATTAATCTACTTTTAGAAAGTAACTGTTCAATATTATAAAAAAAATCTTAATGTTCACATACTTTTGTACATACTGCTAGCTGTTTATCACAGCCATAGCCATAAAAGCCAAGCTTGTGAAGTGTCTGAAGACATAGCTAGCTAGTGAAGTCTAATGCAGCTACAGCTACTAAAATTATGGTCGTGAAAACCATGTAGATACTATAAGAAAATACGCCTGAAGAGAGTAATGAACATATTGTATATAATACTGCTTCAACTCTGCTAAATTTTCCCATATAGGGAAAAGTATGAAAGAAAATGTACTAAAATATCAAGAATAGTTATGTTTGTGTAATTAATTTAAAGTATCTGTTTCTCATGGCTCTTAAAAATTTAATCACTAAGTATATAAAAACCAACCTACTAAAATACAAGGTATATAGGTCATTTATCATATAAAATTTACAAGTTTCTGTATTAATTTATCTAAATAATTTCTATCAGACTATTCAATATTCTTTAATAACAATGAAACAAGTTTTTGTTCAGATTAAAGGTTAATATTTCAAACATTTGAAGTACATACAGTAATTTATTTTTAATAGATAAAACTTTTTATCTATTAAAACTATATAACTTAAGGGTACTTGGGATTCCACATTAGATTCTGTATTATACTGTTTACTACAACACAACCCGTTAATTAAGAGCCTCTCTACTGCTCCAATATCCAATGCTAACTGTGTTTTGCTTCATCGAGTTCTCTCTTACTAAAGAGATCTGCATTTGAGAGAGCATCCTGTGTTATGGATCTTTTATCTACCAATCCTATATTCTAGTTCTAGCATAGCTCCTAGCAGTGATGATGTAGATGAACAGAACATAAATTTATATTAGCATGCTGATGGCAGACAAGCTTAGTTAATTTTTTAAAAAATGCTCCAAATGAAAGAAGTAACCTAACAATAGTAAGAATTTTAGACAGTCTGACTGAGGAAGTCATTTTCAGTGGAACTTCTCTGTAACTTTAGACTGTAGCATAAAAGGTCTTCTTACATGAGCTATCAATAGGGTTGTCCTTGTATCAAAATAACAAACAGGCATTAACTCAAAGTAAAATGTCTGTTAACAAGTTAAAATGTTGGGTACATTTCTATGAAGTAATAAGGCTATTTGGCTCTTCATTCTCTACTCATTTCCTTCATGCTCTGTGCTCTGTGGCTATACCTGCCAATTACATTTTAAATAGAACCAGAATTCCAGAAAAAACATATTTACTATTTTGAGGGTGAGTGACAAAAGACTTAGTATTTTAAGAAAAATTTGGAAAAACTTCTAGCTCTTTAGATTTTCCTTAAAACATAGCACAATGAGAAAAAGTATTAGGAAAGTCACATTATACAATATCAAAATGACAAAGTTCATCTTTGAGACTGTATCTGTTCAAGATCAAGTAACAATTCTGATGATATATATCTATATATCTGTTTAAACTCAATCTTCAGGGGGTGTGAGGAATGTTGATTTGGAATTCCTTTAAGAGCTAAAGGCAATAAAATTTCCTCTAGGGGCTGGGAAGGTGACTTAGTGGTAGAGTGTTTGCTAGCATGCATGAAGCTCGAGGTTCCATTCCTCAGTACCACATTAACAGAAAAAGCCAGAAGTGGTGCTACACTTCAAGTGGTAGAGCACTAACCTTGAGCAAAAGTAGCTCAGGGACAGTGCCTAGGTCCTAAGTTCAAGCCCCAGGACTGGTGCGTGTGCGTGTGCGCGCGCGCGCACACACACACACACACACAGAGTTCATTGAGCTAGAGGCCTGGCTCAAGAAGCAAAGTGTCCAGGAGCAAGGCCCTGAGTTCAAATCCAAGTACTAAAAAAGAAAACAAAAAACTCAACTAATTTTAGCCAGGTGCTGGTGACTTATACTTGTAACCTTAGCTACCCAGGAAGCCAAGAGTGTAAGGCTCTCAGGCAGAAGCTGGTCTGGACAGGAAAGTTCACAAAATCTTATCTCCAAAATGACCAGCAAAAAATAGGGCTGGAAGTCTGGCTCAAGTATTAAAGCAGCAGCCTAGCCAAGGCAATGCACTGACTTCAAACCAGCCAACACTGCCCCCCCCCCAAAAAAAAACCCCAACCCAATAATAACAACAACAAAAACCTCACTGAATCTATTAGACAAGATCAGTAACTTTTCTGTTTGGTAAATGATAAGGAGTGTTCAAGGACAGGCTTTATAAGCTTCACCGTGTTCTATAATCTGCTTAATGTCAGCCTGACTGCTATCCTAGCTTTCATGGGTCTCCATGCATCTAGGTTTCCTAGGAACCAAGTAAAACAAAAGCAAAAAACATCATTCACAATTTTGCAGGTATATTTCTCAATTCTCCATGATAAATACTTTTCTAACTTTTTGGTTTTTTAAATAAAGCCTAGAGGGGCTGGGAATATGGCCTAGTGGCAAGAGTGCTTGACTGGTATACATAAAGCCCTGGGTTCGATTCCCCAGCACCACATATATAGAAAATGGTCAGAAGTGGCGCTGTGGCTCCAGTGGCAGAGTGCTAGCCTTGAGCAAAAAGAAGAATCCAGGGACAGTGCTCAGGCCCTGAGTCCAAGGCCCAGGACTGGCAAAAAAACAAACAAACAAACAAATAAATAAAGCCTAGAATATACTACAATGGTTTTGCTCATTTGTGTTTTAAAGATCCTTGTTATTTCGCCCTAGGTTTCATCAGTGACCTTGTTATCTGGACAAGGAGGAGCATTATACAAAATGAGGTCCAACAAGCTCCTAGAAATATGAGTCTGTGAGAAACACTGACTCTTCTACATTTGTAATATAGTAAGTCGATTATATGAGGCATGCCTTCTCTCCCATATTATCTACAGGTTTAAGTACTTTGTAGGGGAAGTACAATATTAATTTTACTTTTAACATTTTCAGAATATGCTAGAAACAATCTGACAGACATATAACTTATTTATTCAATTATTTACTGTATTGTTTATAGTCAGCATAAGTAGTTTTATAGCTGGCTTACCCTTGCAATGCTTATCATCTGTTGCTCTGAGTCTCTCTGAATAATGATTTTCTTGGCAGCTATAGAAATAACGAACGGGTACTGACAGAAGGAAAACCTGCTCAACAAGTGAAAACAGAAAAAGCAAAATGGTGTATTTTTAGCAAAATTACACTAAGGGAATTTAAGGCACCTCTCCTAGTAATAAAACATTACTTTTGTATTGTGTTTTACCATTTGAGAAATGATTTTATCATTTAATTTCCACAGCCCTGTGAAGAATGTTGCCATTGGTAAGTATGCAGTGCATTTATTCTCAAAAGGAAACTATATATAATCTTCTGAAATGTATGCTAATCATGTTCATTGCTTATATAAAGAACTACAGCTTATCCAGTCATCTATTATCAACCAGAAAAAACATGGCAAACACCAGAACTGGGAGGCAGTATTATTATAAAGAAGGAACAGGACAGAAAACTCATATGCTCAGATTATGTAAGTATACATTGTTAAAATGTTGAAGTGTGAGTATTGTAAATGAAGAAACATAGCAATAACTATAGCACACAAAGGTGCTGGTGTTTGAACTCAGGGCCTTATGCTTGCTAGGCAGGCACTTTACCACTAAGCTATGCTTCCTGCCCACAGAGTAATAAACTTAAGATAAACCAATGCTTAGGAAAATTATGTTGCTCTTAGTTTTATTTAATGGTTCACTTGTAACTTAATGCTATCATATACATAAGTTCACTCCTAGGTCCACTTTTATACTATGAACAAAAGCCATAAAGTACATAGACATAAATGTACTTTATGAAGCATGAAAGTGGCAGCAGTAACACCTTAGCAGTAAGGTTCCCATTGAAGTGACTACCTTGTGGCTGATGGGTGAATAACTCAGTGGTGGAGCACTTGTGTAGAAGTAGCTGCAATGAATTAATTAGTGATTGTTGAGATCCATCTCAGCAGACAGGTGGTATATTTATGACAACTGGGCACAGTGAAGACATTGTAAAAAAAAAAAAAGGAGATAGCCCTCGTATGAATGGAACATGAAACTGCTTTCGCTCTGGACAAAACTGTTAGGAGTTGTTCAGCACTAGTGTGTAGTAATTTTGAATCACTAGTAGGAACTAAAAATTTGAAAATAAAATGCAGTGAACTTTATAGGACACATTATTAGTTTCATTACATACTTCCAAACAGTGCTTCTCAACCTTTCTCTTGTTATGGTACATACAAAAAATGATGTGATATGTATGAAATATCCAGGTAAACCCAGATGAATCTGCTTATGGTCCAAGGTAATTTGCCCTGACTCCAGAACACATTCAAGTTCAAGCCAGCTTGAAGGGCTGATGGGATTATATTATCAAACGTCCTGTCATTTTTGGTATATGTATTTACAATGGTCAGAGAAACTCTCTGTTAAAGGATGTCACTGAAATAAGCATAACTCTTAGAGTTGTTTCATGTCAATTATACTAAAGTATGAGGAAAAGTATCATTTTAACACTTGGCTAGAAAATACCATCTGAGGGGCTGGGAATGTGTCTTAGCAGTAGAGTGCTTGCCTAGCATGCAAGAAGCCCTGAGTTCAATTACTCAGTACCACATAAACAGAAAAAGCCACAAGTGGCACTGTGGCTCAAGTGGTAGAGTGGTAGCCTTGAGCAAAAAGAAGCCAGGGGCAGTGTGCAGGTCCCAAGTTCAAGCCCCAGGACTGGCAAAAAACAAACAAACAAGCAAAACAAACACCACCAGACTGACCATCGTTCTCAGAACAATGTTTGTTTAATTCTCGATGTTCAGATGTGGACTAACACATGTCCCAAACGCCACCCAATATTTTAGACCAATTTTGGTAAGACAGTGTCTTGGGGAAGTTTAGCAAATTTAGCAACTCATCTAGGGTTTTGAAGTTATTTTTATCTATATTGTATCTCCTAGTCTCCTTTTAGAATAAAGGCAATCTCCTAAGTGTTTCTTGGGTTAGGAATAAATTATATTTGGGATACTCTTCCTAGCTTAGCAGTAATCCAAACCAGAAGTGTGGATATAAAGTGCAGAGTATTGAAGAATTTGGTCAGGTATTGTGAAAATTAATTGTATCAAATGATCTATGGTGAGGTCTTTCTCTGTAATATCTGTTCTTTTTGCACAGTAATTAATACGAAATCACTTTTTCTTCAGAATAAGGGACAAAAGGAGTGAATGGAAGGGTATATAGTACATGTGATCAATGTGATAAATTAGGTACTGGCAAATATGGTCCCTAGGAGAAGGAAGGCTTACCATCTGTTTTATTTGGAATACAGACACACTCATTCATTTAATTTTGTCCGAAGCTGTTTTGTGCTAAAATAACAAAACATGTAAAACAGAACTGAAAATATTTACCATCTAGTGTGTCATAGAATTAACCTTTGTACTAGATGACAGAATAGAGAATAAGAAGATAGAAGAAACTGCATACTAGGATATGATCATTCCCTTCTTGAAAAGATGCTATTAACTAGAGCAAAACCAGATTAATATGTATATTCACTCAAAATGTAGCATAAAGAAAGGAAATGACTTAATAAATATAATGGTGTTTTCAAGACTGGATATCTAAATGATAGTCATTTATATGTAAGCGTATGTGTGTATATTATTTATGCAAACTTAAAAGACAGTCATTATTTTGAACAGTATTTTATTTAGGTGAACAATAGGATGCGTCTTTCATCGTACCTGTGAGAGTTTCCAAAGCTCTGCCAAGTATGATATTCTTCCATAAGATCAATATGATCCAATGTAGAATTATAGAAATCAGTATAAGGAATAAGGGGAGGATGAACCAAATTGTTTGCAGTGTCTGTAAAGATAAATTCTAACATAATGATCTTTTCCAACAAGCATATGATTCAGTCTAGTAATAAAAACATTTGAACATTTACCAGCCAGCCTCGACCTAGAAGACTATGTTTTAAAAGTTGTAACTCTAATAAGAAAGGCAATTTTAACACTGTGGTCAAAGTGCTTTTTACTTTTAAAAAACTTGTTATGGGGATCATAAGAAGAGCAAAAAGAGCATGCAGGGGCTGGGATGTAGCTCAGTGGCAAAGCGCTTGCCTAACAAGTGCAACGTCCTGGGTTCGATCCCCAGTACCAGAAAAGAAAAGAAGGGGAGCTGTGGCTCAAGTGGTAGAGTGCTAGCCTTGAGCAAAAAGAAGCCAGGGACAGTGCTCAGGCCCTGAGTTCAAACCCAGGCCTGGCAAAAAAAAAAAAAAAAGGAGCATACAGATGGCTATCTATTTATATTTTCCCCATCAGTATGTTCTCACCTAGGGGTCCTCAGTAACTAACAGAAGCTCACGTATCTCAGCAATCACTACAATGCACTTAATAGCTTTAATACAAAATATTGTTCACTAAAAGACAATTTTTCACGCTTATAAACTGTGAAATTAGCAATAAAAATTTTAAAAATACAAAATTTTCCTTCAGAGGAATCTGAGATCCTTGAGGAATGTCTCTAATATTTAATAAAAGAAAACCACAGAAGACAAAAGAGGAAAAACCTACTAAGTAAAGCCAACACTTTAGATGCTGATGGAATCCACCAGGAACACTTTGTTATAGGAGGAAATTCTTCAGGCTTTGCAGGAAACAGACGTAAAGAAATAAATTGCAGCAATCTCTCTACCAATTGTTTGAACCTCTTCTGGGATAATCTGGTAAAGATTTTGAAATCATTCCAGTCAAAACTCATTTTCTATTTTATCAATGCATTTGTTAAACATCCTATATACATAAAATTTCAGGTTATTCAATCTTACAAATTGTCTATATTGTGTTGGTAACCTTTTAAAAGATAAGAAATCCTACTATGAATACAGTTTCTTAATTAAGCAATAAGCACCAAATTATTACATGGTTAGTAATGTAGTATTTAGGGCTTCCAATAGTTAATCAATCTTCATTATTCACAGATTCTGTAGTTACAAATTTTCCAATTTTCTTAATCCTGTTTGCTTAACTTTAACTCCAAAATTAATGCTTAGCTTTCATAATCATGTGTGGACACAAAAAGAAAAAGAAAAAATTTTAGTCCCCTGACGTGCATTTCCAGATGAGATTGAACAAGGCTTTCTAGGAAGAAAGCCTCAGTTCTCATATTGCACACAACTATACTTTACACAGTCAAATAGCATGTTTTCCATATTTTTTGTTGGTGATTCTGCCATTTCAAAATGGCCCCTAATGGTTGTGATAAATTGCTGTCTACTTACTAGTATCATATTAGTAACTAAGATTACTAATACCAAACTTAAAGTTGTAAGGCTACAAAATTATTAATATCATGTAACGATTCATTACTTTTTAAACCAGTGAACTATGGGAGCTAACAGTTGTACCAAGTGAGCATAGATGACTTACATAAAAGAATAATAAGGATGTGATGCACCTTATGGAGGAAATATGTTTAATGTGAGCTCTATTCATGTATGACTTACAATATTACTGTCATGAGCTCACTGTTAGTGAATCCATAATCTACATTAAGATGTCTTTAAGCAGAAACACTAATAAAAGTTATATACTGACTGGTTAACAAAAATGTGATCAGAGGCTCTCAGGAACCTAATTCTATATTTTTCCAAGAAGTGATGGCTCACTTAGCATTTTTTAATTTAGCATTTGTGGTGACTTTGTAGACTTGTAAGTATTGTCAATAATGAGAACTGATTGTACTTAACAAAGTATTTTGGAAGTGTGTGTGTGTGTGTATGTGTGTGTGTGTGTGTGTGTGTGTGTGTATTTTTTGGCTTTGATCCACGATAGACAAAATCATGTTAATAATTCTGAGGGAAAAAAAGTTTTACTTTTACAATTTGATGTTTTTATGAGGAGGAAGTGCCAAAATGTCCCAGCGAATACAATCACCATCTTTGAGATACACAAAAAAGGCAATTATAGCAATGTGTTAAATTAAAAAATTGAAACATGAGATATTTTCAAGAGCTTGTACAGCAAAATCCTTATATTAAAAACAATTTTTAATTATACTTTATATAGTATTAAGGTATATTTTTATAATTGACTTTTGAAGCATTGCAAATTATGAGCAATGCTACGACCTTATATAAGCATTTCTAAAGACCTTTAAATATTCAAACACATTTACTAGTAAAATTATTACTACCAAATTTAAAACTGTGAGACTACAGACATTCTTAGTATTATAGAATGATTTACTTTTTAAACCAGTGAACTAGAAAATGATGGTCAGCTTCCACTAAGGTAGCTATCTGTCGTAGCAAGTGAGCATAGATGACATACGTAGATGTGTTATTAAATTGAGGATTCTGAAAAAGATATTAAAGATAATTGCGTTAAAACTGAGTTAACATATAAAAGGAAAGGTACTAAGCTTAATGAGTCAAGTGGTAAATTCAAGGAATCAAATTTAAGACTATGAAATACTTTACACAAGAATCTATTTGTTATTCAATTAGCAGACTAGGTTACACTGCACTGCCCTTGGAAAGCGTGGGCTTTGGAGTTAAGACAGTTCTGGATCAAAGGGTAGATTCTACTAGTTATTACTGTGACTCTAGGCATGTTCCTTAAACTTTTGATTCTTTTTTTTTTTTGACCAGTCCTGGGGCTTGGACTCAGGGCCTGAGCACTGTCCCTGGCTTCTTCTTGCTCAAGGCTAGCACTCTGCCACTTGAGCCACAGCGCCACTTCTGGCCATTTTCTGTATATGTGGTGCTGGGGAATCAAACCTAGGGCCTCATGTATACGAGGCAAGCACTCTTGCCACTAGGCCATATCCCCAGCCCCAAACTTTTGATTCTTAATTTCCTTACCACTTAGGTGGAAATATTACCTGTCTTAGGTGTTGTTTTTATTATTATAAAGAAAATATACGTTAAACTACCTAGCTCAGTGCCTATTCTGCCAATCACTATTATTCAATTAAACAAGAAATAAGCTGAGAAACATTTGCCACAGTTAAATAACTTAACTATCTATCTCACAAAGAATAAGGGCAGCAGTGTGGGGAGGGTGAATGGGAGGACAGCACAACATAATAGCTTGGGACAACTTATATATGTTAAAAGACATTCAAGAAGTGGTTGTAAACTGTTCATGAACTCTATACCTGTTATCACAATGTACATTCAACATTTCCTATAAAAATGGTTATCATGAAAATTCTGAAAAATATGAGAACACTATGTTTTTCGAACCTGATTTGTGGACAGGAGAATTTAAAGTTGGAGTGGCCCTACGTAATAACTATGTACAGTGATGGTGCTGGTGAAGAATAAGGTATCAAGTGGAGCTTATTAATGACTAATACAATGTTCTAAAATTTTAAGCTTCATGTTGTCATTTTTGTAGATTTTGTTTCCTCTTTCTTCCCTCCTCACTCATCTATTTCTTTTCTTACATCTCTATTTTAATTAACTTCTTGGTCATTTTTTTTCTATCTTTCCCCTTGTCTCTTGTGTCCTTTTCTTTCCTATTTCGTATTTCCTTTTATTGGGCATAATATCAATACTATAGGTATAATATTGAACTAACCATGTACTACATTATTGAACATTAATTTACCTTTGAATGAATATACACAAATAACTTTTGTAAATTGTAAAGAATAGTACATAGTATGTTACCTAAGTTAGTAACATAGTTCTTTCTTAAAAAAATAAAAAATTGTTTTAATTTAGGCCTTATTTTTCATCTATGATTCTGTTAACTGTCAAGGAAAATAATTTTGCCATTTTTGTTTTATCTTTTTCATTTTTGCTTTATAATAGAAACAAATTTTAACTTTCCACCAGAATTCTAGCATAATCATTAATAAAAAAAATATGTAGAGAAGTTTGGAACCTAGTACATGGAGAAATAAATGAAAGTTTCAGAGCCCAAAAAAACTAGTTATAAAAACAGAGGTTTGAATAGAATGAAAAAGGATATTTTTTTTACTCCCAAATACTGTGGTGTAAGAAGTTAAGAATTAAATTTTTAGGCCAGGTGTCATTAGAGGCAGAAATAGGGATCATGGCTTGAGGCTAGCCTGGGGAAAAAAATTGTAAGATTCCATCTTCATTAATGATTGGTCATCCTAGGGATATAGGGAAGCACAAGTGGAAGGATCACATTTCAGGCTGGTCTGAGCATAAAGCAAGACCCTACTTCAAAAGAAACCCAACACCAAACAACATAAAGAGAGTTGGATCTCGGTGCTGGTGACTCATGCCTGTAATCCTAGCTACTCAGGAGGCTGAGAACTGAGGGTCGTGGTTCAAAGCCAACCTGGGCAGGAAAGTCTGTGAGACTCTTATCTCCAACTAGTCAACAGAAAACCAAAAGTGGCACTGTGGCTCAAGGGGTAGAGAGCTAGCCTTGAGCTGAAGAGCTCACGGGACAGCGCCCAGGTCCAGAGTTCAAGCACCACGATTAACAAGAAAAAAAAAGTGTTGGGTGAAGTTGATTGAGTGGTGGAATGTCTATGTAACAAGTGTGAGGCCCTGAGTTCAAACTCCAGAACTGCTAGATTGTTTTAAATTTTTTAATCCAATAAATGTTTGTTATAGCATTAATAATTCTCAAAGTATCAAAAACGTTGCCAAAACTAAGTTCTTAATCTCTTACCTGTAAAAGTATAAAATATGCTCTAAGATCATCTTTACTTCGTGGGCTGAAAGAGAAATAAGCACAATCAATTACTGAAGAAATGTTTAATCTCATAGTATCCAATAAAAATGAACATAAAAATAAGCATGAAAAATATGTTTGAAATAAGTTTAAGTTAACCTGTATTATTTTTCTAAGTTATTCTGTGTATACAATAGGTTGGTTCTGAGGACACCCAGCCAGAGAGTTAACTAGGATATCTAGATATAAAATCGTAAGAAAACTATCATGACTAATTCTGAAATAGGTCAGAGTCTAGTAAATAATCAACAATTGTAGAATATTTTATTGTAGAATTTATTTTAATATGGGATACTCTACTTAATATTTAAGCATTAAAGAATGTTCACAGGTGCTTTTCTAAAGTAATAGATTATGCATGTTTGCATATCACATAATATTTTAAGTGCATCTAGTATGTTTCTAATTAAAAGAAACACTTTGGGCATTTGTGAATTTAATTTTTTTCTATATTAACTGGATTTCACATGATTGGATTTAACCAAGAACTTTTATTTTGTACCAGTACTAGGGCTTGAAATGGCTTGGGCTCTGTCTCTTACTTTTCCTCTTAAGGCAGGCATTCTACCATTTCAGGGTTTTTAGTTGTTAATTGGAGATAGTGGGATGATTTTTGGGGGGTTGGGGGGTTACAGAGTGTGAACATATATTTGCTTAAGATACTACATACTTCTAAAGCTAAATGTAATGCTCATATTATTAAACTTTAGTTGCTGACCTATATTTGTTAAAATGTGTATTTGATACAAAATATAACACATAATTTAAATGATTCATTAATTTTCAGATGCTTATCTACAGAACCTATAAGAAATCATAAACTGGATTAAGCATCTTTGTTCCAAGTGCTTTGTAATCTTTCTATGATCCCTATTAATTATTATGATTCACTTAAAATATGAGTAAGATACATACAAATATATTAAGGGTATATGAGATATGCAAGTTAATAATCTATATTTATTGGTTAAAATACTGGTTATAATTACCCTTTCCACTCTTGTAACAGACTGTTAATGGTTCCCTTCAATACTGTCTTCTGAATGTCTTGAGGCTGTAAGGAAAAGAAAATAATCAAGTTTGGTAAAATCTTTATGTGCTACCTGTATTACATATCAGTTTCAATAATTAAAAACAGACTTGATGGCTACTGACAGAATAGTATTCATTTTTCTTCTTAAAGCTCTAGGAAGCAAAAAAATGATATACAATTCCAGTGAGTATGCTCCCTAGTATGTGCACTGTACAAATGCAAAAATATGTACAGTGGTCCTTTGATGATCAACAATTACACAACTGGAAAACAATAGTTTTAATGGAAGACTCTAAGAGAAAGATTAAACTTATGTGCTGACTGCACACACAATGTGTAGTCAAAAGAACACATCACAACAGACAGTCTGACAATATTTGGTAACTTCCAAGATAGCTATGTTTCAAACCTCTTTCTAACCATTTTTTTTTAGTTTTTGGTCTTTCATGATAACATTTGAAGAGCTTAAGCTTTTTTTATTGGCTCTTTTTCTTTCATTCTATTTTCTTATGATTAGGTTTTTGGTAGACTCATAAATGATATCTCATTGCATGACATCAAGAAGCACCTTTGTCATCTGTCAATCTGGCAATTTAGTTAACTATGATAATGATTGCCTCTGTTATGGTGATCATGATATTATCATATGATTATGATAATGATTGCTTCTATGATGGTTGTACATCTCAGTTTTTAAAATTTATTTTTTATTGTTGTTTTAGAGGTAATATACAGTGGGGTTACCTTTACATATGTCAGGTGATAAATACATTTCTTTCCTTTTGCTTAGTATCAACTTTCCTCATTCTCTCTCATTCCCTTCCTCCCATCTCCACTCGAGTTGCTTGGTTCACTTTCTCAATGTCCAGTGCAGCTGATGGGCCCTGCTGCTCACATTTTCACCTTCTTTCCACTGATTCTGTGCCCCCCTTCCCTAAAGTGTGCATGTGTATACACCATACATGAGGTAAAGGATACAGAGTCATCTAAAAATGGTAAGTCAAATTAAGAAAAGGTCCTTTGTTTCCTTATCTTTGGAGTTGTTTCCAATATGTACGTTATTTTATATACATATGAAGAGATGCTTAGGTATTACAATTTGGTGCTTTTCTCCTAAGACTATCCCTTTTTGGTCTCACTGTGTGTGGGTATCTAGAATCTTCTATACTTTGTCATATTTCATTGTGTTTTGAATCTAACAACTGCATATCAGGGAGACCATGTGCTGTTTGTCTCTCTGATCTTGGCTTACCTGGCTCAACATTATTTGTTCTACCCATTTCCCTGTGAATGCCATTATTTTTTCCTTTCTAATGGCTGTGTAAAATTCCATTGTGTATAGGTACCACAGTTTTTGGATCCATTCATCTATTGTGGGGCATCTGAGTTGTTTCCATCTTTTGGCTATTGTGAATAGCACAGTAATGAACATGGAAGTCCAGGTGTCCTTGTTGTATCCTGGTTCATGATGCTCAAGATAGATGCCTAGGAGTGGAATGGCTGGATTGTAGGGAATATCTATGGTCAGTTTTTTGAGAAATTTCCAGACTGCTTGCCAGAGTGGTTGTATTAGTTTACATTCCCACCAACAGTACAGTAGGGTTCCTTTTTCTCCACATCCCTGCCAATGTAAATCTCAATTTTTAAACATTTTAATTCCTTGTATGCTCACTAGCTCACACTTTTTATTTCTTGTTTAAAATATATTTTTCAATTATCTATTTTTTATTAGCATGGATTCAAATGTTCTTATTTTTCACAATGGTTATAATTGATTGTTATTTTATCAAACAAACTGCTTTATATTTGGCCACTGGGTGAGCTGGTTCTTATGATATGCCTGTCCCATTTTCTTACTAATACACTTTACTTTCTAGAAAAGTCTTAGATTTACAGAAAACTCATGAGAAAGTACAGAGTAGTATATTTGTAATAATCAATGAGAATTTCAATTACATTAACTATAACATCATATCAGAGTTTTTAATATAGTTATGTTATAAAGTGATTTTTTACTTTTTCTTTGAAAAAAGAAGAGAAACAGAATTGTACCATTTATGTATCCATAAATAATACTTACAGTACTAAGTAAGGCATCATACACAGCATTCACAAATTTAGCATTAATCCCAGAGTCTTCAATGGTATTAAATAAAGCAGTGGCGTCTTTCTGTAAGTGTAATTGAAGAATTTACTGTAACATTTTAAGAACTATTTTTTTGGTAGTATCTGAATCACACTATTCTCTGAGAATTTTTCTATTTTGTACAAGTATTATGGAAAAAAAGAACCATTATCTAGGTGCCAGTGGCTTACACCTATAATCCTAGTGACTGAGGAGGCTGAGATCTGAGGATCATGGTTTGAAAGCTAGCCTGGGCAAAAAAGTCTGAGTGATGCTATGTCCAATTAACTAGAAAAAGAAAGAAAGAAGGAAAGGAAGAAGGAAGAAAGAAAGAAGTGAAAGGAAAGAAAGGAAGTCAGCCAGCCAGCCAGAAAACTGGGGGTGTGGCTCAAGTGGTAGAGAGCCAGCTGTGAGTGAAAAAAGAAAAATCCAGTGAGAGGCTGAGGCTCTGAGTTTAAGCCTTAAAAACTAAAAAAGTGAAGTCAATCATTAATAGCAATACAAATAAATACAATATTTAAGGTACTATTTAAGTAATATTTGTTATACATATGATTTAAAAAATCAATACATTTGTTTTTATTTAAAAACTTGTTTCATGTTGGTAATGAGATAAAGTCATATGTTTTGGAAAATGTTAGACTAATAATGAATGAAAGTTTTTTTTTTTTTAAATATATTCTTACCTTAAATGCAGTATTTAATCCTGGGAAAGAATCAAATGTTGTCAGATAAAAATCATGTACTGTTTTCCAATCCCCTGATGTCTTAACTTTTTCTACATCTTCCCTAAAATAGAAATATACATTAGCCGTATATAGAAATATTGTTCAGATAAAAGTGTCATTTATTTTACATATACATGTTATCAATTATGCATTCTGAAGTATTGAGACCAGAGAGAAAAATCGAGTTGTTAATATAAACATAGTTTACGAAAAATATAATTCTTAACTGGATTATGATGTTAATCAAGCTTCAACTTTCCCATTTACCTCTGTAAAAAAAACAAGTTTATCTTGCAAAACCATTCGGTTTAAACCAACTGAACAACTCATGGGGGGAGAGACAAAGGGGAGGAGGGGAGGTGGGAGGGGGGAATGAGGGAGGAGGTAACAAACAGTACAAGAAATGTACCCAAGGCCTAACATATGAAAATGTAACCTCTCTGTACATCACTTTGACAATAAATAAGAAAAAAATTAAAAATTAAAAAAAGAAATTCAAACATAAAAAAACACAAGTTTATTCTTGCCATGTCCTTTCTAATTGTCATTCTATTTCTTCTTCTTCATAGTCAAGCTGGAGGAGATTTTGTTTATTCTCTGTATCTCTAATTTTCTCATTCCTACTTAGTCCTTAGAGTTTTTGAGTGGTCACATAACTTTTACAGTATGTGTAAAATAGTAGTTGGATTTGTTTTTTAAAATGTCATGGTTTTATAATTTTATCATAATCTTTAATCTTTTTTTTTGCCTGTTTGGATTCATTTTTTTAGTTAGTGTTTCTTTTCTTTTGCTTGAATGTATCTAACCTTTACCTGATAGTCATACACTTGTTTTCAACTTCAACTTGAGATACATTTGTGTCTTTACTCTTGATTTTATATTAGCCTACAAGTTTGATGAATTTTTCATACAATATATTAAATAATGTAAAGCATAGAATGCAGATAGCTAAACGTCTACATAATAAAGTGAGATGAAACTTACTGAAAGTCTTTCATAGTTTTGGGCTGGATAGGAAGGAGTGGTTCTGGAAGAATTGGGGGCTTCATCTCAGATGACAATACATCAATAGAGATTCGCTGCTTTTGTCTAACATCAACGCAAATTGGTGGTAGGTCTCTCACTGTAAAGTATCAGAAAGCATTCAATGTAATTAATCATAAAACTTCAAAGTTACCAAGTGCCAGGCTCCTTCAACATGAACAGAAAGCAATTTTTTTTATTACATTCTCTTTGGGATCACAAAACAGAACATTTTATCACAGTGAAGGGCACTTACCAGCAGCAGGCTTCCCCTCACCTTGCTACGTCACTCACAGCACCTACTAAGCTGTACTTACATTAATGTGTGGATGTTAAAGTGATAGCAAAGTTTACTGAAAATATATACTTTCAATAGATTGAAAAGCAGGTAATCTCTAAAGTGAGGATCATTTAATGTGTATATTTAATAGAGTTTCTTCCCTATCTCCATTCCCTCCAAATCTACTTAGCAATCGAATTTAGTTTTTTCCCCCAACTGCCTTCTTAACATTGTCTTTCAAGAAATATTCCAGAGAGGTTCAATATTTTAGTGTTTATTAGATTTAGAATATATGCATATCATGTCCTATATAATTGTTGTATAACTATTTACCAATTTACATGAGCTTTAATTTAAAATTTTTTTTGCAGTGCTAAGGACTGAGCATACAGCTTGTACACGACAGGCATGTGCTCTACCACTAAGTTACATCTACAGCCTTGGATGAATTTATTTTTTTTAATATTTTCTAGTATGTTTGCCTTTTTGTTACATTTCATGGCCTTTAAATTGTAATATAAACAAATACATGAAAGTAACAGAAATATATGACAGCATATTATTTATTATGAGGCAATTCCATCTCTGAAATCACTACTAGCCAAGGAAGCCAGTACTAGTCAAGAAATAGAATTTTAACCAGTTTTCCCTTTGCTCTAATTACCTATAAGCTGGGAACTTACAGTACCTACTTTCATTTTAATTTCTTCCTCTCAAATTTTAATTTTTCTTCATTTCTCCTTAAATTTTAAACATTTACTTCAATCTTTTGATTCTCTTAAGGCTTTATATCTATTTATAATGTTCCTTTTATTTCAAGTATTCTAATTCTTCCCTGTAATGAAATTTCTAAATTAGGACCTAATTTGATCTTTTATTTTATTTTTTATTTTTATTTTTGCCAGTCCTGGGGCTTGGACTCAGGGCCTGAGCACTGACCCTGGCTTCTTTTTGCTAAAGGCTAGCACTCTGCCACTTGAGCCACAGAGCCACTTCTGGCCTTTTTATATATGTGTGGTGCTGAGGAATCAAACCCAGGGCTGCATGTATACGAGACAAGCACTCTACCACTAGGCCATATTCCCAGCCCATAATTTGATCTTTTAAGTGCTATTATAATTTCTTAATGTATTTTTGTAAATTTTGAAGTAGGATTTTATCTTTTTTGTGTGGACAATTTTCATTAATTGCCTATTACTTAATTCCTTATTTACTTTATTACAATATAAATTTGTATAAAACTACAGACTTTGATCACACTAGTTTTCTCTTGCTAATTTTTATTTTAAAACAGTGTTTCTAAGCTTTCAGAACCCAAACTTTTTTTTCCCCCCAGGCCTAGGGCTTGAACACAGGTCCTGGGCACTGTCCCCGAGTTCTTTTGCTCAAGGCTAGCACTCTACCCACTTGAGCCACAGCACTACTTCTGGCTTTTTCTGTTTATGTGGTACGGAGGCATCAAACCCAGGGCTTCAAGCATGCTAGGCAAGCACTCTATGACTAAACCACATTCCCAGTCCAGTTAAACTCTTTTTGTTGCTTTTATGTATAACATAAAATATTTGGTGGCTTGCTTTCTGAGATTACCAAACACTATCTCCCTCTCTCTATTTTCATCTCTATTGTTCCTGATTTGATTGTAGGCTCAGTACAGGGTCCTGGACTGAAAGACTACTAGGTAGCTTTGAGATTGCTGCATGGGATCTCCACATTCACCTGCTCTTGAGATAATTCTTTCCAGTATCAGCTTTTGTTCTAAAATCAGCTTTCTGAGCTTTGCAGTGACTTATCTGTTGCTTGAAGCTCTATGGCTCTTACCAGATAGTCGTGATGCTTCCTTCTGGCACCTCTTGTCCAGAAGCTAACAGTATGAAGAACTTACAGTTTTGGTAATTTGTCCTTTTTATCTTTTTTTTTTCAAATTTTTATTATCAAACTGATGTACAGAGAGGTTACAGTTTCATACGTTAGGCATTGGATACATTTCTTGTACTGTTTGTTACCTTGTCCCTCATACCCCCCCTCCTCCCCTTTTCCCTTCCCCCCCCTGAGGTGTTCAGTTCACTTACACCAAACAGTTTTGCAAGTATTGCTTTTGTAGTCGTTTGTCTTTTTTTACCCTGTGTCTTTCAATTTTGGGGCTGAGGATATGGCCTAGTGGCAAGAGTGCTTGCCTTGTCCTTTTTATCTTTAAGGAGTTATGTAGACATTTTATCAGCCAATTTCATTGTAAATTACTTCCATGATCTTAAATGTTATGTTCATAGTTCCTCTCCATGTTTTTATGCTGGGATTCAGAGAGATTAAAACCCAGTGCTGTTTCTCCTGCTACCTTCACAGACACCATTTGCCCTTTACCTTTTATTTTGGAAACAAAAAAATAGGTAGGATTACAGGCATGAACCACTAGTGCCCAGTATGTTATGCTTTTTTATACTTTTTATCATACATGAAGTTATTTTGTATATTGCAGCATATATGGCTTGTGTATATGGTTCTACTGACATATCTATCACTGTTAGCATCACCAACTTTCAACATGTTTAATAGTATATACCATTATCTGGTAAGGTAGCAGGTAGTAATAGAATAATATAACTACTATAGTAGTAATATATAGTACTATCTGGAAAGAGATGATGGTGGATTAGACTGGAGTGGTAGAAATAAGAAACTGTCCTGTTTATGACATAATATGAATGCAGATAATACAATATGCTGCTGGAAGATATGCTTAGAGAGGTAGAAATGCATTTCTTAAAGATAGATGCCAAAGATAATATCAACAGTTTATTTAGCCTGACCCTACTGAAATGCAGAGCACCAGCAGAGTAAGGTTTTTTCCTCTTGTGAGGGAAGAGGAATGATGAACATGTTAATGATAAGGTGATTACTAGATATGTAAGTGCAGACACTGAGTAGATAACTGAATGTATGAGTCAAGTACAGGAAAAACGTGATGGCTTAATGTATAGAAGGTAGTAACTATGGGATTAAAGAGACCCATAAGAGAGAGTAAATAGAGAAAGCAGCATGAAAACTGAATTCTGATGAGATGAAGCAATATTTATTTGAATATTTATTTCATTAATTTTCACTTATTTCATAAAGAAAACAGTAAGGGCTATAATTCCTGAGTATATAACCTTGACTTTATCACTCAGATGATGATGAACTGCTATTCTCATAGTTGCTATTTTCTTAAACTAGTAGGTCTAGCTTCAATTTTTCAAAGCTGTTTTTTTAATTAAAGAGGCTATTTATAAATTTTCTAAACCAGTGTGCTTAAATTTCTATTTTTAAGTCTATTTTTGTTGCATAATAGTTGCGAAAATGGACTTCATAATTTCTCATATGAGCAATTTATTAAAAACATTTTTATCTCTATTGTGAATTCTTGAATTTTAAAACAGCTATCTTCTATTTGACGATTACAAAGTCAGCTCTAGGAAACATAATAATTAATGGGGAAATATTAACAAGCATTCTTTTTCAGATATAACAAAATAACAGGAACAAGCCTAATATCAGCACTTTCATTCAACTATGTTCTAGAGGTTTCAGTGAGAGAGACATTTAAAAAAAGTATTAAAGACACTCAGAATTGGAAATCACAAAGAATCTAGGGATACATATTCAAAGATAAGTGAATTTAGCCTAGTGGATGAAAAAGTCAATGTTTTTTTTTTTTGTGTGTGTGTGTGTGTGTTTTTTTGGCTAGTCCTGGGCCTTGGACTCAGAGCCTAAGCACTGTCCCTGACTTCTTTTTGCTCAAGGCTAGCACTCTGCCACCTGAGCCATAGCGCCCCTTCTGGCCGTTTTCTACATATGTGGTGCTGGGGAATCGAACCAAGAGCTTCATGTGTAGGAGGCAAGCACTCTTGCCACTAGGCCATATTCCCAGCCCTAAAAGTCAATGTTCTAAATGAACTGAATTTCTAAATAGTAGCAACAGATAGTAAACCCAATTTAGCAGAAGAAAAATTTTATTTTTGTATTAAGTACTAATTAATAAATTGTTAAGATCTCTATGGACAAAGTACTGGAACTCTGTCAAAGGTATGTAGATCTAAGTAAATATAAGGAAAGGAAAGGGTAAAACTTCTCTTACCACATTAATGCTAGAAATGTTAAATACCATAAAGAAGTCAATTTTCCCCACTTGATCTGTAGAGTCCATGCAATTTGATTAAAATCCCAGCAACACTTTGGAGTTTACAACAGTGGATTGTAAAAGGAAGGCCAAAAGGACAAGAACTGCCAATATATTTCTATAAAAAAGAAAAAGAAGGGCTGGGAATGTGGCCTAGTGGCAAGAGTGCTTGCCTCCTACACATGAAGCTCTCGGTTCGATTCCCCAGCACCACATATGGAAAACGGCCAGAAGGGGCGCTGTGGCTCAGGTGGCAGAGTGCTAGCCTTGAGCGGGAAGAAGCCAGGGATGGTGCTCAGGCCCTGAGTCCAAGGCCCAGGACTGGCCAAAAAAAAAAAAAAAAAAAAAAAAAAAAAAAAAGAACAAAAAGAAAAAGAAGTAGGATCTTGTTCTACCAGATATCAACACTTTTGAAGCTATAGTAACTAAGACAGTATTATAATGATGTGTTATCAGTGAACCAACAGGATATAGAACTCAGAATCATACCTATACATGTGTGAAATTTAAATGTATGTTTGATAGCTGGTAAAAACAATGGATGTGAAAATGTGGTTAGCCATGTTGAATCAAAATGAAGTTGTGCCACTTGCTAAGTTTAAGAGGGTTTAGTCATTATCTTTTGTATTTTTAGCCTTACCTTATTTTTCTATCCTGATAGACTGATAACAAGAATATAAGACCATTGTTATATTTCCTGAGACCTGCTCAATTGCTTTTGTAGTCTGTTTTATAGATTCTAAATGTATGTAATTAGAAATAACAGTTTACTAAGGTAGACTGATTTTATTTCTATTTAATAGGCTACATTTTCAACTAAGGAAACACAGTAATCTCAATAATCACAACAGTGATGTTTTCCTTTCCTCCTTCTCATTCAGTATCTATCTGTGTATCCTTGGACTTATCAACAACTTCAATAGGCTAAGGCAAACCTAATGAGTATGGAAACATGTTACTAGGAGAATGCATTTGAAGGGTGCATTGTCTCTGGATTCTACCATTCTCTGCTTCCCAGCTTCTATGAGGTGAGCAGCTTTACTTCTGCGACATTCTCCTGGATGTGATGTTCAGCCTTGCCTCAGGCCCACATGTGATAGGGCCAAGTGATCGGAGGCTGAAACTTTCAAAATTGTGAGTCAAAATAAATCTTTCCTCCTTCAAGTAGATTTTCTCAGGTATTTTTGTCATAGCAAAGAAAAAGTGGTTAACACAGGTATATCTTAAAGTAAACTTTCATGTTAGAAGTTAAAGATGTCAGTTTTTCATATTCAACAGAAACATTTTTTTAAGCTTTACTATATAGCATAATTACTTGGAAAGTTTATTGAAACAGGTTACTTGGCTCTCCCCTGAGTATGTGGGGCACAAGATTTGATTTCTAATATGCTCTTAGATGATTCTGATGATGACTGTATTGAAACAAACTGTTCAATGGTTTTAGATGAGATGACTGTGGTACTGATAATACATAACAGGTTATTAAATTCTCTTAGTTTAGATCTAGAAATGATTTTATATCCTTTACTAAATATGAAAATATTTGATTTCTAGTCATTTGTACTATAAGCACAAATTGGAAAAAGGTTCAATTTCTTAGCAAGCAAAATTCAGTATTTTTGCAAATTATTTTTAAAATAATTTTATTGTTACTACTAAGATGTAGTACAGAGGGACTACCATTTCATAAGTCAGATAATGAGAACATTTCTTTTATTGAACAATGTCACCCTTTCCTTCACTTTTCCCCTCCCATCCCTGCCCACAAGTTACACAGGCATATATACATAATGTATATTGAATAGCATGAGTGCATTTATTCATCCTCCCTCCCTATTTTAAAAGTTTATAAAAAAAACTATCACAAATCATTAGTCTTCTAAAACAAGTTACATCATGCCACCCTCTGAAGTATTTTAGATGAGACTATGCCAAGACCTTTCATTTGAAGGTATTTTTCTTGAGTATCGTATTCTTATATAGGAAAAAAAGTTTTTAAAAAGCTTTGTAAAAGATTTTAAGTCCTGCATAGTGTAAATTAATTCTAATTACAAGGTGAATTATTTTACAACACCCATCCTTTGGAAATTTCTACCAATGAGGAAGAAAAGGGCATTTCAGCAGGAAATAAGTGACAGTTGTTTCCTTTCCTCAACAATGGTCTTCTCACAATTATCTCTTGTGGTTCCTCTACAGTTTTTCTTCCTCTTCACCAGGCTCACCTTATCCTATCCCTTTTCTCAACCTGGCTAAAAACACCCACTATTAAATGCAAACAGATGAATTCAAATATAAATTAACTTATTCACAAACCAAACATATACACATTTTAATACCCACTCACTTTTATTAATATCATGCTGAGAAAAAAAGTGAAATCTGAGTTATTAACAAATTAGATTTTGGCAGAGGCTGAGGGTGGGGAGGTTCTTATATAAGGGAAATAGTAATACAAAGACCAGGAGGATTAAAGGTAGAAGTGAGAACCATAGGCCTAGATTGAGTCTAGTTTTAGTTCAGAAGGTAACTTGTACTAAAGAGTAATGCACAATGTTAACATACTATGTTAATAAAACTTGACTCTGAAAGAAGGGCTAAATCCTTTATTCAAGTCAGTGAATGAAAGAGAAACTACAGGATGTGACATTCAGTTATTAAGAAAGAAAAATAACAGCTCACAGCTGCTCTCAAGTCCCTGAATTGTCTCGGCATTGTTTCCCAAGGCAGGCTTTCTGCCTGGTCTCACAGATGTTTATTAAAATCTAATTCAAAAGAGAAAAATCAATAACTATGGTGATGGAGATTAAGTAAACCTCAAAGTGATATCATAAATAGAATAGGAAAATCTTTGTTCTGTCATGTGCAACTTTGTCTGCAATATGGGAGATTATAATACATTGAAAAAAGGAAAAAAATATATTTATCAGTGAAAAACCTGTTATTTAGTTTTCATTCATCCAATACTTTGGGAACATTCTGTGCTAAATTGATAAGCAGTAATCATTTTCCCTTTTAATATACTGTTGCCAATTTTAGTTGGTTGCTTAGAAACATTAAGTAAAACGCCTGAAGCCAGTGTAAGAATAAGGGCTGTAGTAAGGGCTGGCAGTATATTTAAAATGTGAAGATCATTATCCAACTATGGATAAGGGTATTAAGATCATTAGCTAATTTTTGCAAGCTCATTGCTTTCATAAGCTGACTGGTAGGAAGCATCATATGTAGTTTTCCACAGTTACAATCACCAAAATGAAGCCCTGACATAAAAACAAAACAAACATAATTTTCTTCTTTTTTTATTGCTAGGGCTAGGATTTAAACTCTGGGCCTCATGCTTGCTCAGCTTGCTTATTAAGCTTACTTGCTTTAACTACACCTCCAACCCAGTTTTATGATGGTTATTTTGGAGGAGTTTCTCAGACATTTTTTTTTGCGTGTCAGTTGTAGGGCTTGAACCCAGGGCCTGGGCGCTGTCCTTGAGCTCTTCTGCTCAAGGCTACCATTCTACCACTTTGTTGAACCGCAGCTTCACTTCTTGCTTTCTGGTGGTTAATTGAAGATAAGAGACTTTCTTATCCTGGCTGGCTTTGAATTATGATCCTCAGATCTCAGCCTCCCAAGAAGCTGGGATTACAGATGTAATCTATTAACTCCCAGCTAAAACTTAATTCTCTTCCATGCATTTGATTTTTTTTTTCTTTTCTGAGACTGGGCCTCACTAGGTTGTTTAGGCTGCCCTTGAACTCTTGTTCCTCCAATTACTACCATACACAGCAACATTATTTAAGTGGTCACATGAAGATTGTTCCTGGATAACCAGGGCAGATGGCAAGGGAAGCATGCAGATTAAATACAGGTGGAATCTGGGCTTGCTTTTTATCCTCTTAACTGAAGGAAAGGAAGTAATGACATGAAAATAGTCCTGCTGATAACATACTCTTGCAAAATGCTATACCAGAAGTTCCATAAGTAATGGAAAAGTATCAGCCTTGGAAGTAAGGGACTGGATCCTATTGCTGACTGAATAAGTAACTTTATTAAACTTAAGAAAGTCATTGAAATTCTAAAAATCTATCACTAATTTTTTTCATGGGATGGAATTCTATAAAAGTACGAGCTATTCTGGGCAAGGAAAAGAACTAATAATTAAAGTCATGATTGCATATGCAAGATATTCAATTGCATATTTTTATTTTTTAATTTTTATTTATTGTTTTGAGGTTCTAGGTACTTGGGTACACAGGCCAGAAGGATCTCAAGTTTGAGACAAGTCTGGTTTACACAGTAAGTTTGAGGTCAGCCTAGTCAATTCAGTGAGACATCGCCTCAAAGTAAAGTGAAAAGCGGCTGGGATGTTCAAAGTTATGATGGTTGCCTATCATTCTTGAGATGTTGGTGATGAGACAAAGGAGGAGAGAAGGAAGGAGGGAGGAAAGAAGGAAAAAAGGGAGGGAGGAAGGGGGAAAGGAAGAAAGAGGGGGACAAAAAGGTTTTAAGGAATTTCCTGAAATTTTAAGAGCAAAAAGAAAATGGAAAAACATATGTAAGTGTCCAAAAGGTTTGGCATTTGAATTATAGGAAGACCTAGAACAATAGGCTAGAAAAGCAGAAGGGAGGAAATATATCAACAAAATATTTCAAATAATTTCCTGTACTTTAAGGACATGATCTGATGGATGCAAAGAACCTATTAAATATGTACCATATGGAATTAAAAACAGACTTAGGTTACTAAGGCACAACACTCATGCAATATCAAAACCCTGCTAAGCTTCCAGAGAGCTAGTAGATAAAG
Organism: Perognathus longimembris pacificus; assembly: GCF_023159225.1. Classification (NCBI taxonomy): domain Eukaryota; kingdom Metazoa; phylum Chordata; class Mammalia; order Rodentia; family Heteromyidae; genus Perognathus; species Perognathus longimembris. Next base: position 29,515,062 of record NC_063162.1, read on the forward strand.
ACAGTCAGGAATACAGACATATATGTCTTATACACTGGACCAGCAATAACAGTGGCCTGAGAATTTCACCCTGCATAGACTAGAACAGAGGTAGTCTGAGCATTAATATCTTTTGATACTGGTCATCACCAAACTTTTAATTGCCTTTATGGTCTTATTCTTTAACTGGAGATAGAATGAACAGGTAGACCTAGCCTAAACTCTTATTCTTTTTTTTTTTTTTTTGGCCAGTCCTGAGCCTTGGACTCAGGGCCTGAGCACTGTCCCTGGCTTCTTCCCGCTCAAAGCTAGCACTCTGCCACTTGAGCCACAGCACCGCTTCTGGCCATTTTCTGTATATGTGGTGCTGGGGAATCGAACCTAGGGCCTCGTGTATCCGAGGCAGGCACTCTTGCCACTAGGCTATATCCCCAGTCCCCTAAACTCTTATTCTTGACTTGGATTGCCAGTATATTGATGAGGTCTCTCTCTATTCACCTCTTCTTATTCTACTATCTCAGTTTACCTAACAGTAGCTTAGAGACAGTTGAAGACCATATTTCTAGACATCTAATACAACTTCACATCCAAATGAGAGCTTTGTCAGATGTTCCGTTGTTGTCCTTGTTTCCTAGGATTCACTCACATAGAATGAATCCTTAAAAAGGGAACAGTAGTTACTTCTGGAGAAAAGGATGGAGCAGTATAATCGGCATGAGACTGTCTTTTGACTTGCTTGTAGTGTTTTTTAAATAAGTTTGAGTGCTTTAATTTAGTCATTATTATGGAAATGTTGATTGTGTTCAAAATGTGTGACATATTTTGACTTGTTAAAAAATGTATGCCATTAGTTGGTCATGGGTATGAATGATGGAAACCTATCACGTTATAATTCTTCGCCCCCCCCGAATTAGTAAGTGTTCTCTCCTCTTTATGTATTTAGCATTCTCTCCATATGTATATAATATGTGTATGTATGTATATATATATATATTCTTTACTCAATTTCATAAATCAAGGAACTGAATATTTTTCAAATGCCTTTTCATACATCTAACATTATAGAGTAACTTTTTATTAATTGATTTTACAGATGAGAAAATAAGTACTGAGAGATTAACTTCTTTGTTTTAGGATGAAAGTGCCTGAAAAGTTATAAAACCATAGTTATAAAACTACTAAACAAATATCATGGGCTGGGAATATGGCCTCGTGGTAAAGTGCTCGCCTTGTATACATGAAGCCCTGGGTTCAATTCCTCACCACCACATATATAGAAAAAGCCAGAAGTGGCACTGTGGTTCAAGTGGTAGAGTGCAAAAAGAAGCCAGGGACAGTGTTCAAGTCCTGAGTTCAAGCCCCAGGACTGGCAAAAAACAAAAAACAAAACAAATATCATTAATAAAAGCAAGTAGTAAAATGGAAACTTGCTTGGAAACTACAAAAAGTAGGGACTAGTAAACTATAAAATGTCTCAATAACAAAAACAAAATATTCAATAAAGATCAAGCAAAAACTAACATACTGGGGAATTACCCTTTAAATCATAAATGTTAGGTGCAGAAGTTATCTTACAGCTCATCATTCCCAACTGTTTCATTCTAAAAGTGAGTAAATAAAGGCTCACAAGGGCTAAGTACCTGTTTACAGTCAAACTGTCAGATAGAGGTAGCTGACTTAAAGACACAGTTCTTATTTGGTATAACTGACAAAGTATGAGTACCAGGCAGGTCATAAGAGAACAATGTGACAGATCCTTCTAATTAGTTTAGTTCTTTGGTACTGCTTCAGATTGCTTTACTAGAGGCATGAAACAGGGAAAGACCAGAGTGGATTAGTCATAACAGGTGGTGTTTACATCAATGTCTATAAGATGACTTTTCTGAACATTTAGCAAAAAATAAAACTGAAGGTGGGAGAGAGAAAGGAAGAAATGGGGAAAACAATCCTCTGACTCACAGGACTTTAGCCAAAAATGCCAAACAAAGCAATACATTCACTGGTTCTTGGACATGGACTTTACTAAGTTCAGTGATGTGTGTGTGTGTGTGTGTGTATCTGTCTGTGTGTGTGTGTTTGCAAAACTGCCATAAAAGCACAAGTAAAAGGAGGAAGGGGGAATGAGGGAGGAGGTAACAAACAGTACAAGAAATGTATCCAATGCCTAACATATGAAACTGTAACCTCTCTGTACATCAGTTTGACAATAATTTTTTTAAAAGCACTAGTAAAATGTTCTTTTATGGATTTAGTTATAAGAATATTAAAAATAGTGACTAAAAAAGTTCATCTTTAATGAAGTAGATGCCTTAAGATGGACTATCTCAGAGAATGTTTTACAGTCTTCTGATGGGTATAACTGAAGTCTAGAAAAAGGTGCTCAACTTCTTTATTCAGTAAATTTTTAGAGTACAGGTTACATATACCATAGATGCTGGGTCCCAGATGAATTTGATGGATTCCAAACTCAAGGACACTGTAAATCTGGAAATGCATTTACTGCCAGGCACTGATGGTTCATGCTTACAATCCTAGCTACTCAGGAGGCTGAGATCTAAGAATTAAGGTTCAAGTCAGTCCAGGAAGACAAATATTTGAGACTCTTATCTCCAGTTAACCAGAAAAAAGCTGGAAGTGGAGATATGGTTCAAGTGGTAGAGCATTAACCATGAGCAGAAAAAGCTATGTATGAGCAAGGCCCAGTTTTCAAGCCTCAGTACTGGCACTCTTCCTACCCTCCCACTCCCCAAAATGGAAGCATTTACTCTAAGATCTGACACACCTCTAGGAATAGTCTATAGACATACTATAGGTGACCACAATAACATACACAGAATCTTTCATTCTGTTCATTTTGATGTTGCTTATAATAACAAAAGAACTGATACAACTTAAACAGAAATATGAATAAATTCTAATGTATTTAATAAAATGGTATATGGAATATGGCTGGGCTAAAGGATGGGGAAGCTCTGTGTATACTAATGTAGAAAGATAACTTGAATTTACTAACTGAAAATAACCAAGGTGCTGAATAATAATGTATGTGGTAACTTTTTAAAGGAGGGAAATACAAATACATTGTTCTATACAGAAACAGGAAAGAATTCGAGGGACAGCTGTAAGGAGTATTACAGACATCTGAGCCAATTTTAGTTTTATAGTTTTGATTGTTGAAACATATAAATATTACTTACTCAAAAACTTAGATTTGTCAGGTGCTGGTGGCTCATGCCTGTAATCCTAGCTACTCGGGAGGCTGAGATCTGAGGAGTGTACTCAGCTAGGGCAGCAAAGTCTGTGAAACTCTTATTTAATTAACCTCGAAAAAGCTGAAAGTAGAACAGTGCCTCAAGTGATAGATTGCTAGCCTTGCTCACAGAAGCTCAGGGACAGCACCCAGGTCCTGAATTCAAGCCCTAGGACTGGCATACACATTAAAACAACAGCCTCCCCCACCACCCCCCAGAACCTTAGACTTAATGTAAAAAGATAATCCTTTCCTTCTCCAAAATGAAATCTTTAGGAGCATATATATTACTAAAGGGGTAGATAAGCAAGTGAATAAATATAGCAAAATACTTCAAGTACTTCATTGAGACACTTCTTCCTTGGAAGAGTTAGGAAAAGCCGAATCCAAAAGTATTCACTCACTGTGACCTAGGAAAAGATCTTCCAAATTTGCCTCCAAATCTGTTCATTTTCCAAGGAGAACTAGAGATGGGGTTATTTGAGGCCTTGGAGATACTTAGAAGGCAGGGTTCTAAAGCAGCAAGTCCTTTTCTCAGGCACTAAGCCCCATGATGCCTTTTCTTATAAGAGCTTGTTTGATGTTTGTACCTGAGTCTTAGAAACTGTGATGATCTGTGTTATTTTACTTGCAAATAGATCACAGGCCCCACCCACCCAGACCTAAAAAGAACCTATTTTTCCTTTAGCTATTTTAGAGTGGCAAAGATGCATTTCTTCAGGGTTTATAAAAATTCAGTATGTCAAAGTTTTTCAGTCTGAAAAATTGTAGACTTCATTGTGTTACATCAGGCCTCTACTTAGAATACTCATGCAATGGGCTGAGCTGCTAATGAAACAGTGCCCTAAAGGTAAAGATAAAGGTGAGAGTTCATATCTAATTCTTCTCTGAATTATCAAGAATGTAAAAATATTTAAAAGGTTTGAGAAAGAATTTCTTTGATGTTTTAAAATATGTCCTATGCTATTTAAAAATGTTTTAAATAAATCTAAAAGGCACATGCATGTTAAGTTTAGAAGGAAAAAATATAAAAGAGTAAGAGAAAATGCAGTTACACCCCACACATCCCCCAACTCCTACATTACTTATCTTTTAGATTGTTTCTCTGAAGATGTATCATCTCTAGCAGCTGTTATAGTAGGTAAAACTCCTACACTTCTCAGATCTTTAAAAGGACAGCCAACTTGACAGGCATATCTAGTCATGTGATACACAGGGAGGAAAGGCATCCCTCAGCTGTTAGGTAAACCCACGCTAGGTTTTTGCAGCTTCTCTAATACCACTTGAAGATAAGGCTAGGAAACAAGCTGTTAGAAAATACCTAGCATAGGTTCTGCTCCCAGTAAAGGAAGAAAGTTATAGTAATGGCCAAGAATGATGCATTTCTGAGGAAATAATATTATTGGTAAGTAAGAAAAGCTTCTCAAAAGATCAAGGAATTACACACATGTTTATGTGTGGAAGACTTAATCTAACGTCCCATTCATCAAAAGGGAGAAGCAGAGAAGTGGTGTAAATTCAAATAAGTAAACCATACTCAGAGTCAATACAACTAGACTTGTGGGTATATGAGTTTACAACTTAAGTTCAGAGATCAAGATATCTGTATAGAAAGAATGGAATAGAGAGAAGTCACAGAGTGGAATCAAAGGCTAAAGAATTTGAACAAAAAAATTCAAACAAAGAAGGTTATGGTTATCTGCCACTTCTTTTGAACCACTATCACTGTTTCTTGCATGAATTTCAATTTTCTTAGGGTTCTTAACTCTCTGTTGTGAGTTGATTTGAGCCCCCCCTCCCATAAAAAAGATACTTAAGTTCTTTTTTGTTTTTCTTTCTTTGTGTGTGTGCCAATCCTGGGGCTCGATCTCAGGGCCTGAGCACTGTCCTTGATTTCTTTTTGCTCAAGGCTAGCCCTCCACCACTTGAGCCACTTCTGGCTCTTTCTGTGTATGTGGTGCTAAGGAATAAAACCCAGGGCTTCATGTATGCTACGCAAGCACTCTACCACTAGGCCACATTCCCAGCCCCCATACACTTAAGTTCTAAACCCTGGAACCTGTAAAATAGGAAAACTATCCAGGTAGGTAAGAATCAAAACACACAAGCCCTTTTAGAGACTGGAATCATAAAAGGACATAGGAATCCTGTTGCTGCACTGAAAGAGTAAGCTTTGATATTATAACAAGTCCTATGGCAAGGAACCATAGGCATGGTCTCCAGGAGCTAAGAGTAACCCCAGACTAACGGTTGGGCAAAGTGTTAGGAATCAGTCTTTTAAAAGCACAAAGAAAATATTCTGCTTACAACCTGAAGGAATTTGGAAAGGATTCTTTCTCAGAGGCCAACTGAACCAACACCTTGATTTCAGGCTTATAGAACTCCAAGTAAAAAATCCAAACTAACTATCAAGCTTCTGACAAAAAGATCTGTGAACTATTAGTGACTTTTGTCTTTAAGTTAGTAGGTAGTGGTAATTTATTATGCAGTAATAGAAAACAAATAAATAAGGATTGTATTAACTATTCTATTTTACATGATTTTTGTGAGGCTCAAAGATACTATATATGAAAAAAATCTGAATTATATGTATTGCATAAATAAAAGTTATCATTATCTAGTTAATATGTCCTAGACAGAAATCATTTCTCATAATTCCTCTCTCAGGTTAATTTCTTTATTGCTCTGTTCCTATAATGGTACCATAATATAGGTTTGTTATACCATGTTGAGGAAATATGGCATGTAGGCACTAGTGCCTCCCAGGGGGAACTAGATAACTAATCAGAAACTGTGTCCTTAAACATTCCAAGTTTCTTTTGTTTGGTTAGAGTGTAGAGGCATTCAACCCTTTACAGGTTGGCTTTGTCTTTTTGTATGGTGAGGGACACTTAAAATATGCAATTGATTCATATTCCATGTGATAAAAACAAAAGATTTATACATTAATTTACACTTAAGCCTCCCTGAGGAAACCATTAACAGGTTCATAGGCACCATTCTTTGTATAAGAGGTTTCCTGGGTACTGGTGGCTCAAGCCTGTAATCCTAGCTACTCAGGAGGCTGAGATCTGAGGATGATAAAGCGAGCTGAGATAGGAAAGTTTATGAAACTCTTTTCAGTTAACCACCAAAAAGCCAGAAGTGGCCCTATGGCCCAAGTGGTAGAATGTTAGCCTTAAGCAAAAAAGTTCTGAGACAGCCCAGGCCCTGAGGGTCAAGCCCCAGGTGTGACATAAAAAAAAAATCAGAGTCAAATTCTAGCTATCACTGTATAACTTACTTAATTTTTTTGTCATTTTTTTATTGTTAAAGTGATGTACAAAGGGGTTACAGTTTCATACATAAGGCAGTACATTTCTTTTTAAATTTTTTATTGCATTGTATCTCTTCTATCACTTTATATACTTATCATTTTTATTAGAAGCATAACATTTAAAATACAGATTAACATAATTTATCAATTCACTTAGGTTGGCTCAAATACTTTTATAAATAATTCTCAATTATATTTTTGGATGTATGCCGCCATTACTTGCTCAGACTAAATTCCTACAAGAAGAATTACTAGGTTGGTGAGTACTTGCATATTTGAAAATAATTTTATATGTGCCTCTAGTATTTTTTTTTTCAGTAGGTTGTGAGGCTTGAATTCTGGTCCTGAGCACTGTCCCTGAGCTCTTCAGCTCAAAGCTATTGCTCTACCACTTTGAGCCACAGAACCACTTCTGGTTTTCTGGTGGTTTACTAGAGATAAGAGTCTCATGGACTTTCTTGCCTGGGCTGGCTTTGAACTGTGATCCTCAGATCTCAGCCTCTTGATTAGCTAGGATTAAAGGTGTGAGCCCCCAGTGCCTGGCCTCCTCTAGTATGTTTACAGTTTTAAAAAGAGGTTATCCTGTTGGCCTAATTACACTTTTTAAATAATTTAATGCCTTTTACACACAGTGTTTGGCTTCATCTATTTGACTTTCCTGATGGCAATGTTCTCATTAGTATAGTTCTTCTTTTTTTTTTTTTTTTTTTTAACAAGGGTACTGGGGTTTAAAGTCAAAAGTTGAACTGCTGGGTAGACTACCATTTGAGCCACACATTGAGCCCTTTTTCTCTGGTTGCTCTTGAGAAATAGTTTAACTTTCAGGTCAGGCTACTCTGTATTGAGATTCCCTATTTGTACTTTTCACAGAGCTGGGATGACAGACACAAACCACCTTGTCCAGCTTATTCTGTAGAGGTGGGGTCTAGAGAACATTTTTGCTAGGACTAGCCTGGAACATCCATCCTTCCAATTGAGCCCCTTATCCCGGGCCTCTTCCTGCCTCTTGCTGTGCTTCCTTGTTACCATGAGATGAGAAGTTCTTTTCTACCACAGCTTCCCCACTGTAACATTCTGACTACTAACCTGGAATCAAAGAGCTAAGTGTCCATGGATTGGAAGCTCTGAAACCCTGAGCCAAAATAACTCCTTCTTCCTTAAGTTATTTCAAGCATTTTGTCACAGTGATGGAAAGGCTGTTTAACATAACCGTATAACAAAAAGACATAAAAATGTTTTATTGTAGTTGGTTTTATAGTCAAACTTAGTATTCATGAGTTTTATATTTCATTACTACTTTAGGTAACAATCATCTAAAATGATTTAGCTTCTTTGTATACATATTTACATAATTTATTTCTTGTTGCTGTATTCACTAGACTATTAGAACAAAGAAATAATTAAAATCTAACTTTTGAATAATTGAATATATTTTTAGCCAAGATGTATAGACTATTACCATTCTTGATGTTAGGGAAAACAAGATGTGTAGGTGAACTTCTATTTTCAGCAGCTTCTTTCTTCTGGCTAACAGTTGAAACAAAACTGCTGAAAGGGGGCATTTGGCCTTTGGCACCTCTGTCCAAACCCTGAAAAAAAAAAAGGTTAAAATTGCAGTATAATTCCTATCTGTAATTAAATTATTTATTGTACAAGTCAAAAACATTTATACCAGGAGATTTAATAAGGTAAGTGATAGATAAAACTGATTTACAGTGTTTACAACTAATTTACCTTTGTTAGAACCAAATTATATTAAGTATTCTAAGATCCATGACAGCTAACATCTTACAAACTAATAAAGTTTGTAAAGAGAATAATCACCTTTTAGAGGTAGCATGGGGCTTAACAAAATAATACATATAAAACAATTCATACTGCTTCTTGTATACAGTACATACCCCACTAATGTTAACTGCTGTTAACTTCTTATTTAGATGTACTATTTCTTTCTTTTTTTTTTTTTTTTTTGCCAGTCCTGGGCCTTGAACTCAGGGCCTGAGCACTGTCCCTGGCTTCTTTTTGCTCAAGGCTAGCACTCTGCCACTTGAGCCACAGCGCCACTTCTGGCCGTTTTCTATATATGTGGTGCTGAGGGCTTCATGTATATGAGGCAAGCATTCTTGCCACTAGGCCATATTCCCAGCCCAGATGTACTATTTTTGTGACCTCCCAAAATACTGTTTTTAATAATTTACATGAATGTGATACTTCACAAGTTGATTCACTGAAGTCTTTCTTGTCTTTAATATAATTTTATGGGCCCAGCATGCTTCTGCTGCGCAATTCTGCTTGTCTTTATACAACTTTAAAAGTTTGGTTAAGAAAGATAAAAATCTTTTAGAGTTTATTTTTCTAGTCACTTTGTGTGTACTTAGATCCTTGGATCACAGAGTAATCTAAACTATAAACTATCCAGTAACAGTTTTCACCAAACAACTCCAGGAAATTAATAATAAATATTTAACCTGTATTTCATAGAAATAAAACCATGTAGCCAGTGAAAGATTCCACTGCCTCAGGGCTTATCCTTGGCTCTCAGATCTTCATATGCTGATGTTCCAGCTTCCAGGCTCTTAGAATATAGTAATTAACTAAACATTTACTTTTGTTACCCTACAGGTTGCTTCACTTTTACAGTAGAGTTTCTTTTTCTTTTTTTTTTTTTTTTATCAAATTTTTATTATCAAACTGACGTACAGAGAGGTTACAGTATCATACGTTGGGCATTGGATACATTTCTTGTACTGTTTGTTGCCTTGTCCCTCATGCCCCCCTCCCTCCCCCGTTTCCCTCCTCCCCCCTGGTGTTCAGTTCACTTACACCAAACAGTTTTGCAAGTATTGCTTTTGTAGTTATTTCTCTTTTTTTACCCTGTGTCTCTCGAATTTGGTATTCCCTTTGAATTTCCTACTTCCAATACCAGTAAACACGGTTTCCAATATACTCAGATAAGATTACAGAGATAGTGTAGGTACAAACATAGGAAGGTGATACAAAACATTATCTATAATAGAAACTACACATACACATAGGACGTTGAAAGTGGTTACAACTGTGATACATCACTTGTTTCCATAACATGGAGTTCATTTCAATTAGCATCATCTTATGTGTTTCTAAGGGTATAGCTATTGGGCCTTGTGATGCTCTGCTATGGCTTGCCTAAACCTGTACTAATTATTCCCAATAAGGGAGGCCGTAGAGTCCATGTTTCTTTGGGTCTGGCTCACTTCACTTAGTATAACTTTTTCCAAGTCCTTCCATTTCCTTACAAATGGAACAATGTCATTCTTTCTGATAGAGGCATAAAATTCCATTGTGTAAATGTACCACATTTTCCTGATCCATTCATCTATGGAGGGGCATCTGGGTTGGTTCCAGCTTCTCGCTATGACAAATTGTGCTGCGATGAACATTGTTGTGCTGGTGGCTTTAGTGTGTTCTTGTTTGTGGAGTTTCTTGTTTGTAGAGTTTCTTTTTCATTTCTTCTTTTTTTTTGGCCAGTCCTGGGCCTTGGACTCAGGGCCTGAGCACTGTCCCTGGCCTCCTTTTGCTCAAGGCTAGCACTCTGCCACTTGAGCCACAGCGCCCCTTCTGGCCTTTTTTTGTATATGTGGTGCTGGGGAATCGAACCCAGGGCCTCATGTATACTAGGCAAGCTCTCTTGCCACTAGGCCATATCCCCAGCCCTCTTTTTCATTTCTTCTATTTTCAGTCACCAGACTGACTTTCTTTACCTTTTTACAATCAATGCATATGTGATTTAAAAGGAGCATTTATGTTCATCAAACATGCATATATTCATCCCACATTCCACACCTTTTACAGAGACATCTGATGAACTCTTAATGGGCCACAAGAGAAATGATGTCCATCATTTCTGGGCTAGCAAGTAGTATCAATACATTTAAGACCAATGACAAACTGTGTTCTCTCCTTTTTGTTCCCTCTAGTACTGTAATACATTGACAGAAGCTAAAAGTTAGGATGTTATATCATTCATCAGCTTGGATCCTTGAATGATGTGTGAACAAAGCCATTCCTGACCAATATTATACTATACTATAAACCTTTAGAGTTTCTAAACACTGAAGCTGGGTGCTAACTTGAGCAGCAACACAAACTATCAAGCTTCTCTGGAAAATGTTTTCTAGTACCCCCATTTCTACCATGAATTCATTCTTAGTTTGTTATTCTATGGAAATTTTCATTGTTTTCATATTGGTCCCTAATGCTGCTCTAGAAATTTCATATTCATCAAAGATGAATAGTTTAGAGTAAATCCATCATGTTTTCTTCTCAAGAAAGAAGTTAATGTAGATAATACAGATGCAAAGAAGTTAAAATTTTCTGGAACTGGGAGACCCTCAAAAAGTAGTTAACTCTTATTTCACAAATAAAGTGCAATTGTCTGAGAATCACCAAAAGTTTCTAGGATAACAAGTAACACAAATGTGATGTAACATGAATTTGAGGAATACTTCCATGAATAAAGTACACAGATGCATTGTGTGTGTGTGTGTGTGTATCATCTTCAGATAACTTAGAGGATTGTTAACATTTGTTTTATTTGCTTTTGTGTGTTCCTTGATTCTTGTCTAGAGTTCTGCTCATCAAATTAATATTAGCCTACACAATTCAACCTCTAAAAGTCTAACTGAAATGGAGTAAATAGATACGAATTATGAATCTGAAGTTTCACCTGCATAGATAATGTCATTTAGGGTCTTGTGTAGAACCTACAAGATAATGAGTACTTAATAAATGGTCATTACCATGATATCATGAAACAAATCACTTAAGAGTCCTTGTTATTCTTTCTGCTATTTAGATGCTTGCTTTAGTATATTACAGCATTCCTGAAAGATATGCATTTACATCTGGGATGGAAGAATTGAGTTATCATGCCCAAATTCTTAGAACTGATGAGTTGGAATCCAGAATTCAAATTCCAATCTGAATGACTATGATGTCTGTAGTCTTAAATCAAATATTGCAGAATCAGTTCACACTGTTAAGAACTTACCAGCTGAAAGTAGATATGTTAAATTTAACAGCCTGTTTTCAAAACTACCCTTTGAAATTGCTACTATCTTCTCTAATTCTATAGATGTATATCAAATGATATGTAATAGCTGTAGGAGCAACTCAATCAGAGGAAATTAACCTATGCACAAAAACTAAGTGTACTTGAGGAAAACTTCTGATGTCTTAACAATCAGGAAATCAGACCCAACATTTTATTTTCTTTCCTGTCCCTTTCTCCATCTTGTGGTAATAAAATGGGGATCCAAAGAACACTGTTAGTTCACTTGTGAGATTTCCAAATGATAATAATAAAAAGGAATTCAATGAAGTTATTCCACAGCTATCAATTCTAATGTTTAGTAGATTTGTAGTGAAAATCCCCAAAGGTAAGAGAGAAAATTGAAAAGGGAGAGAAATAAGACAGGGATAAACAATATTTCTATATGTATTTAGAATAATGCTCTGGTAGCAGTCTAAGGAGTAGGTTGAGGGGGAGTACTTCTGAAAGCTGAACCATAACCCTCCTATAAGAGGTAAGGTCTCACTGACACAGTAGGCTGAATGGCATGCAGCCTTAGCCAAGTAAGGACAAAACAGTAACAGCTATTTCATTGAAACACAATGAGAAGGAAATATTGTCTTATGAATTATAAAGTAAAAGAACAATGAAAAATGCTTTACTCTGAATTTTAAAAAGGCATATATGAAAAATTTCTAAACTGGGTTGCAAAACTACACAGTTTGTGATTAACAAGAAAAGGGACCAAAGATTGCTAGTCAAAAGCATACTTTTCATGAGAAAATAAATTTTTCTAGTAGGATTATTGTTGTTCAGTAACAGCAAACTTAATATAGGGAAAAAGCTCTGTATGGTGTAAGAAGGTAAAGGGCATAAAAAGTGAATGATCGAATGGGGCAATGTCATTCGTTCTGATAGAGGCATAAAATTCCATTGTGTATATGTACCACATTTTCCTGATCCATTCATCTACTGAGGGGCATCTGGGTTGGTTCCATATTCTAGCTATGACAAATTGTGCTGTGATGAACATTGTTGTGCTGGTGGCTTTAGTGTGTTCTTGTTTGTGGTCTTTTGGGTAGATGCCCAAAAGTGGGGCTACTGGGTCATAGGGGAGCTCTATGTTTAGCCTTCTGAGGAAGCTCCATAGCACTTTCCAGAGTGGGTGAACCAGTTTACATTCCCACCAACAATGAAGTAGGTTCCCTTTTGGCCACATCCCCTCCAACATTTGTTATTGTTAGTTTTCTTGATATAGGACATTCTTACTGGGGTGAGGTGGAATCTCAATGTTGTTTTGATTTGCATTTCTTTTATGGCCAGTGATGTAGAGCACTTTTTCATATGTCTCTTGGCCATTCTCATTTCCTCATCAGAGAAGTCTCTTTTTAAGTCTTTAGCCCACTTGTTGGCTATTGGTTCTTTGCGGTTTTGTTTTGGAGGAATTTAATTTTTTTAGTTCTGCATATATTTTAGAAATGAGGCCTTTGTCCGTTGTATAGCCAGTAAAGATCTTTTCCCAATTGGTGGGCTTGCTGTTTATCTTGCGAGGTATGTCCTTTGCCCTGCAGAAGCTCTGCAGTTTGATGTAGTCCCATTAGGGACTTGAAAAAAATTATACTAAGTGAAGTGAGCTAGACCCAAAGAAACATAGACTCTATGGTCTCCCTCACCGGGAATAATTAGCACAGGTTTAGGCTAGTCACAGCATAGGATCACAAGACCCCAATAACTATACCCTTATGAACACATAAGATGATGCTAAATGAAATGAACTCCATGTTATGGAAACGACTATTATATCACTGTTGTAATTACTTTCAAAATGCGATGTGAAACCATAAGTTCTATTATTGATAATCCTCTTGTATCTCCTTCCTGTGGTTGTACCTGCACTATCTCTGTATCTTATCTGAATACATTGCAAACCATGTATACTGGTATTAGAACTAAGAAACTGAAAGAGAATACTAAAATCGAGAGAAACAGGGTAAAAAGACAAACGACTATAAAAGCAATACTTGTAAAACTGTTTGGTGTAAATCAACTGAACAACTCATGGGGGGAAGGGGGGAGGGGGGAATGAGGGAGGAGGTAACAAACAGTACAAGAAATGTATCCAATGCCTAACGTATGAAACTGTAACCTCTCTGTACATCAGTTTGACAATAAGTTTTTTTTTAAAGTGAATGATTGCTTTAGCATTACTGACATTCTTTGTGCAGAAATAGCCATGGGCTGGAACAGAGCTGGGCAAAAGGCAGCTTATTTGTAGGTGGGAAGGTCATGTGTTCACCCAGCTTACTGCTTAGTAAGTCTGGAAAGGTGGCCTTGCCAGATTTTAGATGAGAAATATGAAAGACTAAACAAGAGAATAGCAGAGGCACAGACATCAACCAGTTTTAGCTCCCATTTAATTTCTTGTTCTATTCTTGTTCTAATCAAGTCTTCCACTAAAAAGAGGCATAAATGGACTGATGGACTGATTTTCATGTTTCTTGTAATCAGAGAAGATTAAACAGTAAGAAAAAAATTTCTTGATCTAATATGTCTGCTGTTTGTAAAATGTTGTGTTCTTGATATTTGTTATTTAAGATGACATAAAATTAATCATGGACATTTTAATAAGTTGACAGATTAATAAAAGTAAACTTTCAAATCAGCAATTGCTCCAATTCAACTTGTGGAAAAGAAGTCCTACATATAACCTAGGACTTTCGTGACAAAAAAAACACAAAAACAGAACAGTATGTTATCCACAAACAAAAACAAAACAGGACAGATGCTATGCAAAGACAAACCGGCCAAATATGATAAGTAAAAAAATCCATTGAATATAAATATGATGTCACACTTCCTGCCAAATTAAAGGTTAAAAAATACCATTTTACAACCCTTTATGACTTAGATCTATCACAGATAGTATATCTGTTTTCAGAGGAGTTTTGGAAGTGTTATCTGTGAGTCTTTCAGAAGAACCATCCTAGAGATGAAGTCTTGGAATGTGGCCAGCCTACAATAGTGGGCTGATGCACTGAAGAATAGAGAGTAGCAGATCCCCAGCCAGCTGTTACAGATTGAAAAAGAAAGTACAAATAGAAAGCCCAGAGAGAAAACAGTTTAAGAATTCATTGAGAGAAAAGAAACATTCAAAATACTTCACCCTGATATGCTAAATAATAAAGTTTAATCTAGGCAGAGGGTGACTTAATTTTATTAAACTTGAATTTGTTATTGCAAACTGAAGAATTTTGTTTTGTTATTATAACTAGCCAAAAATCATTTCATTAATTCCTACCACACCATGATAGTCTTCTGACTATAGAAATACATAGATTATATGTAAAATTATTATATAGAAATAATTTCAAAAAATTTAAAGACTGAGTACCTGTGCTGCTTGTAATAATACTTAAAATTTTTGAAGCGTATAGTTTATTTGAATACAAGTTCCTACTTTCAACTTTTATTAAGGAACAGGTTATATCTGAGTTAAATTTCTATTTTTACACTATTTTTCAGGTGTCAATAAGGGGAATAGTCACAGTCTTCTACAATCACTTTTGTTTTGAATGCCTAGTTCTGTTATAAAAATTCTAATAAAGTTTACTTTGATCATCCTCTCTCCTCCAAAGCTGATAATCTCTATAAAAGATAAACACTTGTTTGCATTCTAACCAAATTCTTGATAAAGGAAAAATGGCTGGCTCTATTTTTATCACAAAACAACAAAACACTTAAAATTATTGTATCTCCTTTAGAGTCTCTGTAATAAAATATTTTAAGTTAAATTTCTATGTGTACAAAATCTGTCCTTTAGTCCCAATGAATGTGGGGATTACATACATATAAAAATACTTTTTCAAAAGAATAAGTAGTGTTTTTGAGATACTGAGTAAAGGTTATCATGTTAAAAAAAAAACAACAAGCAAACAAATACATCTGTGTGTGTGTGTGTGTGTGTGCGTGTGTGCGTGTGTGTCACTGGGGATTGAATTGAGGGCCTTTACTTGTTGAATTCACGCTCTGCCACTTGATTTATGCTCTAGCCATTTTTTTATTGTTGTTGTTTATAAACAAGATCTTGTTGCTATCTTTGTCTAGAATGGCCTCAAACTCATAATTCTCCTGGTTTGACCTCCTGGTGAGCTAGAATTATAGGCATGCATTGCCACTCGAGCTGTGTGTTATAAGTAAAAAAATAAAAGGTAACTTTAATATAGCTTACTTTATCAACACCTAAAATAAACTGACCTAAAGCATCCGTTTGGGCTATGTCTGATATATAAGGCCTCAACTGTAGTTACAGTCTACAAAAGGGACTAATTTTAGATCTTGCTACTGGGTAGATATTCTTTTTTCATTGTTTTTCACAGTTCCTTATTAGGATGCTAGATAATACAATCAGAAGTGCTAGCTTTACATCATTCTATTAAGATGTGAAAAGTCTTCTATATTCAAAGTGTGAACTTCTTTCCAAACTAATACCTCCAGCCCAAGTGGGATTGCTTTCTTTACATAATAAAAGCCTTACATTTCAAAGGACACTAGGAAATACAGGTGTGGATTTTGAAATAAAAATTTGTCACCCAAAGTCACCATGAAATTGATCAGAGATAACCCTCAATTAACTCCACAGACATCAGTCCTGAAGCTCAAGAAATTCAGGGGGCTGGGAATATGGCCTAGTAGCAAGAGTACTTGCCTCATATACATGAAGCCCTAGGTTCTATTCCTCAGTACCACATACACAGAAAAGGCCAGAAGTGGGCGCTGTGCCTCAAGTTAGCAGAGTGCTAGCCTTGAGCAAAACAAAGCTAGGGACAGTGCTCAGGCCCTGAGTTCAAGCCCAGGACTGGAAAAACAAACAAACAAAGAAATTCAGGTTCACTTAACACCAGGAAGGTAAAGTTACAACAGAGATCCTATGCATTTATCTTCTAACACAAAAAAGATGAAATTATGTCATGCTTACATAGCAAAATATTACTTGTAGAATGTGTAGGTAAAATCCTTCAACTAACTAGGCTTGCTGTTGTTTAACAAAAACATCTAAATCAAAACCAAATTAATCTGAATATACTTTGATGCATGACTCAACTTTTAAATTCAGCTGACTTAGCAAAATATCAATAATTCTTATTGTAGAGGCATATTTAATTATATTCATTGCAAAAAATTTTTTGACTGTCTACTAAAATGTCACACTGATACCCTCTCCAGGTACAAGCATTAACTAATAACAACTAGTGATTCCTATAAGGTTTGTCAGAATAACACCACCCACACCAGCAGAGATTCTTCACCCTATAGTCAACCATAATGTTTACAGTAGGGAGGAGGTAAAAACAAAACATACAACACACACACACACACACACACACACACACACACACACACGAACCCAAAGTTTCCCATAGTTTTATCATGCCCACATACTTCATTCATCCACTGCTGATCTTTCGCTGCTTAATTCTAAAAATAAGCAAGTTAAAGTTCAAATTCAATCCCAAAAGAAGTTGCTACTCTGGCAACACCAAACTATAACCATTTTGAAACTATTTTTTCTCTCTGTAAGAAGAAATTCAGAGGGCTATAGGAGTGGCTTAAGTGGTAGAGTACTTGCCTAGCAAAGACAGGGCCCCGAACTCAGTACTACCAACGTGAGAGAGAGAGAGAGAGAGAGAGAGAGAGAGAGAGAGAGAGAGAGAGAGAGAGAGAGAGAGAGGTGGGGGGAAGAACTTCATATGAACCCAGATATATAACAGTTATAAAGTTTAGAGTACATCACATCTCGTAATTGTGTATGTGAACTGGGACAAAGATAAGTTGGTAAAGACAATATATACAGAACCTGAGACTTGATATGAAAGGCTATGAAGGAAAGTACCAAAGCTCAGGAAGGAGTAGAAAGGCTAGGTCATTTACAAATAGCTTTTCAGCAACAGATGTTTGTTTTTAAACAATAATAATATTTCACAACTGAATACTTACTATGTATAGGACCTTTTTTCCTAAATGCTTTACATGTATTAATTTATACTTCATATCTATTCCATGAGGTAGGTTCTATTATTATTTTCCCCATTGTATAGACAATGAGTTATAAATAACAGTATCGAGGTTGACATTTTTTGTGAGTGATACTGGGTTTGAACTCTGGGCTGCTCATTTGCTAGGCAGGTGCTCTACTACTTTAGACAACCCATCAGATCTTTTCCCATTGAGTATTTTTGAGATAGGGTTTGGCTTTATGCCCAGGCCAGTCTAGATCATGATACCACATGTGCTTCCCCATGAAGCTGGGATGACTGGTACAAGTAGCAGCAACTAATCACTGGTTGACATTGAGTCTCACAAGCCTTGAACTGTAATCCCTCAGATCACCATCTACAAGCAGCTAGGATTACAGGCTTTGTTGTATTCTGGGGAGCGAGAAAATCCATAGAGCACTATTAAAGGTGACAAATGTGTTTTATTAGTCAGTCTGCAACTGCCTTGCCCCAGGCTGCCCCAGAGCTAGGAGCAGTTGCAGCCTCCAGGGGGCGAGTTTCTCTCCTTTCTTCCTTTCCACAGGCTTCTCCGGCCCACAGGCCTCTGTTGTCCATTGGCCTCTCCCCTCTCCGAGGACCTCCACTTTCCACGTGGCTCTCCAAGGACCGCTGCTCTCCACAGGCCTCCACTCCGTCTCTGCTCCTTCCACAAGCACCAGGCTCCAGACTCCTCACAGGCCTCAGTCTTTGGACATCCCCACAGGCCTCAGGCTCCGGGCTCCTTCGCAGGCCTCAGGTTCCATTCTGCTCTGCTGCATTCCGCTCCACTCTGTCTTCTCTCCTCGGGCCTCTAGCTCTCAGCAGGCCTTGGCTCTGCAGGCCTCTCCTCCCTTCCAGCCCAGAGCTAGGCCGCTCTGGCCTCCATTCTTTGCAGGCCTGGACTCGGGCCTCCCTGCACCGCTCATCCAGACTCCGGACTCCCTCCGATGCTCATCCAGGCTTGGGCTTCTCTCCCATGCTTGTGCAGGCTTGGGCCTCTGCTATCCGCAGGCCCGGGCTCTGGGACCTCTCTGCTATGCAGGCCCAACCTCGGGCCTCTTCTGTCCGCAGGCCTCAGGCTTGAAGGGAACAGGGCACCCTGGAGGGAACAGCTCCATGAGGCACCTCCTTGTGCCTTGCTCACTGCCTCTCCCCGGAAATCCTGCCCGCTTATATCCCCCAGTCTCCTGCAGTCAGGGAGTAGTTCTGGTTCCCTCAATGTGGGGCGGCGGTATCCCCTTTTATGCTCCTGCAGTGGGGCGTGGCAATGATGACAACATGGGGAGGGGCCTATAGTTTGAACTATCACAACAGCCTACAGTTGACATTATTAAAGGTTCTCTTGTTAACAGTTTTAATGACCACTTTTCTCCAATTGCCAAACAGTCAATATGTGTTCTAACATTCTAAATTAATTACAAATTCAAAAATGAGCCAACAGGTGCATTATGGTTGTAGCTTAAAAAAAAACAATGCTGACAGATTTCACAAACCACTCAAAATCATAGACTCAAGAGTATGCATTTATATAGTGATAGACCTCCCTTTTATCTCTTAAAACTCTGATGACTTTTGCTGTGTCAGACTGCTTTACTTTACAGAAAATTTAATTACATCTCATACCATAACATTAAAGTTAAAATGATCAGACATTCTAGAACACATCTCTTCCACAGTAGCTCTAATTCTGGTAACAACTTTTTGAACAAATTTGTTGCTAGACTACATTCTCTACTAACTAAGATAATCAGAATACTCTTGTTCAGAGTAAGGGGAAAGGCGTTTTGTTTTGTTTTTTGTTGTTTTTTTGAGTTGGAGCATCTTATTTACAAATTACCTTTCTGTACCTTACAAGCCCTTTTACTCTTTTTTTTCATTAACCAGCTAAATGACAAAATACCTAGGAAATGTTCAGCACAGGGTAGGTACTCAATAGCTATTATTTATTATACATATACACATATTTTTAAAATAGTTTATTAAATTAAGACATTCACCATCATAATGTTCATTCTTTCTCATCTTGCCTCTTGTACAAATGAACAAAGAACACAGATTTTACATATATAAGATTGCTCTAGGTACAGCTAGTCAGGGTAAGCTTACACATACACACCTCTGATATGCCTTTGGCTGGACTACCATTTTATATAAATTTTCCTCAAGAAACCGTGTCAAACCTGGGTCCTTTTTCTTCATCAATCTTCCTTCTCCTTCATTCCTGTTACCTAGAAAGGTTCTATATTATGTGGATTCTTCCATTACTCACCGCTCTAGTGGATGAACTTATCATGTCAGGGGTAAATTACAAAACTCTTTCCTTCACTTTTTTCCTCTTCTCCCCTCCAGTTTAGCTATATACTACCACTGATTTCATTGTGTTGTTTCTCTATTCGAGGAGTTCCAATGGCTTCCCATTAACCACAGGGGGGAAAGTGCCCAACTTCTCTGCCTAGTGATCTGGCTCCAACCACAAGCAATCTAACTTACCTCCCACAAGTTCCCAGCAGGTTTCCATTGGGCTAGGTTTATTGCTCCCTAATTTTTTCCTTTAAATCCTGTTCCTGTTGTTTTCCCCATGGGATTATTATATTCACTTTCTTTTGCCTATCCAAATCCTATCATCCTTCAATGGCCAGTCAACTAAAATAATTACTTCTACTTCAAGGCCTTTCTTCACAGTTCTGCACACACTAATCTCCTTTCTCTGATCTCCTATAATGTACACTGTTTCTATAGTTAGTGGCAGCTTTTACTGATTGCTTTGTTTTTCATGCATTAGTTCTGCATCCTCTGAGGCAGGGATCTAGTTTTTAGAATCTTGCTTTTTTTGTTTTGTTTTGTTTTGTTTTTGTAGCATCTAGTGCAATGATAGATGTTCAATTACTGAACATAATGGATTACAATAATTATCAGTTGCAGTTTTTGTAAAGAGGTGCCATCAACTCCTTATATGTGACAAAAAGTGCACTTTTCACTTTTGTTATATACTGCTCATCAAATACTCCCATACATTTTATGCTTTCCTTCAAATTCCTCTTCACTTTCCTGAACTTCTGTGTGTGCATGTATTTCCCTTTAAAATTCTAAAATAGGGCAGGGTGTAGCTTAGTGGTGGCATGTATACACATAAAGCATACACACAACATACACACAACAAATTAAAACTGACTTCTTCCATTTCTTTTCACTTCTCTGACCTACATAAATTCTCTTTTCCTGAAACCCACTTCATTCCTTGGTACTCTATCCCATGGAGAATCTCTTCTGATCACCTGATTAAATACAGAAGCAAACTCATCCCTCACTTGCCACTATAAATTCTGCCCCTCCTTTGAGCATCTTCTCTTTCCTTACTCACCACTTTTCTCCTAATATTTATATTTAACAAATTTATAATATTCTCTACTCCAAGCTGCCGATATTAATAACTTTAATATTCTCATCAGTTGCACTGTCCTCCTTTAAATTCTTTATTCTCCTTGACTATGAGCCTGCATCCCCTCTCCATGATAGCAGCTCATTATCACTCATAGTTCAGAGGGCTTCTTGAGCAACTCTAACTAGCACTACTTTAGCAGTCATTTCTTTCAATTCTCAACCATATCTGCTTTTTTCTGTGATTCATTCATTTATTCTGTACCTACTCCATCCTTTTCAAGTGCTGCTCCATGTGCTAAGTAGACTTGGGATAGGGCTGAGATGAAAAATAGACTCCTAAACCAGGCACTCATGGCTCATGTGTGTAATCCTTGCTACTAAGGTGGCTGAGCTATGAGGATCATGGCTCAAAGCCAGTCCAGGCAGGAATGTCCATAACACTCTTATCTCCAACTAATCACTAAAAAGTCGAAAGTGGAGGTGTGGTTCAAATGGTAGAACAAAAATGCTCAGGGATTGTACCCAGACCCTGAATTCAAGCCCCAATAATGGGGGGAAAAGACTCCTGCAGCTGGCCCCATAGAGCTTCTAGTTCAGCACATAAAGCATCAGTTTTTCAATTCTAGCTTTATTGGGGAATTAAAAAAATTTCCTGTGCTAGAATAAAGGCCTGCAGGTCATTAAAAATATTTCTAAAAAAAGAAAAGATACCTGAGCTTCATTTCCCTGTCTGGTTCATGTAATTTAAAAAGTTACCAGAAGATTTTACTATGTATCACTTGTTGAAAACCTATGCCTTATACTGAGATGTGAGAATCAGGATCTTAACATGTCACCAAAAGAACTCTCGGTCAGTCACTTTGAGACCTGACTGGAACATCTTGGATAGAAATGGACTTCCTTCACACTTAGGATGTATCATGTGAAAGCTATCCTTCTCAATATTCTCCTTTCCAGGCCTGTGCCTTTCTAGGAGATAGCATAAATGCCTCAACTTTTATTAGGGTCATCATAATCTGACCTCCTATTTATTTTTGTAAGCTATCACTCCAAATTATTTCTATAATGATACAATACTTTGGGGGGGGGGGTTGTGGGGCTTGAACTCAGGGACTGAGCACTGTCCTTGAGCTTTTTCACTCAAGGCTAGCACTCTACCATTTTGAGCCACAGAACCACTTCTGGTTTTATGGTAGTTAATGAGAGGTAAGAATCTGATGGACTTTCCTGCCCAGGCTGGCTTTGAACCATGATCCTCAGATCACAAGTTCACAACTCTTTATTTACAATTCAAAATTCTATAAATTCTTGAAACAAATGTTCTACAACTAAATCAGTGGCTCACTTGAAATTATATGAGACTGATTTTCTCCAAGTTATCATGAACACATATATATTATTTTGCAATTTTAAACATGCTGGATTACGGGGAATGGTCCAGGACATACATCATTGTAGGTATTATATGTGGTATGTGTACTAATTACTTCCATAAAATCAGAAAAAATTTCAAAGCCCACAGGCTTCAGCTAATAGAATATTGGCCCTACACAATGCATCAATTTCTGAAAAACCTTAATCCAAACCTTCCATTTTAGTTACACACTGAGATATGCATAGATTTGGGGGTGAAATGCTTTCCTCAAAAACTAAGCCCATTCATGTAACTGTGTCTGTAAGCACATCCATTTACTTTTTTGAAACACCCATCTTTGATATGTGAGGTAAGAACTTCCTATATAATAAACTCTAAAAATCTAGGGAAACACCAGAAGGAGCCAGGTCTACACACAGGCAACAAATTTCTTCAAAGCATCTCCCAAATTAATCTCTCCCCTAGGTCCAATTTGCCAATCAGTTGGAGCTAAACCCTTTTTAGTGTGTGCCATCAGTGTCCATGCTGCCCCGATTTAATATAAACGAACTAGTTTTTTTTTAAAAAAACAATTTTTAAGTTATTATAGACCTTACTCATTTTTGGGAAACATTATTTGGATAAAAACGTTATTCCAATACTAATCCTTTAAAGAGGAGTAAGTTATTTTAGTAATTTCTTAGTCATTTCAGAGGGAGGTTTTAAGAAACTAATTGCAAGTAGGAATTTTAAAAATGTATAACGTTCCCTAAACTTTTACAATTTTGTTGTGCACGGCTGCATGACAAGTCATGATCTTTAAATACATTAAGGTAAACTTCAAGAAAGTATTTAAATATTATATCCAATGAAAAACCTCAAAATCAGAGCTTAATTTCTTTTTCCTTATTATATTCCAAAGTAACCAGAATCATAACCACCAGTACAAATCGTGGAAAGGGAAGGAGGGAAGGAAGAAGGGAGGGAAGGAGGGAGGGGTGTCCCATGACATCATCCGGCAAGATGTAGTTTGAGGGCTGAGAGCGCTTTCCAAATAACCCTACCAAAATCCAGCTGGGAAATCATCTTTATCAAGCTTAGATGACTTAAAAGAGTTGAATTAAAAGGTTCAAAAAAGCTTCTCACTCCCTCAAGTCACATGTTCTGTACCATAGGAAAAAATTAGAACGAGAAAAAAGAAAGCCAGCAGGCATCTCGGATGCATGTACCTCCCACCACCCTGACGGCACCGGAAAGGTCACAATTAAGTGGGAACTCGAGGCAGAGCCAGTTCCACAAGGGGGAAGGGAACGCCATCTCGGCGCCCCAAGGCGGGCGGGCACCTCCGTGGAAAACCCACTCCTGTCCGCCCGGTGCTACCTGTGCTCGGCCGACCGAACGCCGGCCCCGAGAGGCGGGCCGCTGCCTAGAGGAGATGCGGGGTGGGGTGGGAGGTAGGGATGGGTGGGGGGCATCGACCCCACCAAGGCCGTCGGGGGGAACCGACCGGCTCCCACCCGTCCCCCACCCCAGTGAGGAGGGTGCAGCCCGCCAAGTGTCCAGGGCTGTCCGTCCACGAGGCACAACTCTTCGCATTCCGGCCCCGGGAAGGGTGACGTGGGTGCATCCCCCGGGGTAACCCCGAAGGAGGTTCGGGTCTCCGCATCCCCCCATTCCCGACGCTCGCCGTCGGGGCGCCCCGCGTCCCCCCCCCTTCCCCGGCCCCGCACCTACCGCGGCCGCGCCGGCTGACACGATGGGCGGCAGCCTCTCGCGCTCCGGCTCCTTCCCTTTCTTCTCTTCCGAGGCGGCCGCCGCCACCGCCGGCGGCGCGGCGGGCAGGGGTTCCCGACCCGCCTCACTCATGTCGGGCCGGGCGGCAGGAGCGCGAGGCGGCGGCGGCGGCGGCGGCCGGACGGCTGCTGAGGTTGGCGCTGCTGCTGTCGCGGCCGCGAGAGGGCTCTGGGCGGCCGCTTCCAACCGCCGCCGCCGCCGCAGCCACACCGCCCCCGCCCGCCGCTCCGCGCGCGTCCCGGTCGCGCGCCCTGCCCGCCGGGCCGTCGCCGCCGCCGCCGCTGCTGCCACCACCACTCTGCGCGCGCGCCCGATGCCACCGCTCTGCGCGCGCCCCTCCTGCCGCCGCCACCGTCACTCTGAGCGCGCGCCCGAGGCCGCCGATTCTCCGCGCGCGCCCGGACGGCAGACTTGGCCTCGCGCCGCTCCCACCACCGGCCTAGCCCGGGCCTCCCTGTCCGGGTCTCGCCCACGGTCGGTCAGGGCCGTGGGTCGCCTCCACCTCGTCTATCCCGAGGGCTCGCCGAAGGTGCACGCCCGGCCGCCATGTTGTCGCCTGAGAGGATGAAGTGGGGGTGGAGGGGGACCCGCGCACCGGGAGACCAGGAGAGGCCTGCCCAGGTCGGGCGGGGATACGGAGCGCCCCAGCCGCACCTGTGGAGCGACGCGGTGCACGGTCCCCCCTTGTCGGCTGTCCCCGGCTTAACGTACTCAGGAGACGGGGCTGGGGGGCCCGTGGCCTTCTTCTCCCCACCGCTCACGAAGCCGTGTTTCCTGGGTGGCCGCTGCCTGCCCTTCCTTTCCCTGCCCACCTCCTCTCCCAGACACCGGCCCTTTCTGAGTGCTCCGGCAGCCTCGCTGCACAAAGGAGACGGGGCGGGGTGGGGTGGGGATGGGAATGTGGACCCCACCAGACAGACAGACAGACAGACAGACAGACAGACAGACACACACACACACACACACACACACACACACACACACACAGCAGCAGCAGCAGCAGCAGCAGCAGCAGCAGCAGCGCCGGACAGCCCGGCCACACTTTCCATTTCGGTGCCTCTCATCGCCCTAGTGACTGCCAAATCCGCCTCTCCCTTCCCGTCCCCCTGCGCCTACGTTTCTCTCTTCCCCCATCCCTGGGCTGCCTCCGATCCCTTGTTCCTTTCCGTTTATAAGTCACAGATGGACATACCCAAACTCTGCTGCATAATCCTTAATAGCAGATCATTATAAACTGTGGCTGAGGACATTTAAAAATCACGATATTAAAATATCCCCCACCTCCACTGCCAAAATACGTAGACAATTTCCTTTCCTTTCTCATCGCCCCCCTCTTCCTTTTTGCAGTCTACTGGAGTAGAAGAGACACCTGCTGATCCAAGGGGAAGAGGAGAGTAACAATGAGCTGTACTGCTTACTTAAAATAGAAAATTTCACGACATTCAGGTCTTTGGATTTTTAGGTGAGATGCCACTGCTTTTTTTCAACCTTCTCTGGCTTTTTTGATCAAAGATACTCGGGTCCAAATAACAAGAACCAACAATACCTCTGAAATAAACCCATAGATGATTTCTTGGATTTTTAAAATTTATGCAATTCACTTATTAACACAACTTAAGTCCTAGTGACAGTTCTTCATGAAATGGGGCTGCATGTTTTGCAAACCCAGAATTTGTAGCAAGTAGATCTACAGCAGACAGTACAATGAATGTGACAGCTAGTATTCCATATTAACTTCAAAATGGTACATTCTGACGTTCATTTATGAGGAAAGGCGTTATAGTGTTGATATACTTGATGTCTCTACCTGTTCCCTTGTTAATAAATGGTATGGGAGAAGTATCATAACACACAGTACTTCAGTACTAAATATCTGTGGAAGGAAACGATGCACACAGACATTCACTTGGAACATTCTCCTTTTTCCTGCTTCCCCTCACTCCACACCTCCCCCCTAAAAAAAACACACCAAAATGTTCCTTCTTAAGCCTCTGGAAAAATATCTTGTGGAGAGAAGCATGCCATTATTTCACCTTTTAGTAGATCAACATGCTGGTCATGGTTAAAACAACTCAGTTGTTATACAGTGAAGGCTTTATTCATTAATGGGAAATCAAAATGACAGACATCTTCTATTTTAATTACATAAAGTATTACTAATGTGGGATAACAACAGAGTTGGTTCTGAAATACATTTCAAGATATACTGTGCTGCTAAGTCCATGTTGAGAAAGCAAATAGTAAAGGGAAAGTGATCTCTTTCCTGTTATTTTCAAATAGACTTAATGGTTTGCTAAATAAAAAAATAATGCTTGGATGAGAAACCATTTGAGTTACAGGCCTTATGGTTTTACTTTTCCTGTGTGAGACTAAATAGAAGGATGTCTGTACATGTCGTCACATTCAACAGAACAAAATGCTTAAATATTGGCAAAACAAAGCAAGTCAGAAATGTTGCTTTGTGCTAATGCACCAGAGTAGATAATACATTTTTGAAACAAGTCCACTGATCTCTCAGTTTCATACCAAAGATAAGGGATTTCTTTTTACTTCCTATTAGGTCTATTGCTGTTCCTTTACCACCCAATCCTTCTTTATAGAAGTTCTAAGATGGGGATTGGGGGATAGGCATAAGGACCACAGGGAAGCTCTAATGTAATAGCTTTGGGGGAACTTCTGAACTTGAAAGATATTTTCACCTGCCAGCTTTTGAGAATCCAGAGAGGGAAGAGACAGTTGTGGAACAGGCCATCCAGAAAGCTCTGGCTGTTCTGCGCAAAGGTGTGGAGATGCTTGTCCGCTATGTCAAGTGTGGTATCTATGCATAAATTCATTACTCTTGAAGAAATTTGGAAATGAAGCAGGTGAAATTCTCCACTTTCTGAAGTCTGTTCGGAAAACTTGAACTCAATAATTAATCGGGCTTCCCATTAGATGTTAGGAAGGTGAAATACCTACAAAGAATAGGATTCTCAGATATGGAGCAGGGCTTGAAGAGCTCATTATCTCCATAGAAGAAAATGAAGTACTGAATTGCAAGTTCATGGAAAGTCTAACTTATATGCATCTTCTATTTTAATTACATAAATACAAATGTAGTGAGCAGTAACAAAGAAGATTTTCACAGGTCATTTAAGAATGGTTATAATTATTATTATGAAATGTTTTAACATTCTTTAAGAAAACATCTTTGTCCCCATTTCAGTTGAGTGTTGTCCTAAAATAGTAAATTTAGGAAAATATATTTAGCCATGTTAACATTGCTGAAGTAAAGCAAATAAACACTAGATCCTGCATAAATAAATATTTGCTAAAATTTGGCCTATACCTTTACAAAATTTCCCATAACTTTACACATATACATACACTATTTCTGACAATGTTTTAATAAAAACAGAAGCCACTGAAACACTACTGACTCTGTGCAACTCATTCTTAAGTGTATATCCAGTGATATGATAAATGTTTTGTCCTTAGAGGATACATTAAAAGATTATCTAAGGTTATGTACAGCCAAGACTAAAGAATGAAATAGATAATAACCAATTTTGTATTTTTACTAGTTTTCAGCATATATTAACTGTACAAAATAATGAGCCTTATTATAATCTTTTCATACATGTATATAATATACTTTGATCACACCTCTTGAACTTCATTGTCACTGACTTCATCAGACCCTGCTAACAAGTCTTGCCTTCAGTTTCTTACCTGCTTTAATTGCTATCAGAATGACCTCTTCAAAGTGTATAATTAATTTGCCAGTCTTTTGTACTGGCAAAACTTTTGTGTTTCAATAGCCTTGTAAATCCTTTATAATAAAAATCTGAACCCCCTAGTATGGCATTCACCTGAACTCTTTGCAAAGAAGGCATTTTCATAATGTCCTAATTAGATTCATTTTTTTCTTCCTTCTCCAAGAACAAATTGTGGTAATCATTATTCTTACATTATATACTCCCATCACCTTGCATCTTAGTCATTAGAGTCGGATCATAGAGGGAAAGCTCTACATTGAATTGATTACTACTTGAATCCTTACTAATAAATAGCACAGGAGTGTGCTATTGAGGGAACTTGGACTATGCTGGTGAGCACTCAATAAGCTCAAAAGAAATGAAACAAGATGTTACCTGAAGGTGGCTTGTAAAAGGGCCCTAAAGACATTTCCAAAGTGGAATTAGAAAAATACTCTGATTGACTACTCGCACTCCCATGCTTTAGCATTGTTAAAAAGTCTTGATTTTTAAAAGTCTTCATCTTATACAACAGTGCTTTGAACAGAACTTTCTGCAAAGGTGAAAATATTCCATATTTATACAAGCCCTCCAGAGCAGCTACTAACCACTTGTAGCTTTTGAGCTCTTGGGCTCAAAATTAAATTTTCTTGAGTTTATTTAATTTATAAATGACTTGGAAGATCATAATTAGAAATTCTACTATTCTTACCTAGATCTGTTGATAGCTACTAAATATTAACTACAATTTTATACTTGTTTCTTATGAGAGATAAAACAATTAGGGACTAATAAATAGCACATTTGGAAAGACTTGGAAATAATTATGTTAAGCAAAGTAGGCCAGAGCCAGAGAAACATAAGTTGCACAGTTTCCCTCACTTGTGGTAGCTAGAATGTGCCTATAAACCTACAAGTAAACACACTGGATAATAAAAAGCAAAAATAGACTAGGACATGATAAATATACAGATCTATAGGCATTTACACATGGTGAGCCCAAAGGAGGATATTCTCATGAGAGGAACACAAAAGCACAATACCTATGTACATCAGATCACATAAAATAGTATTTATTGAAAAGAACTCCAAGAAATGGAAATGAGGTTTTTCCTTTGTTGCTGTTTTTGTTTTCTTTTCTTTTTGTTATGTTTGTGCATTTATCTGTCTTTGAGAGGGTAAGGAGGGCACAGAAATGGAGGGACAAAAGGTGAACAAATGTAGCAGTCGCACTCACTAGACACTATGTTGAAAATGAACTAGACACCTTGTGGGTGGGGATGGGAGGGTAAAACTGGGAGAGAGCTAAGGAAGGAGTGATGTTCAAAAAGTAATATATTCTCACAAGAAATGTATCCAATGCCCAACGTATGATACTGTAACCTCTCTGTACGTCAGTTTGATAATAAAAATTTGAGAAAAAAAATAAATATACTCAAAAAAAGTAATATATTCTCTATCTGAGTTATATAACTGTAACCTCATTGTACATCACCTTTATAATAACAATAACATACATGAAGAAAAATCATGATGTAACTTTAAAATATTTTTTAGAGCTAAAAACCTTGTGTGTTCTAAGGTAGCTGAAGACTTCAAAATAAATCAGAACAGCAGGAATTACTATTTATTCTTTATATTAAGAGAACAATGATTTATTTTTAAATGGTGATATGCTCATTCCTCTTCCCCCTTTGGACTTTCTTGTAGTTAGGGGTAGCCATGTGATAGAATTCTGGCCTATGATGTGTGTTTTAGGGAAGGCATTTGCTATTGTAGTCTGGCCTGAAATGAGAACATAGTAATCTATGATGTTTAGAAGGAATCTGGAACATTCCTGGAATTGTAGAACTGCAATAGCAACTTGAACTTCATATATTTGGATTTGTTTTGTCAGTCAAATCCCAATCTTGTTTAGATCCATATTAACTGTTTTTTTTTATCCTGTCATTTCACCTAAGCACATTCCTGTTATATATGTGTTGGAACACACACACACACACACACACACACACACACACACACTCATACACACTTGCAGGAATGTTTTTCATTGTTTTAATTCACCCTCAGCCTACCTAGTCAGTTGGTTGAATTTCTCCTGGTTTAACATGTACATTCAAGGCATAATCAAATAAAATGCCTTTTGTTCTTATCTTAATATTTTAGTCACTAGTTTCAAGAGGTAAAATAACCTGTATAAAAGCATGAACTTTTTTCTTCAATGTTAGAAATGATGCCTTTCACTTTTTTCTTCAACTTCTAGTATTGGGAAGAATAAAATTATAAGCTGGGAAAATTAGCTTCAGCTCCATTTCTTCTCATTTTTAGCTAATTATGGGCTACTTTTTTTATTTTTTACTAGTTGCTTGCTTAAATCACTCTTTGACTTAGTTTCCTTACCCTCGAATGGGTGGTGTGGATAAAAAAACAAGAACATAACACATAAAGATTTTTATGATGTAGTTTAATAAATCTAACTTAATGAGCACTGTTGGGTACCAGAGACTGTGTGAGGTACTTTTAATAGATTGGTCCATGTATTTTCTGAAACCTACTTTGAGCATTATTGTAGAGTAGGGACTTTCTCCCAATTTTTAGGCAGAGAAATTAAGCAATCATACTTTATTATTTTACTTTTTTAACCTTTGGTAGTGGTAATAGGGCTTGAGATCAGGGTCTGAGTGCTGCTGCCCCTTAGGTCCATTGGCTTTTTTTTTTTTTTTATATCAAGGCTGATGAGCCTTGAGCTATCTCCATTTCCAGCTTTCTGGTGGTTAATTGGAGATAGGTGTCTCATGGGATTTCCTGAATGGACTGGGTTTGAACTGTGATCCTTAGATCTCAGCCTTCTAAGTAGTTAGAATTCTAGGTGTGAGCTACAAGCATCTGGCTAGGAATCATATCTATTATACATTTGCACTCTTTTCTTTCACTCCCCAGCTTTATTGAGGTATAATTTGTTGAAATATAATTAACAGAGTTAAGGAATATAATGTGATGTTTTGAAATTATGCATACACCTATAAAAGGATTACCACATCAAGCTAATTAACATATCCATCATCTAATCTAGTTTCCTGTTTGTATGATGAGAACATTTAAGATCTATTTTCTTAGCAAATGATAAACATATTATACATTATTATTAACTATAACCACTATGCTATGCCTTCCACCTCAAGAACTTATTTGCTATGGTTTGAATGGGTCCCCTTAAAGTCCACATGTCAGGAACTTAATCACCATTGTAACAATATTAAGAGGTGAGACTTATGTAAGGTGATTAGGCCTGAGTTCTGCCCTCATGAGTAAATGAATGCTATTATTGTGGATTATGAGTTCTACATAATGGTTCGTCTTCCCCCCTCTGTCACTGTCTCCTCTGTCTTGTCCTTTTGTCCTCTATAATAAGATTGGATTCCTCCACTTCTGTGTCTTGCCCTTCCTCCTTCTATCATGGGATGATTCAATATGCCAATGCTTTGACCTTGGACTTCCTAGATTCTAGAATTGTGAGCCAATGAATTTATTTTCTAAAAAAAAAAAATCACGAAACATTGGAACTGGAGGAAATGGCTCAAGTGGTAGAACACTTGCCTAGCAAGCACAAGGCCTGCGTTCAAACCTCAGTGCTGCAAAAAAAAATTATGGTATGCAGAATTATGGTTATAGCAGCAGAAGGGACTAGGACAGTATTCATGCTGCATAATGGAAACTACTCACTTTAATGGCCATCTTCCCATATCTCTCCCACCCATAACAACCACCATTATACTTCTATGAGGTTAGTCTTTTTAGAATCCATGTAAGAGTAAGCATCATTCAGTATTTTTCTTTTTGTGCCTAGGTTATTTCATTGAGTGTAATGTCCTCTATGTCCTCTTAGCTTTTAAAGTGAATAATATGTGTCTATGTTGTGTGTTGTCTGTGTCTCTGTGTGATATTTTCTGTATCCATTTGTCTATGGCCACTTAGTTGCAGCATTTCACACATGCATGCAACATATCCTGACCAACCACACCCCCTTTATCACTCTCCCATATTCTACTACCCCTTTCTGAAATAATTTTAAGATGTTTCATTGTTGGAAAGCGAACACATTTCTCCCTCATTCACCCTTCTTATTAGCCCTCCTTGCCCTGTTGTCATCCACCTCCCTCAGCAGAGGCTGCACTTTTCTACCACTCATTCACTGCTGTTCCACTCTGATGTCCTCCTGTGTAGTGGCTGTGTGGATGCAACATTGGTAAAGCTTCTGTCTATGATCCTCACCTAAGGGGATACTTAGTTATATTTTCCAGTTTTTTGTTTTTTTTTTTTTTTGGCCAGTCCTGGGTCTTGGACTCAGGGCCTGAACACTGTCCCTGGCTTCTTCCCGCTCAAGGCTAGCACTCTGCCACTTGAGCCACAGCGCCGCTTCTGGCCGTTTTCTGTATATGTGGTGCTGGGGAATCGAACCTAGGGCCTCGTGTATCCGAGGCAGGCACTCTTGCCACTAGGCTATATCCCCAGCCCCTAGTTTCCAGTTTTTGAAGAGCATTCATACTGCTTTCCATTGTGGCCACACCAACTTACATTTCCTCTAGTAATGTACAAGGGTCTCTTTTCTCTTATGTTCTCACCAACATACATCATCCTTTGTCTTTTGCTTTTTTTTTTTTTTTATAATGAACGTTCTAACAGGTATGAAGTAATGTACATTGTAGTTTTAATTTTTATTTTCCTCTAATTAATAATTTTGAAGATTTTTAATGTTTGCTGGCCATTTGTATGTTTTCTTCCTCTTCCTTCTTCTCCTCCTCTCCTCCTTTTTAGTTTTCTGAGAAAAGATCTTTCTGTGTAGCATTGGTAGGAGCTTTCACAGTTCCCTGTCTTGGCCTCCATTGGTGGAATTACAGACGTGCACCATTATGCATACCCCTGTTTTGTATGTCTTGTTTTGAGAACTGTACTCAGATCCTTTACTAATTTTTAAGTCAAATTATTTGATTTCTTGCTTTTGTGTTGTTTCATTTCCATATGTATTTTAGCTAATTATTAATTCTTTATCACATCTAGTTTGTATATAGTTCTACTCTGTAACTTTCTGCATTTTAAAATTTCATTTCTGTGAAGAAACTTCTTAGTTTGATACAATCTCACTTCTCAATAATTGCTTTTGTTTCCTGCGTTTTGTGGATGTCAAAAGCTTATTCCTTACGTTTTCTTCTAGTAGTTTCACAGTTTCACGTTATAAACTTAAGTCTTTAATTCATTCGGATCTAATTTTTGTATATAGCATAAGATAAAGTTCCAATTCATTCTTCTGCATGTAGATAATCCGTTTTTATACACTATTTAATGAAGAGACTTTTGTTATCCCCACTGCGTGTTCCTGGCATCTTTGATGATCAAGTCTACAAATGAATGAGATTATTTCTGGATTCTATTCTTTTCTATTGATGTATATGACTGTTACTTACAGTAGTGTCATACTTTTGTGGTCTATTTTACAATCAGCTAGGCTTTTCTGTATTGTTCATTGTTACTTTGTAGAAATGCCACAGATTTTTGCATGTTTAGTTTGTATCTTGCAACTTTACTAAGTCTGTTTATTGGTTCTAACATTTTTTGTGAAGTCTTTAGTGTTTACTCTATATAAGATCATGCTATCTGCAAACAGATGATTTTAGTTTTTCATTTCCTATTTATACCTACATTTTTTCCTAATTGCTTCCCCCCCCCCCCACACACACACACTGCTCCCAGTACAGGGGAGTTGAACTCTGAGTCTATTGCTTGCTAGGCAGGCATTCATAGTCATGTCTTCAACCCTGTTTTCTGCTGATTAGTTTTTTCAATAGGGCCTTGATTCCTGCCTGGGTGAAATCGATGTTAGAATTCCATTTTTGTGGTCCCAGGATTGAATTCAAGGTATCATGTTTGAGCTATGTCTACAGTTCTTGCTTTTAGTTGATTTTTCAATTAGGGTCTCACCCTAACTTGTCCAGGTTGGCCTTAAGTTGTAGCTGGGACCACAGGTATATGCCACCACACTGAGCTGATTCTTGAGACAGATAGGGCTTTGCTAGCTTTTGCCTAGGTTAGACTCCAACCATGATCCTTCTGTCTCTGCCTTCATATGAAGCTTCATTTTTAATAACTTACTGCAGGTGATTCTGAAATAGGTAGCAGTGGAGCTAATCTAATATATTTGGACAGCTTTCAGTTTCAATGGGAGTAGAGAAACTTGCTTCATAGACTTAGTCTTGAAAATTTCAAGGAACATTTGTAGGCTAATACATTGTACTGAATGAGTTGTATTTTGACGGCTTAAGTCATTTGTCTATAATATATCTGCCAAAGATAAATGCTCTTGAAATCCAAAAATCATACATTTCCTGCCTTGCTATCACAAGAAATTATTTCATTGCAGCACAGAGATACCAATTTTATGTCTTTTCGTGTGGTGAAGTAGAGAAAGAGTGTTTTAAGTAATCATTACTTCGTGAAAATTGAACTGTCACCTCAAATAGTCAACATTCAGCTTAAAAAACTTAAATGAAACTAACAGCTCCAAGCATGTTAAAAATGCCACATAAACTGATGGGCAGCATGATTACTGTTTTCCTTTTCAGATATAAGCTCATTATATTTATATTCTGTTGTTGAAATAGTGAAATGCTGAAATTTAATGACTATCCAAGATACACAAAATTATATTCTTTATGAATCCATTTCAGAGGATGAAGATTCCAGTGGTCAAGCATCATGACCACACCCAGAATTCAGCACTCAGGAAGCAGATGCAAAGATGATAAGTGCAAGGCCATCCTGGTTTACATAGTGAGATACTGTCTCAAAAGCCAAGGGTTGAGGATGTAGCTCAATGGCCATATGCCAGTCCACTGGTTTGGTTCTTTCAAATGAAAACTCATTATTTGTAATAAGAATTAAATGTACATTTCGTTACTTGAAGTACTCAATGTATCTGTTCTTAACATTTTACTTTGCTAAAAAGGTGATGTTTTATAAGGAAAAGACTTAAAAGGGGTGAAAATCATCGTAAAATACTTTCTGGCTGGACATTATGATATATACATGCATATGATATCCCAGCATTCAGGAGATTGGAGATCTTGAATTTGAGGCCAGCCTAGTTTAAATAAGTTAGGTTCTGTCTCAAAAAAAGTATCTGCAAATTTCAACCTGAACTTTTTTTTTTTTCTCAAATTTTTATTATCAAACTGACGTACAGAGAGGTTACTGTATCATACGTTGGGCATTGGATACATTTCTTGTACTGTTTGTTGCCTTGTCCCTCATGCCCCCCTCCCTCCCCCCTCAACCTGAACTTTTTTTTTTTTTTTTTTTTTTTTTGGCCAGTCCTGGGCCTTGGACTCAGGGCCTGAGCACTGTTCCTGGCTTCTTCCCGCTCAAGGCTAGCACTCTGCCACTTGAGCCACAGCGCCGCTTCTGGCCGTTTTCTGTATATGTGGTGGGGAATCGAACCTAGGGCCTCGTGTATCCGAGGCAGGCACTCTTGCCACTAGGCTATATCCCCAGCCCCAGCAACCTGAACTTTTAAAGGACCTTAATTATATTTATCTGATGTCATTCTAAAGCTTTTATCTGTGGCATGGGTCCGAAATCTTCCTGCCAGCAGAGGTCTCTGGCTGATTCTTCGAGGCAGAAATTACTTGTTCAGCAAGGTAGGCAGATTTTCCAAAATGGTCCCTAAAACATGTCCCACCCTTTTACTCAGAACCTGTGTGACTATGACAAGATCCCATTCTTGTGATTTTATTATATTACATGGCATCATTGACTTTAAGATAGGGTGATTATCCAGGAGAGCCTCATCTAAGTACTTGGGCCCTGAAAGATGGAGTGCTTCTGGATTACCGTATGTCAAAGACTCAGTGTGAAAGGGGGTCTGTGTGCTACTGCTGCCTTTGGTATTGAAGAGAACTGCATGGGAGGAAGGTAAAGAGCCTTAAGGTGCTGAGAATTCCTGGTGAACTACAGACCAGGCCACAGGAACCTCAGTCCTATATCTGCAAGGAATTGGGTTCTGCTAATATCATCTTATAAGCAGACTCTGCTTGAACTATCCAAGAACAGCCAAGAGAGCTGGTACCTTTGACGTTAGCATTGTGAACCTCTAAGGAAAGAACCCAGACAAGCCCACCTGAATCACCTGTATTTCTCACCTATAGAACTGTGAGATCATACACCAGTGTTGTATTAAGAGGTTAAATATGTGGTAATTTCTGACACTAGAAAACTAATGTAGTTGGTAATTGTGGTATTGAAGGTAGGGGGAAGTCAAGAAGATTTTGCCTATCAGCCCTTACAAAGAGAGGGGTCAGTTAATGCTAGAAACAGTATGAAATCCAAGATATTTCAAAACTTTTTAAAAACCTAAATTAAGTCACACAAATATTGTAAAATACTGCTGCATGGGCTTTCTTAATCTTGATAAAACACCACATTTCTTTGTTTTCACCACGTGGGCAGGGATATGGACTCCTTTGATCATGCCTATTCACAATGCCAAGAACAAAGCCTGACTCCCAGTAGTAACTTAATAATACTTTTACTGAATAAACAAATAAATGATTAGGGCTAGAATTATATCAGTCAGTATTATAACAACAATTATTGGATTGTGGGCAATTATTGATGCTTGAATTCATTAGAAAGATTATAATAAACTGCTTTGTGCAAATATAGTTAGATTAGCCAAGTCATTCAAAACATAGACTTCATGAGCAGGGGAAGGAATGAAAGGGACAGTTACTTATTCGTTCTTTTGAAAATCTTTTTGCTCATCCTTCCTAAAAAAATATAAGTGATGGAACTGGAGCCTAGTAAGGATAACTAGTTAAATATGTGACTGTTGGCTAAATTGTGGTTCTGGCCCTAAATGTTGATGATGGAAAGCTTTTTGAATCAAACAAGAATCCATCCAAGTGGAAAACTGATAAGTGCTGCTGCTAAATCAGCTGTGTGAAGAGAAAGTGGAAACAGACTAAAAAAAGAAGATACTGGATTCACAGTTACTGGCACACAGATTCAAGCCCATTCTATTTAATTAAACAAAATCTACCAAAAACTCCTAGTGTAAACTCTTACAAGTCTTTGGCTTATGATCACAAGCCAACATGTCTTGGCTATCCAGGAATTCCAACCTAGGAGGAAAATCAAAGCATGAACCCAGGCAAATGCAGTAAAAGGTAGAATGTGGGATGTGTTGTCAGGGAAGTAAAAGCAAAGAACTAAGGGAATGGAATTGACGGAAGGTGTGTGTGTGTTTGTGTGTGTGTGTGTGTAAAGGTTTCATACAGAAAGCATCATCTAGGGGCATGGCAATGCTCACTGAGCAGTTTTCCCCAGTCATATCTACCATGTACAGAAGAGATGGCTAGTCAGAAACTTGACTCTTGCATTCTCATCAGTCACCTAAAATCTAAGCAGAAGAAAAATCAGCTGCACAACTTCTATGCCTCAGAAATAAACTTTTTCCTCTTCCTCCTCTTCTTCCTCTCCTTCCTTTCCCTCTAGCTCTCTCCTGCCCTTCACTACTACTCCCACCACCACCACTACCACCTCCTCCTCCTTTTTGTGGTGTTAGGGATTGAGTTGCTAGGCACTAAGCAAGTGCTCTACCACCGAGCTATAACCTCAACCTTACTTCAGAATTTAGCTACTGAAACTTCTTGTAAGTTATACTTGATTTGTATTCTCTCAGAACTCATGAATGTTTATTCTTTTGTCCTCCAGTGATTTTTCAATAAAAAAAGGAAGCTTAACTTCACCCTAGGGAAGGACTGGGCATTTTGAAAATGTTACAGATACAGCACTAATTTATTTTGTTAGATGCATCTCATCTGATGGAAATAAAGAGCTCTAATCCATTTGTCGTTTGTATTTTCTTTAAGCCAAGGAATGAATTTATCTTTAGTCTCTCTGACATATTGATAAGCCTCTGTTCCAATTGTCCTTTTTGTTTTATATTTTGGCCAGTCCTGGGCCTTGGACTCAGGGCCTGAGCACCTTCCCTGGCTTCTCCCCGCTCAAGGCTAGCACTCTGCCATCTGAGCCACAGCGCCCCTTCTGGCCGTTTTCCATATATATGGTGCTGGGGAATCGAACCGAGAGCTTCATGTGTAGGAGGCAAGCACTCTTGCCACTAGGCCATATTCCCAGCCCCCCACTTGTCCTTTTTATGTATGTGAAATATGTCCTTAAACTAATACAGAATTGATTTTTTTATGTTTTTATTATAAAACTGATGTACAGAGAGGTTACAGTTTCATACGTTAGGCATTGGATACATTTCTTGTACTGTTTGTTACCTTGTCCCTCATACCCCCAGAATTGATTTTTTTAAGGGTATGGAAAAATAGGACAAAAAACACCTGAGAAATAAGGTACCTTTTTTTGTCTTTTCTTTTTTGGTACTGGAGACCAAACCCAGGACGTTGCACTTGCTAG
The DNA here is from genome assembly GCF_023159225.1 of Perognathus longimembris pacificus. Taxonomy (NCBI): domain Eukaryota; kingdom Metazoa; phylum Chordata; class Mammalia; order Rodentia; family Heteromyidae; genus Perognathus; species Perognathus longimembris. The sequence goes on from NC_063162.1 coordinate 29,553,437, forward strand.
GCAAGCGCTTTACACACTGAGCTACATCCCAGCCCAATAAGGTATTTTTTTAAAGTACTACTATTTTATTTTATTTTTCAAATTTTTATTATCGAACTGATGTACAGAGGTACATTAGGCATTGGATACATTACTTGTACTGTTTGTTACCTCGTCCCTCATACCCCCGCTCCCTCCTCCCCCTTTCCCTTTCCCCCCATGAGGTGTTCAGTTCACTTACACCAAACAGCTATGCAAGTATTCCTTTTGTAGTTGTTTTTTTTTAAGCTACTTTTATTAATGCATCTGCCATGTATAGTAGTCTTGAATATAGTGCCCTCTAGTGGCGACATGAGGTTATAAAGTTCAAGAAACATTTCCTTTAGGAAGTCATAGCAATGATTATGCATCTGTGGTGTGCTTAGCACTGACTCTGGCTGTGGTTATACTTTGATTATGAAGGCATACTTCCTACCCTTGTTGATATTTTTTTAATCTAGCAAAATCTGCATTTCAGTGTGGAAAAGAAAGTAGGGCAGGAGTCTATACAAAGAATAGGTAATCAGTTCTACCCTAGTGTGTCTGAAGGACTTTTGTGAAGGACTTTCAAGTGAGAATTTGCTTGAAAGTGCATAGGGGTTTCCTGTGTCTGTGTTGTTAAAAGAACGGCTGGGGTAAAAGAGGGTAGTCATTAAAATGCACACTCAGAAAACAGTGGGGTCTCCTTCATGAATTTGTGATCTTGCTTCTCCATGCTTGCCCACAATACACTTCACAAACTTAGTATAGGTTGTATAGAAAGACTGAGATCATCCAATGGATTATCGCAGTCAAGATTTTGCTCTGTGCCGGATGCCAGTGGTTTACACCTGTAATCCTAGCTACTCACGAGGCTGAAATCTGAGGATTGTGGTTCAAAGCCAGCCCAGAGGAAAGTCTGTGAGACTCATCTCCAATTAACCACCAGAAAACCGGAAGAAGTGCTGTCAAGAGTAGAGTGCTATCCTTGAGCTCAAAGAGCTCAGGAACAGTGCCCAGGCCCAGAGTTCAAGACTGACAAAAAAAGGAAAAAAAGATTTTTCTCTGAGTATACCTATGACAGTGATGATAATCCAGGCTGTATAAGAAAGAATATAAGTCATATAATAATATACACATCATTGTTCTTAATGAAAATCTAGATTACTGTTATTATTATTTTTTTGCCAGTCCTGGAACTTGAACTCAGGCCCTGATCACTGCCCCTGGCTTCTTTTTGCTCAAGACTAGCATTCTGCCACTTGAGCCACAGCACCACTTCTCGCCATTTTCTGTATATGTGGTGCTGGGGAATTGAACCCAGGGCTTCATGTATACGAGACAAACACTCTTGCCACTAGGCCATATCCCCAGCCCCCTAGATTACTGTTGTTACAGTGCATACTGCCCTCATTCTTTTATGGGTATATAACACTGACTTTCTTTTACTAGTTTGTTTTTGTTTTGTTTCTGTAGTACTGAGGATTGAACCCAAGGCTTAGCAAATACTAGGCAAGAGCCCTATAACTTGAGCCATGCCCAGCCCTTTGGTTTGTATTGTTTTTTTGAGATACAGCCTCAGAAACTTTGCCATAGCTGGTCTTGAACTTGTCCTCCTGCCTCTGCCTCCCTAGCAACTGGGATTATAGGCATGTGCCACTACACATAGCTTTATCCAGTCCCTTTAGAAATTCCTATTGTTCCTTAATTTGTGGGGTTAAAAATCAGAGTTTGAAAAACACTTACTTAATGAGCAAAAATCTGGGGAGGTTGTGATATTTGTGGACTTCCATTGCTAATCTTTGTTTTTGGCTGTGAAGACAATTTGGCCTATTTCTGGCCTGTGGAGTCCAGTCAGCACTTGAGCAGAGTCCAGCTGTTTCTAGCTTAGCTACCATTTGGCTGAACGCCATAGGCAGCTTTTCTTGGCATGCATTTATTTGTTTTTTCATTTCCTTCCCCTCCCTCCCTCCCTGTCTGTCCTTCCTTCCTTCCTTCCTTCCTTCCTTCCTTCCTTCCTAACTTCCTTCCTTCCTTCCTTCCCTCCTTCCCTCCCTCCCTCCCTCTATTCCTTCCTTCCTCGCCTCCTTCCCCATTCTTCCTTCTTTTCCTCTCCCCTCCCCGTTCTTTCCGTCTCCTCCTCTGGCTTTCTTTCACGTCTGAGGCATGGGAAGTGGTGCAGGGGTAGGCAGGGCAATCATCTATAACTAGAATTCTTCCCTCTACAACAGCAGCAACTTGCAGAGAAGCAAACATGGGTTCCGGAGGCAGCAGGTCTGGGATGAAACTCTGGCTCTGTCGCAAACAGAGTGACGTTAGCAAGTGTTTTTGTCTCTCTGAGTTCTGTTTTTTTCATCTGTGATAAGACGCTCTCAATGTCTATCTCCAGGATTGTTGGAGAGAATAATAAGAATATGTGAAAATGTCTGGAACACAGAAAGTGATGGGTAAAATTTAATTCCCTAGCTATTCCTCCTCATTCATTGAAACAAGCATAAGATTTTCCAATTGAATATGAGTACAGCAAAGCAATTTTCCCAGCATTCCACTTTACCAAATCTACTTTCAGAAAGGACCTTACCTATCTGAAGTTGCATCTCACATGCTTCCTCTCACTGGGTCCTCATGCAGCCTGCTAGTGAGGGCACCCACACCACACCACCATTTACTGAGGATCTGCTCTGTGCCAAATAGAACTCTAGGATTTAATGTATCCAATTGCCCCCTCCTGAAGCCCCCAATCAAGTGGGAGGAGGCAGATGATAAAGCCAGCCACCATTTGGCTTAATAAGAACTATTCTGTATAAGAATGTCATATATCAAGAAAACTAACAATAACAGTTGTTGGAGGGGATGTGGCCAAAAGGGAACCCTACTTCATTGTTGGTGGGAATGTAAACTGGTTCACCCACTCTGGCAAGCAGTATGGAGAGTCCTCAGAAGGCTAAGTGTAGAACTCCCCTATGACCCAGCAACCCCACTTTTGGGTATTTATCCAAAAAACCACAAACAAAATCACAGTAAAGCCACCAGCACAACAATGTTCATTGCAGCGCAATTTGTCATAGCAAGAATCTGGAACCAACCCAGATGCCCCTCCGTAGACGAATGGATCAGGAAAATGTGGTACATATACACAATGGAATTTTATGCCTCTATCAGAAAGAATGACATTGCCCCATTTGTAAGGAAATGGAAGGACTTGGAAAAAATTATACTAAGTGAAGTGAGCCAGACCCAAAGAAACATGGACTCTATGGTCTCCCTTATTGGGAATAATTAGCACAGGTTTAGGCAAGTCACAGCAGCGGATCACAAGAGCCAATAGCTATACCCTTATGATCACATAAGATGATGCTAAGTGAAATGAACTCCATTTTATGGAAATGATTGTTATATCACAGTTGTAACTACTTTCAACATCCCATGTGTATCTGTAGTTTCTACTATTGATGATGTTCGTGTATCACCTTCTTGTGATTGTATCTACACTATCTCTGTAATCTTATCTGAGTGTATGGGAAACAGTGTGTACTGGTATTTGAATTAGGAAATTCAAAGGGAATACCAAAATTGAGAGACAAAGGGTAAAATAAGAGAAACAACAACAAAAGCAATACTTGCAAAACTGTTTGGTGTAAGTGAACTGAACACTGCAGGGGGGGAAAGGGGGAGGGGGGAGGGGGGTATGAGGGACAAGGTAACAAACAGTACAAGAAATGTATCCAATGCCTAACGTATGTAACTGTAACCTCTCTGTACATCAGTTTTATAATAAAAACTTAAAAAAAAAAAAAGAACTATTCTGTAGGTAAAGGGGTGAGGACCAAGAGGAAGGCTTTCAGGTTAGAGTGCACAGGTAAACTGAAACAGGATAAGGACAAGATGAGAGAATGAAATGGGGAAAGTGGGCAGGAGGGGAGAGAGGTATGTGGAGAGGATAGATGGAATGTACTTTTCCAAGAAGAGGAAACACAAATTCGGGAAGCTAAAAGACCAAGTTCACCATTGTGATCAAATGAATCTTCAAAGTACAGTTTTGTTCTTGTAGTATGCCTGTGGTCGGCCTAGTGTTGTGAAATGAATGCGTTTGTAGCCCAGATAACTGGTGTTTCTTTAACAACACTGTTGCCTCTCCCTGACAGAAAGGACAAATGAAAATCATGAGTTAAATCACCAGTGGGGATTCAAGAGAAGGAATAATTGCCCCTGGAGTCATAGTCCAATACTGTTTCACACACAGAGATATTACTGTGATGCCACTTGCCTTAAAGAAACTTGCAAATTTTCTAGATTATGAAATCTGCCTTTAGGAGGCAGTTGGGAGGTTTCTCAGCTAACAATATGATTTACTTATTCATTCTTTTTTTTTTTTTTTTTTTTTTTTGCAGTCCTGGGGCTTGGACTCAGGGCCTGAGCACTGTCCCTGGCTTCTTTTTGCTCAAGGCTAGCACTCTGCCACTTGAGCCACAGCACCACTTCTGGCCATTTTCTGTATATGTGGTGCTGGGGAATTGAACCCAGGCTTTATGTATACGACCACTGGGCCGTATCCCCAGCCCCTACTTATTCATTCTGTTCTTGCTCATCCCTTCCATGCAAGGAAGATGTGAAGGCCCTGGGTTCACTCCTCCTTTTGCTTAGTTGAGAAGGAAAGTCTGAAAAGTCAGAATGTTAGAGGTAAGGAAGAGGGCACACACAGCAGTGTGGTGGGCAGGCTTCCAAGCCATGGTACTGATGGAGATGTGCTGTAAGATGCACAGCAGGGTTTTCTGCCTCTGATTTGGGCAGGGATGGATTCTCCTGTCTTGATTACCAGCATGAACAACCAAACAGTTGCATTTTCAGTCTTTTTTTCTGTGTGTGTGTGTGTGTGTGTGTGTGTGTATGTGTGTGTATGAATGTTTGTGTAGAACTTTTCTTCCAAGGATAATTGTAGCACTAAGTATACATAAAACTATTTCAAATCTTGGCAAGTTCCAAAATATGAGTGGGTGATTTAGGAAAGGTCTATTCTCAAGAAGTAACAATGGTGTCAGTGCAATCCAAGAGATTTGGAAAATAATTTACATACACACACTGAATCACTCTGTCACACACACACACACACACACACACACACACACACACACACACATTCTTTCATTTCCCAGAAACTGAACATTGATTAACACATTGAGATTATGTTACTTGGGTGTTTCTTTTAAATATCAAGGAATATGTTTACCTTGGCATCAGAGACAAACAGGTCCAACCCACAGGAAAGAGGACACAGAGCTTGGCTGAATTACTGTTGGTGATACAGCCTGGTTCCTTAAGCTCCACTTCTCCTTTCTTTCTTGGTATGGTTAAATATACTCATTAAGCAATGACAAAATCTCACAGAACAATATAGGAAAAAATTTTAGGTTGAATGAAGTTAAAGATTAGATTTAAAAAAACCTAGAGAATCAGCGAAACAACTTAAACAATTAAGACAAACTGAGTTTTGCTCTTATAAGGAATGGAGAAAAAAGCTTGCATTCAAGAAAATACCTATAATTAAAAATCCAATGCATATACACATGAAGGAATGACTGAATAAAATAGCATGTAATGGATATGCATTGCAAAGTATAGATAACAAACATTATACAAGTAAAGGTCAGCACCAGAGAGTCTCATGCATACAATGACCACAGCTTCCATGTCCACAGACAACCAATCTCACACCAAAAATACTTGGGAAAAAATTGTATCAGTAGTGAACACATGTTTTTCTTGTTGCTATTCCCTAAATATTATTCTTATACAACTTTTTACATAGCACATAGATTGCATTAGGAATTGCAAGTAATGTAGAGATGATTTAAAGTATACAGGAGAATGTATATAGGATGCATGCAAACATTATTCCATTTATATAAAGGAATTGAGATGTTATGGATTTTGGTAACCTGAAGGTGGAAGGGAGGTCCTAGAACCGATCTCCCACAGATATTGAGGGATTTTGTGTTCTTTCCATTCTCCTAGCCATGTAACAAATACAATTTATTGAACACATGCTATGCTCCACACTCTGCATAGATAATTTGGAATGATTTGCTTTTCTATACATGGAACGAGATATTGAAAGTGGTAATTTTTGAACTCTTAGTTTTTAGGTAAGTGTTCCAGATCAAAGAGCAATGAATGCTAAATAACATCATATTTGTAATTGGAGTTATTTTTTAAAACGCCTTTGCAAGACTAATTGACAGGTTACTACACAGGTTTCTTATTCCCCACTGCCATCTCTAGCCTTTGTAAAGTGACTACTGAAAGAAGTGGATGACTGGAGAGGTCACTGAGACAGAAGAGATACTGACTGCTTAACCTAGTGGGGGCCACTATGATGTTTTCCCCTGAGCTAACCTGATTGAGACACAAGAATGACTAGGATACCTTCAACAGAGACTGACATTCCCTGCTAGTACTGGCAGCTGACTGAGCCTTAGAATCTGAGCTGAACTGGGCTGAAACCTTCCAGAATTGCAGTGGAAGGAAAGAGTGCTTTGAAGCCAATACTTGGATGTTTTATATTGTAAGACAAAGATACACCAAGTCTTTCTGTCCATGATAAGGTGACTCTAGCTAAAAGACCCTTATAGGAAGTGGTCAGTAGCATGAAAAGTGGCTTATATGCATGTGTACAAATGTCTTGACAAACCTGCTCTTTAACGGATGTCAATAAAAAACTGATTCTGTTAAAAACAAAAAGGGGAGGAAGAGGAGGAGGAGAATGGCCGAATTGGGGGGGGGGGTTCCAAAATATTTACAACTTCACAGCTCACCAAGAAGTCTGATACTTTAGGATAGAGGCTAAAAGAGCACCTAGTAAGTAAATGGCCCTCTTTTATTTTCCCCTGCCTTGACTCTCAAAGACCCAGAAACAGGGAGAGGAGGCATGGAAGAGCAAGAAGGATTAGGAAAGAAAAATTGCATTAGGTCCCAGAGCCACTGGTCAAACCCCAGTGCAGATGGGGAGCAGTAAGAGTAGATGTGGGGAGGAACTGTTAAGTTTGAAATTAGGTTGGATTAAGCTTGTGAATATTTGGAAGTAAAACTTACTTGTTCTTTTAATCCAAGATTTCCAGAAGGCTATTTTTCAAAGTCTAGAAAGTGATAGTTGATGCCAAGGGCAGAGGTCGGAGGAAAGCAAAGCCATTCTAGTTTATTCCACAGCAAAGTCAAGAGATTTAACAGACTAGCTCAAATACAAAATTGTACGAAGTATAATTAGTACCTAATAAAGTTGAAGTTCTGAGAAGTGAAATTCCTGCCCAAAGTCACATAGCCAGAAAGTAGAAGTTTAGGGCCTCAGATGTTATGCCCAGTGCTTCCTCTGTCCCAGCTCTCCATGAAACATTGCAGAGTTTGAGGCTAGCATGTTAAGGTGAGGGATAACATAATAGTGTAGATCAAGGCATTGCAGATCATTACAGATCATTGGAACACTGGACTGAGAAGGTCTGAATGCAGAGGGGAGTCTGAGATGAAGATAGGTAAGCAGAAGTTAGATTATGGAGATTCCCTGGCATCTGAGATGAGAGCCTGTCTTAGTAGGACTGTCACTAGAAGTGAGATGATAAAAAAAAAACATTCATGAAGCTCCCAGTTGTGGGGGTGGGGGACACTGCAGAAATCAGATCATCTCAGTAGCTGGGATGTGAGACACAATGAGAATTAGAAGGATAATAGTGGCAAGGGAAATTGGCAGAACATAATGATAGTGAGGGGGAAAAGAGGCTTAAATAGGAGGTTACTAAAGGAAAGAAGCTGTTTGAGGCTGTCTCTAATCTACTGAGGTAAATAGCTTCAAAGGCAACCTGTCAGTCAGGGATGCCATTAAGAGCCCAAGATTGCTCGAGAAGGAAGATTGGTCTAATTTACTTTGGCTTTTTTTCTGTTCTTTTACTTGAACGGTGACACAGTGCGAAGGCTGAGCCACACAGTTCAGGCAATTCACAGGGGATCACCCAGGAAAACCAGCTGGCTGCCAGGACACCGCACAGGGTGACATTCACTGCAGTGAATTGAACACAGCAACGTGTCTGGCATCAACCCTGCTGGCAGGACATTTTTCCCTCCCCCTCTTCCTTTCCCTGGAGCATGGCACATACCCAACTCCCCTCTGGGATAAGGCACACACTGAGTAAGGAGAAGAGAAAGGGGTCTTTTGTGATGCCAGACTCTGCTCCATCAGTAGGAACTAGAAATTCTGTAGCTCTGTCCCAGGGAAGAAACAAAAAGAAAGAAAAGCAGATGGAATGAAGTGATTGACAACAGAAACCAAAAGCTGAGGAGGGGCAGAGCTGAGATCAGAGAACTAGGGGCAAAGGGGTTTAATAAACCAAAAGGTAGCAGGGAACAGGGGCCCTTCCACAAATGGGAGAGGCTGCCCAGAGCCCCAGGAAAGAGGTGAGTGAGCATGTGGGTGGCCCTGGGAGTTAAGAACAAAGGCCAGGCGGGGGTGGAGCACAGGGAAGTGTTGCCACTAGTGGTTGGGATTAGAACAGATGGTTTGAGCAGGAAGTTACTGTTCTGAACATTCTCCTGGACTTGTCAGCATGAGAGATTGATCAGCTCAGCCTTTTCTGCACCCAGAGAGATGCTCTGCTTTTGAAAGGAGCCCACAGTAGCCAAAGCCACAGAAGTGAAAATGTAAGCAGAATGCCAGCGTATGGATTTATAACGAGAAAGAGAGTTAATTGATTTATAATGAAACACTAGCACGGCCTGTTCATGTCAGTAGATCAGTGAGTTGTTCTCCTTGCAAGCAAGCCACAAGAGAAGTCCAAGTGATGGCCAGACATTAAGGAGCCCACGACCAGAGCAAAGGTAGCTTGTTACCTAAGTCACTGCAGGGAGGCAGCCTACACAAAGGCTCACTGACTACCCCTGGGGCAGTGTTTAAATAACTCCAGCAGCTTTACAACTTAAAATTTCCCCCTTTGTCTAGTCACTAACAACTACCTGCATCCAAATTCACTGGGAAACTCAAAGATCTCAAGTTTTTCAGAATCCAAACATTTTTAATTAAGAAATTCACAATATTTATAAATCCTATATATAGTCCTAAGTTATTCACTTTTTAGTCTTTCTTCAAGTAGAGCACAATTGATTGATTTGTCCAATTAAATTTACAATGTAAGGTCTGCCCACACAGTCACTCAGCCCTCCCCACTTTTGGGTTAGAACCCATTGAAGGATCAGTAGTATAAGGAGGCAAGCAGGGATCTAAGAGTTGGTTTTATTGAGTACCCCTTTGTCAGGCTTACATGAACAAATGGGCTGGGTCTCCCTACCCCAACTCTCTAAATTCTGTTAGAATTTAGATCTTTGGGCTTTTACAACCCTGAAGCTGGAGAATGGGAGAGAAACCCTGCCAAAGGGGTATTCTGCATGGAGTATGGAGGGGGTCAGGTACCAATGTGAAGGTTTATAAGAAAGTAAGATACAAGAGTCTTAGTGATTCTTGAACATGTCGATCTTGCCTGATAGATGTGGCCTCTTGAGTCCCTCGTCCCTCCTTCCTGTCTCAAGAGAACAAATGTTGACCCTTCAACCACCTGGATTCCTCTAGAATCATGTCCATGTTCTGATTCCTTAAGGTCCTCTAAATTGGCTTCCACCTGATTTCTCCATGATTGGAGCTCATTTACCTTAGTCTCATTTTGCCTTAGCTCCAGTTCAGTTTCTGCCATTGTGTTCGTGGAAGACTTCTTTCTCAGATCCTCTGGCTCAGATCCTTCTGCTAGGTTTCCATGGAGACCACCAATTATGGAAATTATGGAGTGTTGTGTGCAGTGAGGCTGGACCTCAATCCCAATTACCTTTCCTCATGCTTCTTTCTGAAGTTACTTTTCGAGTAGCAGAGATTTAGTAAAGAAGAAGAGGTCCTCTATGGAACTCTCAAAATAGCTCTGGAAGTGGTTGTGAAACAGTGTTCTTGGTGAGCCTAACAAAACAGGGGAGCTCCACAAAGGAGATGATTCTTTCCAGGGATGTAAGAACAAAGTGGTTTGGCATATTTGTAGTACTAAAATGAACATGGATGTGCAAGTGTCCTTACTACAGCTTGACTTTCAGTCTTTTGGATAAATACGTAAGAATGGCATTTATCTACCTGATGTTGCTAGACATAGGGTAGTTCTATTTTTAATTTTTTTAAGGAATCTTAATATTGTTTTGATTTACATTTCCTCTATAGTCATGGATAACAAACTTTCCTTATTGGCCATTCGTACTTCTAAGAAGTGTTTAGCTCCTTTGTCCATTTGTTGATTGTGTTTTTACTTTGTGGTGAGGGGACAGGCTAATTTTCTCCCTATATACTTTGGTTTTTAGGACCATATAGGATATGGCTGGCAAAGATTTTGTCCCATTCTGTAGGCTGTTGTTTTTAGCCTAATGACTACAACCTTTGCTGTACAGAAGCTTTTTAGCTTAATGCAATCCCATTTGTTATCCTCACTTCTATTTACTCAGCTACTGGAGCTCTGTTCTGGATTTTTTTTTCATTATCTCACTGAGTTCTTGTGTTTTCCCTATTTTGACCTGGCTACCAGCACTCTTACATTGAAATACAAGACCACTCTTATGGAGAAGACTTTACATTTTCAAGAATAACACATGAGTCTGACAATTTTGTCAAGGGAGCTATTAAAGACAACCAGAGTCATTCAACAGAATGCAGGAGCCAACTGGCCATCAATTATCAATAACTATCATCAATTTAGTGGATTGAAACATATCAAATATGCTTAAACCCACGAGTTTATAATGATACAAACAATATTTATCTACATTTGGAGGACAATAAGGAAGAAATTGTTATATTAAAAACCTGTAAGTGAATGGGGAAAAGAAGAAACATCATCACTTCTCTGTCAGTTTCCACATAACTGAAGTTAAGGAGTATGAATTTTATATTGGTATTCAATTTACCAAATGAAGATAAACCTAGAATACAATCATGCTGTAAAGGTTGCCTTTATGCATATTCTCCAGCTAATAAAATGGAAAGAAGCCAGGCACTGGTGGCTCACACCAGCAATGTCAGCCACTCAGGAGGTGTAGATCTGAGGATCACAGTTTAAAGCCAGCCTCGGCAGAAAAAGTCCCCATAAGACTCTTATCTCCAATGAATTACTCAGAAAAAACTGGAAGTGATGCTCTAGCTTAAGCGGTAGAGAACTAGCCTTGACAGCACCCAAGCCCCAAGACTGGCAAGAGAGGGAGAGAGAGAGACAGAGAGAGAGAGAGACAGAGACAGAGACAGAGACAGAGACAGAGAGAGACAGAGAGTGACAGAGAGAAATAGAGACAGAGAGAGACAGAGACAGAGAGACAGAGACAGAGAGAGACAGAGACAGAGAGAGGGGGAGAGAGAGAAAGAGAGAGAGAAGATGATCAAATCAGAGTTAACACTGTATTCCTAAGGAATTGTTTTATGCAGCAATTATTCATGGATGTTAGTGTCTAAAGGGTGCCTTCTGATAGAATTACATATTGCCTAAGGAGTAATTTGTTCCCCAAATACACTTCACACACACACACACACACACACACACACACATATGTATATATATGATTATCAACACGTAGAAAATATTGACAGTTGAGGAATATGTTAAGTCACACATCAGCAAAATCCAAGTGATATAAGACAAATGGTAGCGTCATTAACATATAGATTACAAAGAAAGAAAGAAAGAAGCTTGTAGTTTAAAAGAAACTTTAGAGACATATAGCCAATCATAATGTATGGGCAATATTTAGATGCAGATTCTGATAAGTAAACATAAAAAGTAAAACATTTGACATAATCAGGAAGTTTGAAAAAAGGCCATTTCATCTTCTGATTTGGCTCTTGTAAAAGTCACTGGGGTCAGCAATATAGACAATTACTTGAAGCAACAGGGAACCTAGAATGGAATTATACTGCTGAATGTTGAGCTCTCTAAAGTTGAGAGCCTTAGAAGTGAGGAAACACACATCTCATGGGGTTGTACATTGTGGCCCACTGAGGGGAAGTTAGTTGTCTAAACTCAGAGTCTGTTAACTGGATTGCACTTGGAGGCATTTGTCTTTTGTCCTAAACTACTAGAATACCAACATGAATTTCCAGTAGCAATACAAATTGATTAATACAAATATTAGTTGTAATACCCTGTAGATGCCTTGTCTGCTATGCAGAATGTTTTTTAGTAGGTAGCAATTTTGATAAGAGCACCAACAGGTCCCATGATTCTCCAGTTCCAACTAGTTTAAAGCAAGCTAATGCTATTCGTTCTTTGTTTTAATAAATTAAAGAAAGTTCCTAAATGTCTACCTGAATGTGACAGGATTAAGCAAACATGACATCTAGAAATTGATAACAAGAAAAGTAAAAAAGAACATGTCATAAATACTTTTAGAAAGGCTTGTTGGTTTGTTTACTCTGTCGCTATCCTTGCCTTGATAAACCCATTTTTTTTTTTTTTTTGGCCAGTCCTGGGCCTTGGACTCAGGGCCTGAGCACTGTCCCTGGCTTCTTCCCGCTCAAGGCTAGCACTCTGCCACTTGAGCCACAGCGCCGCTTCTGGCCGTTTTCTGTATATGTGGTGCTGGGGAATCGAACCTAGGGCCTTGTGTATCCGAGGCAGGCACTCTTGCCACTAGGCTATATCCCCAGCCCCATATAAACCCATTTTTAAAAAAAACTTTCTGATTCATCCACTAAGTATGGCTACAGCTGTTTACTATGTGCTAATCTGCTACCACAGGATATGTCTTTCTGGTCATTTCTACCTCTTAAGCCTCTCTAGACATCTGCTGCATTTTTACCATTTCAATGGCTGCTTCCTGGTTCAAACTTGAGTGTTGTTCTCTTGGATTCTTACAACATCACTTAACTTGCCTTCCTATTTTCATTCTCAAACCACTTCAAACTTATATCCCATATTGTTCTCTGAGTAACCTTTTGACTATATGGATCTGATCATATTATTCTTCTGTTTAAAATTCTCAAGGGAAATTTCTGAGTTCTATACTACCAGAAAAATGAAAAGTGATTCAGATAAAACTAGTAGCAGAGCCAGGCTCAAGTTGGCTCATGCCTGTAATCCTAGCTATCCAGGAGGCTGAGATCTGAGGATCATGGTTCAAAGCCAACCAGGGCAGGAAAGTCCATGACACTCTTATCTCCAATTAACTACCAGAGAAGCAGAAGAAGCCTTGTGGCTCAGAATGGCAGAGCACTAGCCTTGAGCAGAAAAATGACCAGGAACAGCACTCAGGTCCTGAGTTCAAGCCTTTCGACTAGTAGCAGTATTGATTTGACAACTGCTTTGAATGAATCTCTGAGAATTTTGCATAATGGTAGTTTCCAGTAGAAATTAAAAGATAAAACACATGATATTTGACTTCAGATCACTAGAGAAGAGGGACAAAAAATAAAACATTAAGACCTCATAAAATAAAGGAAATGCTGAGAAAGCAGCATTAAAATGATAAAAATGAGATGAAGCATGGCAATTATACTAATTTAATGAGTTAAAAATCTCCTTTAAGAAATAGATTATCAGATTAATTTGGATCTTGATGAAGGGAATATATTGGAGACAGACTTAAATAAAATTTTGAAAAGAAAAGGAACATGGGGGTTTTGTAATGATTATTGTTTTTCTGAAATTTAAGCTCAGCACCTAAAGGCTTTATTTTAATGTCAGATCATCACTCAGCATTATGCTAGCCATATCTCCAGAAGACTTGCTACAAAATATCATTTCAGTAGAACTGACACTCTGACCTCCCCATTCTTTCCCCTCCCCAAATATACAAGATTTACTTTTGGGAAAGCCATATGTTTGTAAAAGTTCTTGTCTGGGTTCTCTTCAAAATAACCACCAATGGTCTGAAACTAAAGAAAAACAGACTTACTAGTTTTAAACTGTATGTCACTTTGAATAGAATGATGATCTATTAGACTGTTCTGATCCATCCATTTGGGATGAAAAATCATTCTTTTTATCCAACAAATCAGACATTGTCCAATTACAACACTTTTCCCCCCTCTACTAGCTGAGAGACAGGCACAGGAATGAGGAAGGAGGAAAGAAAGCATAAATGTATTAAGGATGTCTTCTCCTTTCCCTCCTCTGATGGACTCTTTCTCATAAATCACTAAAAGTTCAGCTCTAATCTGTTCTATCAGGAGGGGAAGAGCTTAATAATTTAACTGGGGGCTTCAATAACCACTTAAGGAATGAGAATTATGTGATCAAGCTGAGATACTGAAGAACCTATTCATCTCAGCTGACAACAGTTATTTGTATAGTAAAGCAGTTCCATGTTTTTGTCTCCAATGAGTCAACATGCCTCAGTCAAAATGGTTTTAAAAAAGAAAAGAGACACCATAATATTAGTGTAGAATTCAGGAGCAAATTCAGTCAATGGCAAAAGTGAATAGTTTTATTTTGCTCAAATGTAATTTCCTTAATCAAGAGATAGTCCTGAGCTTTTGTGAAGAAAGTGGCATTCATGAAGAGTTACAAAAAACTGAAGGAATATGAGGAGCAACTTACAGTAATACTGTAGGAGTAGGAGCTTTTAGTGTTTGCAAGAACAATTAAAGCTTAATGAGATAAAGTTGCTTACTTAAAATTATGCAGCAAGAGAATGTCAGTGGTAGGTCTAGAACTTGGGTCTATTGACCACTGGTTTGTGAAGCAGGTGCACCGTGCACTGATTATCCACGAACCTGAATCCTCTGAGACAGAACATTCATACACCTAGTTACATGAAGTGGGGTTATCTCTTATGGATAGGCAGAGGGGAACACAAGAGGCCTAAGAATGGTTGTGAGCTGGTCCCTCAAGGCACAAGAAAGAGCTGGAGGCAGCTAAGAGTCTTAACTGACACAGCTCTTTGCATCACAGTGACTTTGACAGATAATTCACCCTGGGTTATAGATCTATTGGGCCAAGTGACATACCTGGAAAAACTTTGAAGGGTTTACAACATCTACGGAAAAGAAGAACAAAGCTTTTCTTTCCTTCTCCCTCTCTTTCTCCTTTTCCCTTTCCTCTTTTCCTTATCCTTCCTTCCTTCCTTCCTTCCTTCCTTCCTTCCTTCCTTCCTTCCTTCCTTCCTTCCTTCCTTCCTTCCTTCCTTCCTTCCTTCCTTCCTTTCTTCCTTCTTGGCTCCCTGCCTTCCTCCCTATAATTGTGGTAATAAGAGAAACTGAAAGGGGAAAAGTTATTCCTTCCTTCTGATCTCCAGACCATTTGACTATGATAGCAGTCTGGCAATCAGTTACAGAACAGATGCCAATAGACACACTGTCTCTTCAGCTGTATTTAAAAAAATGCGAAAAGAACAAACAGCTCTGATGTAACAACAACAAAAAAGTACATGTTTGGGGAAAGTTTCCTCTTTGTAAAGTTTTTACTTTCCTAAAATGAGCACTTGGAAAGCATAAAAAAGTCACACAAGTCCCAATTAAAAACGAGGGATGAAAAAAAAGAAAACTAAATAAATCTCTTTAGTATATAAGATACTGTAAATATATCCGAAATGAACATTGAAAATGTTAAAAGGCACAAAGTAGAATGAAATACGAATCATGCAGTCCTGTTGTGATTTCATTAATAATGTGTAACTGCAGATTAAATCATAGTTCTTCAGCATTTCTTCATGAGAAGAAACAAGGAAGATGACACATGTTTTAACTAAAAGTGAGAATTCTCAGATTCAGGTTTTGTTATCCTGATATTTACCTATATAAATTTGTAAGTCAAAGTTTTTCTTTATTTCACCAGAATGAGTGTGAATTAGGGACTGGATTTGCCTAGTGTTTTGAGTGAGGTCTTATTCTCCCATCTATAAATAAGGCATTAACACGTGGTTCTCGTAAGTATTCATGACTAAAGTTTACTGGTGAAGTTAATCTCATAGGTCAGCAGGATATCTTTGGCATTCATAGTCTTCAAAACTTCTTCTGAAGACCTGTTTAACATTCTGAATGCATCTTTTGACCAGTCTAATTTTCCTGCATCAATGTTACCATGTCTTACCCTAATACCACAGATTGGGGGTGATTTGTAATGAATAGCTCTGGAGGATGAAAGTCCAAGAACAAAGCATTGTCATCTGGTGAGATGCTTGTCCATTCATCATCATGACAGAAAGGTAGAAGGGCATGAGAAATCAAGCACCCACGGTAGTGTTAAAACAGTATTGATTTATCATGGTGGAGCTCCCACAATCTAAACACCTCCCTAAAGGCCACGCCTCCCAATACTGTTGCATTTGAGATTAAATTTTAGAAGGAACATAGATATTCAAACCATAGCACACCACACACATTATTACAAGTAATTGGATTGCCAACTTTCCTCCACTCAGCCACATGATTGTGTAAAGGAGCATTGGGTATCTTTGAGAGTAATGTTGACATTATACAAATCGATAACATTCACTGTCAATGAAAATAAGTGAAGTTCATTCTATTTCAAAACTAGGTAAGATACCAATTCAAATTATTTAGGGTTCCTAATGAGAAATATTTCCTCCCAGCCTCCCTCCCTCTGTCCCCTCATCACTTCTTCTTTCCCTTCTTTCCCTCCCTCCCTCCTTCTCTCCTTCCTTCCTTCCTTCTTTTTCTTTCCCAGTGGCCTGAATAGACTTATGTTATATATAAAAAATGTCACTAGAAAGCCACAGGATGCCAGGTATAACCATCTAGGATTCGAGATATAGGAATTACCAATAGTCATTAGCTGAGAAGCTTTGTCCTGAAATGAGATATAGTCATTTGGTTCACATAGAGAGGGCTTATGTCCAGTGGCAGCTTGTTCCTAAAAATACCCTGTACATCTGTCTCTGTTATCTTATTGGGACAAAAAGAGGTGAGGTAGGATGATTCAAGCATACAGGAATAGGAGAGAACAGTGACTTCTTAGAAATGAAAAGTTGGAATAAAATCTTTAGTCAACAGGGAGCTTGCTACAATTATGTGCATGCACACACACATGTCTATATTTAGAGATATGATTCATAGCCAGAAAGAAGATTTTGTATTCATACCTTATCCCCCCCCTCAGTTCTTCATGGATCATTGTGAGAGAATAAGTGCTTTTGTTGCTAATGATGTAAGTTACATGCATATTAAAGTACCAGAATCCCAAGATTTCACCCAAAATATATTTGCAAAGTAACTGGATTTGTTGGTTTATCACATCTTGAATGCAATGATGATGTTTTTACACAGTGCAATTTCTGTGGAATTGGAAGTCTGTTATTGATCGTATTTATCCTAAGACAATTGTTTTATATCTCAGAGGTGATAAGTTACAAGAGCCTATGCAGTCTATCTTCATTCTGAGTCTCTCTGAAATCTGTAGAGATTAAATTCAACCAGACAAAAGCTAAAGAGGTTGTCCTCAATAGTGGAACTGGGCAGGTCACAACCAGAAAGAGGAGTAGTATTAGAGCCAAAGAAGAAGTTCAGAACTCATTGGAGGACCGACTAAAGCAAAATACAGGGTTGAATCTCAGCCTGGACTTAGAAACCTGTGTTTCTGGTTTAGCTATTTTATGACCTAAGTTGCCCCAGGCCCTTTTGGCCTAGAGTCAGTCCACTGATGATTGGTTTGTACACTCATAGAGGATCCGTGTATATATTAGGGTAGCCTTGTAGTTACTGCAACATTGTGTCAGTTTCCAGTGTACACCATCATGGAATTCTTGGATTATTTAGTGTTACAACCTGCTGTGACTGGGGACAGGGCAGTAATGGAGACTGGACTGTGGAATTAAGGTTTGGAGCACCATAGGCCTGAATTCTTCAGGTGCCCAAGGTCCATTTTACAAGATATTTATTGAGTAGGGTACAGGGGCGTACGTGCAGAAAGTAAGTTCACAAAGTCCTTGAAGTCACAAGCACCAATCATGTGATACAATCTTAATCAATATCCTTGAAGTCACAAGTACCAATCCTGGGGTATAGGCTTACTCAAGTGATAAATAACTCCTGTATCTTAAGAAGTAGATGTAAGCAGTAAATGACTTACAATTTGCATAGGCTTTTGTCTATCTCCAACTCCCAGAAAGTTTGGGGTGGAATTAGCCTACACCCAGGATAGAAATCTGAATTTTTATCAAGTCAGGACTGATTGACCTTTTCAGGAGACTCTCAAGAGTTGTGCGAGTTCATGTTGGGAGGAAGGATTCTATCCTCCCAATTCTTTCAGGTCTCTCTGGGCTTTTGGAGGCTTTCACAGTTTTGCAAAGGAAAACCAATGTAAATACAGGAAGTAAAAGTTGTGAATGAGAACACTTAATATAGCTCTAAATAATGGAAATGAGGGATCAGAACTAGTTATTCTTTGTGACAAGAAACATTCTAACAAAGATATATACCTTCTACAGTGATAGCAGGTATTAAATTGTTTGAAAGAGTTAAATAGTAGCCAATGAAGATTAACCTTAAGAGCAGAGGAGAAAATGAGTGGTAGGGTGTCAGGGAGGGCAAATATGAAGTGGAGTATGGGGAAATGTATTGATATAAAATGTGCTTGTGGGAATGGACTTTGAACTATCAGATATACTCAGAAGCCCTCAAGTCATTCCCACCCTGTGAATAGCTTTACCTTGAAGTCTGGTTGATCACCTTTCATGAGAACACTTGAAGCAAACCCAAACAATGTAATCTTGCTTAGGTTTAAGACCTTTGTTCATTCATATCTTGAAAAAAATATCACTATGACTTCAAAATCATTAGAGGTAAAGAAGCTCCAGAGAGAGAGAGAGAGAGAGAGAGAGAGAGAGAGAGAGAGAAAGATTATTGGAGTGATCAACAAGATGGAGAACTTTGAAAATCTATCTGGATATATAAATATTAGAAAAAGATTATCACCTTAGTCTGTGAGACTACAGGGCAAACATGAAAGAAGAATGGTGATTTCTGGAATACTGGGTCTGGGGTTACTGTTTGAAATGTTACTAACAATGATGCAATGATAATGATGATGATGACAACAAATATTTTGTGTACAGGGAATGCTTGTTGAATGTACTGTATAATGTATCATGTTTGGGATGCTAGATTTCTAGGACCACCCACAGGGACAAAGGAAGATTTCCCTGAGACTATTTATATTCCTTTGGTCATGGAGAAAAATTTCCCCAGAGCAGTAGGCAGCCTATACAGCAGCTCAAGACTTCATCAACCTCTCATGACACAACACAAAAGGGGTGTGGTTAGCTCACCCAGGAAATGGAAGCCTCTCAGCCTGGTTATTGTAGACTGGGTTTTCCTGAAGGCAGAATTTGAGATGGAAGTTGGTAGGTAGGGATTCTTTTTTTCTTTTTTTTTTTTTTGCCACTCCTGGGGCTTGAACTCAGGGCCTGAGCACTGTCCCTGAGCTTCTTTTGCTCAAGGTTAGCACTCTACTACTTGAGCCACAACACCACTTCTGGCCTTTTTTGTTTATTAGTACTGAGGAATCAAACCCAAGGTTTTATGCATGCTAGGCAAGCACTCTACCACTAAGTCATAGTCCCAGCCTGGCAGGGAAAACTTTAAGGAGTGCTTTGTACATAAATTGGGGGGAGGAAACAAGATTGAGCAGGATGAATAGCTGAGCTGCTGTGCATTAACAGATATTAATGAACTCTAGAGGAAGTTATGATGATGGCTTGAAAGTATACAGGTTTCCCTGGCTAGCTCATTTCACTGTACTAACAAGTCATTAGATCTGTGACTCCTTCAAAAAGAGATAGAATTTTGGTGAAGTCAGTTAAAATGGAAACTACAAAAGTTGCTAAAAAACAGGTTTTGGGTAAGGATGGGATGCTTGTAGCAGTCCCAGTCACTGAGGTTGACTGGTCTTTCATTCCTGTGCGTGTGTGTGTGTGTGTGTGTGTGTGTGTGTGTGTGTGTGTGTGTGTGTGTACTGGTGCTTGAACTCAGAACCTCATGCTCTCAATCTTGACAGCTCATGCCAGCATCTTTTCTACTTGCCCCCTTCTTGATCTCCAGTTTCTATTTCCTATTTACATAGCTGAACCCCAGAAAGATACTAAGACCATTTATTGGAATATAATTGCTTAGCTGCCTGAGGAAGCCAAGGTTGCTGACAAATTTGTTGTAGTCCTGATTCCCCTTTATGGACTCATTCCTATTACAAAACCATTTCCTTTACCTACTCCTCTTTGACTTCTACCATACCCACTTTTCCAGTAGAAATCATTTGCTAAATTATTATCCAAACCTAGATTTTTCAATGTCAAACAGCATCTTAGGCCAAATGAATGAATTCTTTTGAAATTTGGGTTGTCTAAGAGAAAGGAACACCATCTTGAGTCTTAGGAATGAAGAGGCATTGGAAGTCAGCTATTCCTCCAAAAGCTAAGTGTAGTCTTGGAGAGGTCCGGTAAAATTGGTGTGGATGGAGCCAGCAAAAGACAGAAGAAAAAAATAAGCTTTTCATGGAGGTTCTTGCCTGCTGGGCATTATTGACAAGAGTTCATAAAAGAAAAGATTGGGAACTGCTGCTGCCTAGCAACTCAGGCTAAAGAATCAAAGCCAGAGGATGAAATAGAATCCATCTTTTCTTTCTTTTTTTTTTTTTTGTGCCAAACTTAGGCTTGAACTCAGAACCTAGGTGCTGTCCCTGAGCTTCTTCTTGTTAATGGTGTTGTTCAAGGCTAGTGCTCACCACTTGAGCCACAACAGCACTTTCAGCTTTTTGGCGGTTAATTGGAGATAAGAATCTCAAGGATTGGGCTGGGACTATGGCCTAGTGGCAAGAGTGCTTGCTTTGTATACATGAAGCCCTGGGTTCGATTCCCCAGCACCACATATACAGAAAATGGCCAGAAGTGGTGCTGTGGCTCAAGTGGCCGAGTGCTAGCCTTGAGCAAAAAGAAGCCAGGGACAGTGCTCAGGCCCTGAGTCCAAGCCCCAGGACTGGCCAAAAAAAAAAAAAAAAAAAAAGAATCTCAAGGATTTTCTTGCCTGGCTGGCTTCAAACCTCCATCCTCAGATCTCAGCCTCTTGAGTAGCAAGGATTACAGGTATGAGCCATTGGCACCCAGCTAGAATTTAGTAGACTTTGATGAGTTTGCTAACATAAATGCATGTAGAAAACTGGAGAAACCTAGATTTTAGTTCAAATGGTGCTAGTGAAGGTGGTTACACAAGACTATTAGCTCATCAGCCTTCTTCCGCCATCTGTTCTAGATACCTTACTGTACTTTATAATTTGATTGATTGATTGATTGATTGATTGCCAGTCCTGGGGCCTGAACTCAGTGCCTGAACATTGTCCCTGGCTTCTTTTCACTAAAGGCAAGCACTCTCCCACTTGAGCCACAGTGCCACTTCTGGCCTTTTCTGTTTAATATGGTGCTAAGGAATTGAACCCAGAGCTTCATGCATGCTAGGGAAGCACTCTACTGCTAAACCACATTCCAAGCCCATGTACTTTTTTAGTAGGAAACTGTGATAATCTAAAAGATTACATAAGAAAAGTCTTAAAACATTTCATTGCTACATCATAACTCTCAACTGTTCAAGAACAGAGAACTTTCTCAAAGATTTAAGTACTCAAATATGTCATAAAAATCCGTGTCTTTATAGCTTTATCAGATCTTCTCTTCTTTGGGAGAACTCAACACTATTTGATAGTTTGTAACTTACACTATTAAAAGCAAGTTTGGGATGGCATTTTGACACCTACATTTTACTTAATAGTGGGTTGTTTCCCAGTGGGAATGGGTCAGAGATGAATTATCTTTCTAGCATAATTCTGTATCATTAGTGATTTTTTCTTTTACCAGAATGTAAATCCCATGAAATCAGGAAGGGTTTTTTTTTTTTTTTTGCTATGCCTTCATTTTGCAGAATGTGTTTCTGCATTCAACGTGATTCCTGAAATAGTTAGGCAACCATATAATTCATGTAGAATAAAATGTTTATTTCCCATTAGTACATAGGGGCCCCAGAATTCTTAAACTGATTAATGGAAACATCAAAATTAAACTCTCTTTGTACAACTAATATATGCTAATAAAAATCTTTAGAAACTTCTCATGCTGCTTTTTAGCTTCTCAGAATGTACTACCTTTAGTGCTCATTCTTTACTACCTTTAGTGGCTCATTCTTGTAATCCTAGTTATTCAGGAAGCTGAGCTCTGAGGATCAAAGTTCAAAGCTATACCAGGTAGGAAAGTCCTGGAGACTCTTACCTCTAGTGAACTTCCAATAAGTCAGAAGTGGAGCTGTGGCTCAAGTGGTGAAACTCTAGCCTTGAACAAAAAAGCTCAGGGTAGTGCCTAGGCCCTGAGTTCAAGTCCCAGGATCAGTATTCATGTGTGTGATGTGTGTGTGCACATACACACACATCTATCTATCTATGTTTTTATCTATCTATCTATCTATCTATCTATCTATCTATCTATCTATCTATCTATCTATCTATCTATCATTTATCTATCTACATCATCTTTGCCACAGTCTTTTTTTTTAAACCAACAATAACTTAACTAGTCATCTTTTTGGCTTAGTATACCATAAAGAGCTAACTAGGAATCCTGATTCCCAGGATGAAGATCAATTAAGAGTGGGTAACCTTGGGCAAATCACTTGAAATTTGTGTTTTTATTTGTAATGATGCCTTTATCTTGTAGGATTTTGGACTGAATCAAACAACATAACAAGTAAAAAATTTTAGGAATTAGAAGCAGGAACTTTGGGTCCAGCCTCAAATTCTAACTTTACCACTTTATAATTACATGACCTTAACAAGTTATTATTTTTATGTGCTTTTACTTTATGTGTTAAATGAAGATAATTATAGTGCTCTTCCCATAGAATTTTGGTGTGGATAAAAATAGTGCATGCCACACATATAAAATAGGGTCTGTCAAATAGAAAGTGCTGACAGTAAATGTGAGGTATTATTATTAAATGTAAGATACATTAAGAAAATTGCAAATTGCTCTACAAATGTAAGGTAATTAAATTTCCATTTCAAGAGCTCATCAATGGCTTGAGCTAACCTTAATGACTAATGCTAGAATTATAGACTGTGTGATAGCTAGGGAATGGCTGATTTGGCATCTCTCATATTATATCTTATAGTTGCCTATTTTTATTTTATTTATTCCCAGAGATGCGCAGGCACAGGGCATAAGTGGTAAATTCACTACCAGAGCCTTTGTTTTTCTGAGTTCTTTTACCCTCTACCATGTGCTCTTGGACAAGTAAAACTTATTCTGTTTCTTTATTATAAATAGGACTGATTAACAGTTTATTATCTTTTTTAGGATGTTAGAGATATCCAGTTTTTAGGATCTCACTTAAGATATGCACTATTCAAATATGAAATGAACATCATCCATTTGCTTGTTCTTCCTGACTTTTTTAAATTTAGAGAATACTTTATTAGTATCTGTATTCAAACTTACAGAGATACAATCTTACATATCATATTTAATACAGTGTGATTGCCCTTGCACAAATGGAAAAAAAATAAGCTTAATGTTTCTAGACCAATATGGCTGTACAGTGCCAACTCAATGTGGTAAAGTGGGATACTTTTTCCAAAGCTGACACCATAACGTGTGTGTGTATGTGTGTGTGTGTGTGTGTATGTGTATCAATAATAGCAGTATGTTATGTATCAATAGCAGCAGTAGCTTTTCAAGATTCTGTAGTCAACTGAACAAAATTAGACATCAAGCATACTCCATTTATAAAAAGATGAAAAACAAAGCCCCAGAAAAATGCAAAGTTTATTGCTATTGTGGTTCCTGGCACCATTTTCTGTTGTTATAAGCTTCTCAATCATCATCTGGAAAGAAAGCATTCTCGAGTAAGAGCACTAAAATAGCTCTGATAAAGCACAGTGACTACTATGTGTCATAGAGAAGAATCAAGGTATTTTACATTCACAGAGGTATGATATAGTATTGTCCTACATCTATAATACAATATCAGAGATACAATAAAGGCATTATTGAGACTTGATTCTACTTTTCCAGCAGAGGGCCCAAAGATCTCCCTGATATATATGGGTGTGTGTGTGTGTGTGTGTGTGTGTGTGTGTGTGTGTGTGTGTGTGAGAGAGAGAGAGAGAGAGAGAGAGAGAGAGAGAGAGAGAGAGAGAGAATGCTTGTGCCTTGGCTTCTGGGGCTTGAACTCAAGGTCTGGGCTCTGTTGCTGAGCTTTTCTTTGTTCAAGGCTAGCACTTTACCACTTGGGCTACAGCTCCACTTCTGGCTTTTTGGTGGTTAATTGGAAATAAGAGTCTCATAGGTTTCCCTGTCTGGGCTGACTTTGAACCATGATCCTCAGATCCCAGCCTCCTGAATACAGAGGATTACACCTGTGAGCCACTGATGCCTGGCCCCTGGACATTTTGGTAGAACAAAAGTAGCAGGCTATTTAAATATAATTCTTTTCCCATTCTGTCCAGATTCCTTCATGACACAAAGTTGCAAACAGACTCAGTAAGTCATCTAGTAAAGCTAAAGGCCAGGTTCAAATAGCCTTGATAGGCAGCAACGATGGAGAAGGCTCAATCACTAGTCATGGAGCTCCCTTAGTCAAGCTCAGAGCTGTATAATGTTGCACATGGCCAAGTCAATTGGCTTAGCTTTTCGGGCTTAAATACTAAATTCTCTAATATAAACTAAAGCAGTTATATTCTATAAGTGTGAATGGCATAGGGTTAGAAAGTTGGATGGAAAACATGGAAGAAATTTAAACAGTGTTCTTTCATGTCCTTGGGTTCAAATCATGACTTGCTTTTCTTTGGAGTGTATCAGAATAACTGGCATTGGACTATTCCTCCTTAGGTAAGTAATCATAAAATTCCATCTTCAAGACCAAGTACCAGCACAAAAGAAGAAAAAAGGGAAAAAATTAATAATACATGTATCTGGGAGAAGAAAATAAACCTATATTACAAGGATGTAGGCTGTCTAAAGAAGAAATATGTCAAGCCAAGTAAAAAAGAGCAGGAAACTTAGCTACTTTGCAAAAGAAGATATACAAATAAGGCAACAGCATATGAATGTTTGCTCAACATTTTTCATCCTAATGGAAACATAACTTGAAACTATAGGGAGAGTCTCTCTATAGTAAACTAATTAAAAGACTGATAAAAGCAAATGTAGGCAAGGACTTAGAACAACTGAAATTTTTCATATCGTACTCATGGGGAGACACTTCGACAATTTTTTTTTTTGCCAGTCCTGAGGCTTGGACTCAGGGCCTGAGCACTATCCCTGAGCATCTTTTGCTCAAGGCCAGCACTGTGCACTTAAGCCACAGCACCCTTCTGGCTTTTTCTGTATATGTGGTGCTGAGGAATTGAACCCAGGGCTTCATGCATGCTAGGCAAGCACTCTACCACTAAGCCACATTCTCAGCCCAACAGTTTTTTTTAAAATAAAGTTATTCATATCATTACCAGTAGTTCTTCCCTAAGTATTTACCCAAGAGATCTGAAAGCATATGTCCACACAGGCTTGTGTACATTTGCTTTTGGCACCTTTGTTCAAAATAGCTGAGAACTGGAAACAATCAAAATGTTCATTAAAAGGTAACTGGATAAACAAATTATGGTGTATGTAAATCATATCATGGCTTTCAGCAATAAAAAAGCAGCAAATATTGAGTATATAATTACATAGATGAACAGCAACTTACATTAGTTAAAGAAATCATACATATATGCATATATGTGTTCTGATTCCATTCATTAAATTTCAGAGCAGGCACAATCACTATTGAAAAGATCAACCATTGCCCAGACCCAGGTATGAGGAGGGTAGCTTTAAAGAGACATAAGGAAAATTTTTGGAACAGTGAAAATATGTCTATCTTCACCAGTATGGAAGCTGTACAAATATATAGTTCTGTAAATATGCATTGTACTCTTAAAATGGGTGCAGTTTATGTCATATATATATATATATATTACTTCAATGAAGGTGATTTTAAAATTGATATGACTACTACACTGTAGGTTGCAACCACATGGCATTTCTACTGTTGGGCACATCTTTTGATCTGCACATCACCTGAAATCCAGGTGAAAATAATGGATGGAATAGTATGATGGCAAAGGAAAAAGAAAACTAAAACTTATGATTGCTAAATTCTTATTTCTTAGAAATACAGCGAGATCCTTTATAAGTTTTGAAGTGTACGAAATGGGCATTGAATGGGAATGAGAATAGCTTATTTAATTCAGCTTGGGAAAAATCTGTTCTGCAAATATAAACTGGCAATACAGCCAATGGCTGCACTGTCATGTCCATGTCTACCTATTGAGATGAGGGCATGTATTTATGACTTGCCTGGCCTTGAATCACAATCCTCCTGATCTCTGCCTTCTAAATAGCTAGGATTACAGGTATGAGCTGCCAATGTCCACAGGAGAGTTGACCTTTTAGCAACTCAACAAGAGGGAAATTAGAAGTGAGAAATGAAGCTGAGTGTGTGGTGGCTAAAGTTTGTAATCATAGCTTCGTGGGAGTCAGAGATTAGGGATCTTGTGTTTGAAACTATCCTTGAAGGGAAAAGTTATGACACTCTATCTTGACCAATGGCTAGGCACAGTGTCACATGCAGCAGTCTAGAAAAGCATAAACTGGAGAAGCATAGTCCAATGGCCAGAAAGTGAGACCTTACCTCACAAAAAAAAAAAAAAACAACTGATGCCAAAAAAAAAAAAAGGGAGTGACTGAAGTGGTTGAGTGCCTAGTAAACACAAGTCTCTTGAATTCAAACCTTAGTACCACCAAAATCAATCAATCAATAAGCAAGACAAATCAACCAATTAAAATATATTAAAACACATTAAATATATTAAAAGTATACCCTAATAATTTAGGTCCTAATTAGAATATATGAAATATAAAAGCAAATAAAGCATTCGTAGGATCATTAGGGAGGAAATATGAATACTAACTGAATATGGAATGATGACAAGAAATCATTGTCAAAATTAAACATTTAATTTCATTTTTGCTTTTAGAAGTTTCTTATATGCATGTTGTCCTACTTGTGGATGAAATAATCTACTGCCTAGCATTTGATGCTGTACAATATGGGTGAGGAGAGCTGTACAACCTCAATATTACATTCAGTTCTTAAAGGAAAGCAGCTCATGGAATTTAACTACTGTGAGTGAATCTGAGCACATTTGATGCTGGGAGAACAGCTTTGGAGCTTCCTCTTCCACCTAACCAAAGCTGCAATCGTGGGACTAGAGCCCTTAGACGTTTTACTCTTTGACTGGGAAATTGCCTTATGCTTTGCTTCCTTTCCCTCTGTCCATCATAGCCTCAGTCTTAACTTGGCTTCATACTTGGCTATTTCTCTTTCCATGGTGCTGACTGGTGAATCTGGATAGGAGCTGTCACTTCCCTAGTATGTGCTCTTCCTGCATACACTCCTTTGTCTCTGCATGTACCATGACACAACCAAGTGACATCATGGGCTCCAACCTCACCAAGCCTCCAACGAGAGCTCCAACAAGAGCTCCCAAAGACCTCGTCTGATTGTGGATGTAGAAAAAAAACTGATAAGCAGTTTTCAAATCTGGCAATCAAAATTGGAAAAGAGTGAAATTATGAGTACATTACAATTCTACCAAAGAATTGGGTGAGTAATATTACAAGTCCCACACAAAATGATCCCAGAAAGTGCTAATTACATGCACTTCAACTTCCATCAGCATGCAATAAATTACCATTATTTAGATCATAGTTCAAATAATGTAATCTTTTTTTTCCCAAGTACAGGTTGTGTCAATTTAATAAGCTATGAAATTAATTTAAATGCACAGGCAATGTCTAAAAAAAGAGATTGTACTGGTTCAGAATGGATTGGGAAAAAAATTAACCTATTAGAATTAAGTGTAGTAAGAGTAAGTATAGTTTTTGTAGAACTTTTAGTTTTATAAGCATGTAATAAGCATTGTGCTGTGTCACAATAAAAATCAACTTCTTGTTTTTGTTTTTTTGCCAGTCCTGGGGCTTGGACTCAGGGCCTGAGTCCTGTCCCTGGCTTCTTTTTTGCTCAAGGCTAGCATGCTACCAGAAGTGGTGCCACAGCGCCACTTCTGGCTTTTTCTGTATATGTGGTACTGAGGAATTGAACCCAGGGCTTCATGTATACAAGGTGAGCACTTTACCACTAGGCCACATTCCCAGCCCAAATCAATTTCTTATTGTAGCCAATACCAGAAAAACACTTGAATTGTAATGAATTTCTATCTACTATAATCAAAAACTAAAAGGATAAAAGGATCAGAGGGGAAAAAATGTAACATTGGCTAAAAAAATATTGCCAACAAAAGCTTCCAAAACAAAGTGTTCACCTAAATTTGAGAACTAAACCATGCCAATGAGGCAGCAATCAGAAATTATCCAACAGAAGGAATAGACAACTTGGTGTCACCTGATGTTCCTTTTGCGTAGCTTTGTTTGCTTAGATTTTCTTCTTGGTTTTTAAAGAGCCCACCACATTTTTCATTCCTGGCTAACTACTGTTTTCAAGTAGAATGCATTTCTTTCTAGATGCAGTTGGCATGATACCAACTGGTAGTTAAGGACTTAGTAAGGTGGAGAACTCTCCCTACCCCAGCCCAACATTTAGGTCATGAAAAGAATAAGGTGAGCCAACATTTATCATTACACTAAAGCTACAACACTAAATGCTCCTGTGATACTGGCTGTATGCCAAGGCCATATTTTCCCAAAGAAGGTGTGCCCTTTAAAATCCCAGCAGGTATACACCTACCAATTCTCTGCTTATGAAAAGGTTCGTTTATTCTTGTAGCCATAGGGTGGAGAAAACAATTTCCCCTGCCGAATTTTTCTTTTCTATAAAACTTTAGGTAAGAACTAAGAATTTCAATACAAATCCTCTTAGAAGCCCATGACTTTACAGCTTCTCAGTGTTTAAGAGCTGGTCTGAATAGATTTGCCTGTTTCCATTCCTTCACACAAGGAGGTTAACCAGGGCTGGGGGTGGAGCTCAGAGGGTGTGTTTAGCGTAACACAAAGCCCTGGGTTCCATCCCCAAGGTGACATTTTAATCAAATCCCCAAAGGAAATTTTTAAAAAGTTTACCTCTGACTAGAAAGATACTCTGGAAGTACTGATTAGGATGGAGATTCTACCTAAGGATGACATGATTATTTAAAAAAGAAATGTTCAAAATCTGATTGTGAGCTTTGGGATTTGAGATTTGGAAAGGGGGTGAAGTAGAAAACCCAATGGGACAGTAATGATAAGGCGTGTATATTTTAACTATGAGATGATTTCACAGTGTTATCTTATTGGTGGTGAGCCCTGCCGGTGGAAGAGGCCTGTCATTTTAAAGGCAGAAAGTAGAGGAGCTTTGTGTGGTTCCTTGGAGAAGAACCAACTGATTCATCAGGAGCACAGCTGGGCCCCTCGGCAGAAGGGAGAGGACTCAGCAGTGTGGGCACTGTGGGTTCCTTGGACCACAAAGATCCACAGCTCTTGCTCAACTCTGACGCAAACAGGACCTTGCCAAGCTGTCTTTACCCAGGGAACAGAGCCTGATCAAGCTCCTCTTCTGGTCTCTGCAAATTTCAATTGAGGTAGCAGGAATGGCATCTAGAACATTTCCTGTCAGGCCATTTCTCCCCTTTCCTCTTCTAGGACTTACTCTCTCTTTTGCCTTTCTGTCCCTGCTTCCTGCTGGAAGAGCCAGGTAAGGGCCAGAGACCCACCTGTATTCAAATCCAACCTCCCTAGCTGCTTGCTATGTGGTGTATGGGAGGAAACAACTGGACTCATCTAAGATCCAGTGTTTCAATAAGAAACTCTAGAGGTAATACTTACCTTACACTTTATATGAGGACTGGGATAATGTATATGGTGTTTCACTATATTCAACACACATATCAGGGTTTCTCAACCACAGCACTGTGGCCACTTTGCCATGTAAGCATAGCACCCTCTATGGTCGCTACCCACACCCTCCACACACAGTTATGGCAAACAATGACCACGGACATTGCCAAATATCTTCCAAGATGCAAACTGACCTCTTATCTGTGACTTCAGTTTTGAAAAGGCAAATTGCCGTGTAAGAAATGGCACAACTGGCCTTTAAGGGGTGATTAGGTCAAAAATGGGGTCTTTTGAGGGGGCTTTAATCCAATCTGCCTGGTGCCCCTGAGGAAATTTGGCCTCTAAAGGGACAGTGAGAGTGTGCTTACACAGAGGGACAGCCATGTAAAGCCAAGCAGAGAGGCCTTAAGGTAACCAACCCTTGGTTTGGAGCTTTCCAGCTGCTGGATCGGAGAGATAATAAAGTTTTGCTTTCAAAGTCACTAGTATGTTACACTAGGCCTTAGCCAATAGATACAGTAACCATTTCTGAATGCTCCTTGAATTATAGAATGTCAAGTCCATGGGATCCATGTGACTTCTCCAGGGCCTCAGAAAAAGTCCCCACCACGGCATACATCTCCACATGGCAAATACACAGGAGTTCAACCCCCTTAGACCTCTGCTTAGGAGAGCTCACCCTTTAGCCTTCTGCTTCTGGGGGTTTCTTTAATGGCAACCAGGCCTTTGGATAGTGACCCCAACAAGGTATTCTGAGTCCAGCTCCATGTTGAAGATCAATTCACTATAGGAATCATATGTAAGGACATTCTACAAAATAAGCAGGAATCTGAGTAGAAAACAGAATGTGAGGACCCGCATCTTCTTTGCATCTATAATCTCTGTTTGCCCCCTTTACTTATTTCTCTTTAGGGAGCTTCCCCTCAAGGAGATGAAAGGGAAGTTTTAGCATTCTCTAGAAGGTTGACATCCCACACTTCAAAGATTCTCCTTGAGCTTTGTTTCCTACAGTGGTCTGCATATATTCATGTAGATTAGAGGGAAATATGTATTGTATCTGCCCTGCCCTGTTGAGGTGCCTACTCTAATTGCTTTGATACCCATAAAATAGGTGGGTGTTTATTACCTAAACCTCCAGCCAGTCCTGAAACAAGAAAAGTCCTGTTTTACATCCCACAATGGTTTATTTACTTAATATGTACTTTAAATCTAGTAAGAAAACTTAAAATCTATGTAATTGGACATCTGCTGAAAACAGAGATAAAGGTCCAAGCAATTCTTGCAATTAAAAAAAATTTTTCTTGCTATTGTTTAAGTGAACCTCCTCTTACTATTTTTCTGACTAGGCAAATGTGTGTGTGTATATGTATGTGTGTTTTGAGTATGGATGTGTCTTATGGCCAACAATTCCTATACTTAAAACTATAAGGCCAAAAGACCATAATTCTAAAAAGTTACTCTCTACATTATCATTAACTTTATATATTGTTATATATTTGGTGAATGGATCTATGGACTTTCATATAGTATAGATTCACATTTCCATGACTATAATAATCAGGGTACAGAATAGCCCATGATCCCAAGAAACCTCACCCTGGTGTCTCTGTATACTGACTCTCTTCTCTAGCCAACAACTTCTAATAACCACTGAACTTTCCTAGCAT